>NW_028318364.1:277500-583910 GCF_062004578.1 Staurois parvus
TAGCTAAACAAGTACAACTTATGTAGGAAGATTTGGAGGATTTGTTTCATCTCACCTGAGGCCAGTCACTTCACTGGGTATATGCAGGGGTTTACAACCACTTTAAAATTGTCAGCAGAAAAAGAGGCGAGGGGAACCTCCAAGTGGGACGTGTTCTGGTGACAACTAAGAAGGCAATTCCCTTTGCTTTTGCAGAGCTTTCCTCACTTCCTGTTGGGACTCTAAAACAGGAAGTGAAGGGAACCATCTCTGGAAGGATAAAGCAACCTGATAGGTTAGTTATCAGTTTATTTTACCTTTCCCTACTCCATCCAAAAAAAACCTAAACATAGACTTTAACCTCTTGGTGCTGGCGCCTCCCGACCAGGAAGCCAGGAGGCGGGGCGTGGTTTTAGGGTCATGTGACCGCCGTGATTCGTCATCACATGAGCGGAAAAGGTCCTGATCGAAAGGGGAGATTGGGACCTTTCCGGGAGTCACGGACATATGTACTGGGAACACTCAGGGCGTGCGCTCTCAGCCAGGGGCGGACTGACCGTTTGGGAACTCGGACACTGTCCAAGGGCCCGGGGTCAGTAGGAGGCCCCATGAGATGCCCCTAGTACCTTTCATAGGCTTTTTGGGTGTGGTTTTGAGTGTGGGTGAGGACACAGGGGCCCCATGATCCCCTATTGCACGGGGGCTCCATGAGTTGTAAGTCCGCCCATGCTCTCAGCACATACGTATTTTCTAATTGAACGCAAATATGCAGCCGCTATGTGTCAAGGCCCAGACGCCGAGAGGCCGCATATTTGCATGCGATCGGCGTCAAGGGGTTAAATTCATAAACCCTAATGCTGGTCTGATTTATGTATGCAAGTCTATGCTGCCATCAATGAAAAAAAAAATTGGAAAATTGTTCTGAGGTCAGACTGTGTTTAGAGGGTTCATCTGCCAGCTATGTCCCTGTTGAAATCAACGTGACTTTTAGCACTTTAGCCGTTGTGCAACAATGAATGATAATAAGAATCCCATCATTTGTAGGGTCTGCTCACACCTATGCCATCCTATGCACAGTACGTTCTTGGCACAATAGACTTCAATGGTATGAAAAATGCATCCAAAATGCGCAAATTGTGAACCTTGCCTAACGTTGACGGTCCGTTTAGCTATGCTAGGTAGACGTTGCACTTCTGATTCATATTAGAAGGTGTACTGTACATGGTATGCAGAGAGAAAAATATCTGGTTCTCCGAGAGAGGGAGTTGGCCAATGGCAAGTCACCCTGATAACAGGATCGATGCCAATCATGAACTAGAAGTGTCCTGTCCAGGCATGTGTACATGAGAAAAGGTTAAACACATTCCAATGACCTGAAAGTATTGGAGGGATGCAGACCTGGACTTTATCCAGGGGGAAGGTTGTGCCTGGTATGGCATGTTTATTACCAGGGGGTATTAATGTGTGTATGTTATCTGTGATAAAAGAGGAAGAGTCTGGAGGGGGGTGCACCACATCCTGTCTCAGATGGGGGGAGGGAGAGGTAATGAGCTAGCACAGAAGGTGGGAGAAACCATCAGGTCCTGGCTACAGACAAGGTTATGAACTCCGGGAAGAAAATGGTTAAGATGGACAATCTGCATCTCACAAGTTAACCAAAATGAGAACACAATCAATCAAAAACAGACAGTGCGGTCACTAACAAATACAAAAATGCCCATAATGCAAATTTAAAAAAAAAAATTACACTTTTTTCTTTTTTTTAAATGAATGACAGTATTTTAGGATAAAGAATATATCAAATCAAATCACCCAAATCTCATTTGTTTTCGTTTTATCAAACCGGTTTCAGGTTTTTTTTTTAATTCTTCAGCTTTTATTAGATTTATACCTGGTGATCCTGACATGAATATCCATGTTTAGGCACTTCTTACTGGGTGACAACAATTTGTACCTGGCTCCCAACTGTGCTCCTACGTTGTCACTTTGTCACATGTGCTTCTGATGAAGGCAAGTAGCCATTTCAACGCACATCACGCAGGTATGATCCACTCTTATCAGCAGGACACCTGCTCTTAGAAATGTCATGCAGTTCATGGGGACAGAAAGTGCCTGCAAAGAGGCTGCCGGAGCTCAGCAGCACTGAGACAAAGTATGAAAAAAGCGAGAAACAGTGTACTAAAGTGGTTGTAAACCTCAGACATGAAATATGAACAAAGCATATCCCTCTATAGTGTATACTTGTCTCAGTTCAGAGCACCAAGTGTCAATTCTGTCTACTGCCTCATCCCTCTGCTGTAAGCATGAGTTACTTCCTACAAATTTTCCTGACACCAAGAGAAAAATGGTGACAGTGGAGGGAACAGCCTGTGATTGACAGCCTCAGCTTTGTTCCTGGGAGCTGTGTGAAGGGGGGGTATCCCTTCCCTCCAATCAGCTCTCTGAGCTCTCCCACTGATGTAACTTCAGCTCCCACCCCCCTGCTTTTCAAAGCTAAGAGATCATGTGCAGGGGTGGACTGACAACTCATGGGGCCCCCGGGCAATAGGGGATCATGGGGCCCCTGTGTCCTTGCCCAAACTCAAAAAAGCCTATGAAAAAGGTACCAGGGGCATCTCATGGGGCCCCCTACTGACCCCGGGCCCTCAGGCAGAGCCCGAGTTTCCAAATGGTCAGTCCGCCCCTGATCATGTGTAAATTGTGCACTTTGAATGGATGTAGGGGAAAGACGGCCGTAGATAAACAGGTACAACTTGTGTAGGAAGTTTTGTTTAATCTCTGTGCATCACCTCAGGTCAGTCACTTAACTGGGTATATGTAAGGGTTTTCAACTACTGCAAAGAAAAAAGGCTGTATATGATATGGAGTGCAAACTAAAGTCCTGTTCACACCTGGCTGAAATAGAGCTTCACCAGAAGAGCTTCAACACTCGACACTAAAGCCGGCCATACGCGGGTCAAATTCCAAAATAATTTTCTTTTGAAAATCATTTCTAAGAATTTTCATTTAAATTTCACATCATTAGTGGGTCACAGAAAAGGCTGATTTTCGTGTGACGATCGAATTTGAGTGATCGGGCATATTGGCAAATTTTTGAAAAATTAACGAATTTCGAATCAATGATGGGAGAATCGTGCAAGAAATATAAAGCTGTGACCTGGAAAGAAAAGAATATTCTTGGCCGCCAAAATTTTTTTCTTTTTCTGTAACAAGAGGAGACATTGAAGGCTTGTTTGGTTGAATTGCAAAGTCAATGGTGGCGCCATCACATTACAAAAAGGTACAACATTTCTGAGTTTCTAAAGAAAATTAGTTCGGAATTCGACCCATGTATGGCGTCACGTGAGTGGAGTCTGCCAAGCGGATCTGCCTGCTCAGCGGGGGGATCTGCCCGCTGTTCTCCACTAGATGGTTGGGGAACAAATGTTTTTAGTGGATTGGATGCAGGTGGGTGTAAATGGACACATGTCCATTCACATCCACCTCCCCATAGAGAACAACGGATCGTCGTCTGATCGGGTCCACTTAAAAAACAAACAGGTGGACCCGTCTGTGCAAAAGGGGCCTAAGATTCCCATTATGTTCAATAGTGCCCAATACCAACTGTAGCTTGAAGCTCGTCACTCACCCGGCTCAACCTTCTTTTGGGACAGAGTTTTGGTCTCAAAAGACTGCAATGGAATCGCCTGAAAATATGTGAAAAATGTGTGTAATGTGCGGTTTACGTGTGTTTTTTGCCTAGTTATCCATTGACTGAAAAACAACAAAAAACACTCAAGCTGGAAATGAATACAAAAACACCTGTACAAACAATCAAAATAAACGAACAAAGACGCTCAGTCCAAGCCTGAATGGGGCCAAACTATTGTTCTGTTAGGGTTCGCATCTACATTTTAGCTGGTTTATGCATGGAACACCTGATGCAAAGACAGCAAGAGTGTACGCAGGGCCGGTGACAGACTATTTTGCGCTCTAAGCAAGAAGACCAGCTACTCGCACCCCCCGAAAAAATAAAATAAAACTTCACCTGTAGTTTTGCTTCACCCCTCCTAGCGCACATCCTCTTTCCCCTCAAAATGTTCCACCCTAGCACAAATCCTCTCCTAGTAGAAATTCAACTAAATCCCCCCTCCTAGCACAAACCCCTTCAAAGTACCCTTCCCAGCACAAATCCTTCCTCCCCACCCAATTCCCCCCCCAGCACAATTCCCCCCCCAGCACAATTCCTCCCCCAGCACAATTCCTCCCCCCCCCCAATCCCCTCTCCTGGCACAAATCCTCCCCAATCCCCCCTCCTAGTACAAATCCCCCCTCCCAACACAATTCCCCCCTCAATCCCCTCTCCTAGCACAAACTCCCTTCAAATCCCCCCTCCTGCCACAACCACCTCCAAAGTACCCTTCCCAGCACAAATCCTTCCTCCCACCCAATTACCCCCCTCCTAGCACAAATCCTCCCCAATCCCCCCTCCCCGTACAAATCCCCCCAATCCCCTCTCCTAACACAAATCCCCTCTCTCAATCCCCTCTCCTAGCACAAACTCCCTCCAAATCCCCCTCCTAGCACAACCCCCCCAAATCACCCTCCTAGCATAAATCCCCCCAAATCCTCCCTCCTAGCATAAATTCACCCCAATCCCCTATCCTAGCACAACTTCTCCCCCTCAATCCCCCCTTTTAGTACAAATGTCTCCCAATCTGCCCTCCTATCACAAATTCCCCCAATCCCCTCCCTTAGCACAAATCTCCCCACACCAATCCCCTCTCCTAACACAAATCCCCTTCCCTAAATCTTGTCTCCTAACTCAAATTCACACCCCCCCCCCCCCCATCTCCTCTCCTAATACAAATCCCCCTAATCCCCCAACCAAGGACAAATTCCTTCTCTACCTAACACGCCTCCAAATTACCCTTCCCAGCATAAAATCCTCCTACCCTACCCAAATCTCTCCCTGCTAGGCACAGCGTCTAGGGGGGGCGTAGCTTACCCCAGCAACCCCCTAGATCTGGTCATGTCAGAGAGTAGGGAAACCAGCAGCTGTGGGTGCACCCTAGGCATCAGTGCGCCCTAGGCAGCTACCTAGTGGAAGCACTGGCCCTGGGCGTACGAATAGGTAAGCCCGCGTGGATAAGGCCTAAAGGGGCCAGATCTGACTGGTTGTCCCATACCACTGTGCATTCCATATTCCACATTCTACTTTATTAAATAAACTACAGTTCCTGACCAACAATTACCCCGCTTCCTGACCAAGCACTTGGGATTGAATGCAGAACCAATGACTACTCCACAAGGGAATGATGTATGAAATTAAATCAAAGGCAAAACAGGGCTGTTGCCAAAAGCAACCAGATGTAGATTTTCATCCTTGACCAGAATTAGTTTTGCAGCCTATAATTGCACATGTATTTACAGCATCAGACTGTAGAGATCCAGGGAGCCTGACTTTATCTGCTTAAACAATAGGAATTAAAGCAACAACAAAAAAGTCTAACAAACCATAGATTTATTCAGATCTGTCTTAAAGGGTCTTATTACTTACCCTATACAAAAGGTGATCTCCGGTCAGTCCTTCAGAAATGGCAGTTGGATGACCAGCACATGTTTGGGTTCATTCAATCACTTGAGCTTACAAAACTTCAGATGTATATTACATTTAAACTCACAGAAGGGGCTCAGCCTACCTGCTGCGTGGATTTTGTCCTGGCTGCAGTTTTTAAATCTGGCTGCTGACTCATTTACTAAATCACTATAGTTGCCAAAAATGATTATTTTCCAAACCCCCCACATAAGCAAGCTTGCAAAAAAATAATCCAAATCTTCCTAGGTTCCAAAAATCACCCGCTGTCGCTTTTTGGGGAAAGATACAAAACACACACACAACTTCATAATAGAAGGATGCAGGAAGCACCGTAAAAAGGTGGAGGTCCAACAATGGCATAGAGAAGTGGAGGTCCAACAATGGCATAGAGAAGTGGAGGTCCAACAATGGCATAGAGAAGTGGAGGTCCAACAATGGCATAGAGAAGTGGAGGTCCAACAATGACATAGAGAAGTGGATGTCCAACAATGACATAGAGAAGTGGAAGTCCAACAATGGCATAGAGAAAAGTGGAGGTCCAATAATGACATAGTGGAGGTCCAGTGTGACATAGTATGAGCTTGATATTGGCATAGAACACTTGATCCATCCGTGCAAATATTTATTTATGATACCTATTGTCTATCCTACAGCTTAATGCTACTGTATTAAGCCCCACTCTTCATCCTCTATGTCAGGGGTCTCCCAAAATTTCTAAACAAAAAGGACCAGTTTACTGTTAATCAGACTTTAGGGGAGCCAGATTGTGGCCATTGGGAGTAGAAAATGTCCCAGATTCATTGCCCACAAACAATGCCACATGATTGATAGTCAGTGGGAACAAAGAAAATTGCATAGAGCTTATAGTCAGTAGGAGGAAAGGTGTCCCATCATTGGTATTAGTGGAAGGAATAGTGCCCTATCATTATTATCATTGGGAAGAGTAGTACCCAGTCATTGGCGTCAGTGGGTGGAATAGTGCCCTGTCATTGGCATCAGTGGAGGGAATTATACCCTACTGTTGGTGTCAATGGGAGGTATAGTGCTGTATTATTGGTGTCAGTGGAAGGAATTATGCCCTACTGTTAGTGTCAGTGGAAGGAATTATGCCCTACTGTTAGTGTCAGTGGGAGGGATAGTGGCCCATCATCGGTGTCAGTGAAAGGGATAGTGAAACCCCAGAAACCACTAAACAGCTCATCCACTCCCTCATCATATCACGACTCGACTACTGCAACTCCCTCCTCACTGGCCTGCCTCGCCGCTGGCTATCCCTTCAGTCGATCCTGAATACGGCTGCCAGACTCATTCACCTTTCCAACCGCTCTGTCTCCGCCACCCCCCTCTGCCAATCCCTCCACTGGCTTCCGATTGCGCAACGGATCAAATTCAAAATCCTAACGCTGACGTACAAAGCTGTCCACCATACTGCCCCGTACTACATCTCTGACCTAATATCCAAGTACCGCCCAGCACGCACACTCCGCTCCTCACAAGACCTCCTTCTCTCTAGTTCCCTGGTCTCCTCCCTCATGCCCGCCTCCACGACTTCTCCAGGGTGTCACCCATCCTCTGGAACTCCCTGCCCCAACCCATCAGATTATCACCTACTCTCCTCTCCTTTAGGCGCACCCTGAAAACCCATCTCTTCAGGGAAGCCTACCCCACCCCCTGCTAACTTGCCGACCTCCTCCACTCTTCCTACCACTCCATCCCCCACAGCTATCTCCTCCTGTGCCGCCACCCCCTCCCTCCTAGATTGTAAGCTCGAAAGAGCAGGGCCCTTGATCCCCTCATGTTTTGCATTGTATTGGTATTGTTCTGTCACATGTTCTGTCCCCCTTTGTAATGTACAGCGCTGAGCGAACTATTGGCGCTTTATAAATACTGTATAATAATAATAATAATAGTGGCCCATCATCGGTGTCAGTGGGAGGGATAGTGGCCCATCATCGGTGTCAGTGGGAGGGATAGTGGCCCATCATCGGTGTCAGTGGGAGGGATAGTGGCCCATCATCGGTGTCAGTGGGAGGGATAGTGGCCCATCATCGGTGTCAGTGGGAGGGATAGTGGCCCATCATCGGTGTCAGTGGGAGGGATAGTGGCCCATCATCGGTGTCAGTGGGAGGAATAAATGTCTCATTGTTGGTGGCAGTGGGAGGAATAGTGCTGCATCATTGGTGTCAGTGGAAGGAATTATGGCCTGCTCGTGGTGTCAGTGGGAGGAAAAGTGCAACTGCAAAGCACAGAGACAGAAAGCAAAACATCCCTTAGTAAAACACAACACAGTAAGCCAAAACAGCACAGTTAACCCTTTGATCACCCCATATGTTAACCCCTTCCCGCCCAACGTCATTAGTACAGTGTCAGTGCTTTTTATTAGCACTGATCACTGTATTAGTGTCACTGGAGATGTAACGGCAGTTAGTCAGTACCCACCCAGTCCCACCGATTGCCGCCATTGCTAGTAAAAATATAAATATAAAAATTCCAGTATATATACCGCCATTTGTAGACGCTATAACTTTCACGTAAACCTATTAAGATATGCTTATTGAGATTTTTTTTTTTTTTTTTTTAACAAAGACGTAGCAGAATATATTTTGGACTAAATTTATGAAGACATTTTTTTTTTTCCTATTGGATGTTTTATAGCAAAATTGAAAAAGGTTTTTTTTTTTTTCCAAAATTGTTTGTTTTTTTTCGTTTATAGCACAAAATAATAAATAAAAGCACAGATGTGATCAAATACCACCAAAAGAAAACTCTATTTGTGTGGAAAAATATTCCATACATTTCATTTATGTAAATCATTGCATGACCGTGCAATTGTCAGTTAAAGTAACAGTGCTGTATCGCAAAAAATGGCTGTTCATGAAGGGGGTAAATCTTCCAGGGGTCAAGTGGTTAAAGATTAGAAAAAAAAGGGAACTGATGCCCTTCTGCTGGTACCTGTGATCAATACCCACAGTGAAAAATTCAATTTTTCTGTGGGTATGGTGTACCTACCTTAAAGTTCCCATATGCTGCCCATGCACTTGTGCACCGTATTGTGGTGGATTCACCATGGCAGCAATCAGGAAAGTGACTTGCAGATCTATTACCTAATATGATAGACCAGCCTTTCTCAACCAGGGTGTCCAGGCAAAATGTCTACAAATTTCCCAAAGACTTGTATACAAACCAGCAGATGGAACAATCCTGCCTTTTAGCTACACAAAACCACAGGTTTTCATTGTGCACCATTATGACCTTCTATCCTCCGGCATCCTGACAATCAATGACATCATCAATTGAGAAGGAGGATGTCAGCTGCCTAGTTTGATCCTCCCCTGCTGCTCTCCATCAGTGCTGGGGTCACATTAGCTCAGTGATGGAGAAAAACTGAGGGAGAAGAGAAACAATGGAATACTAGTCAGTACCAGTGTGCCAATGTGTATTTGCTTTGGAAGAATAAATCACCTCTAACATGGAGTGTCCTACATGTATGGATGTTGCTGCGTTATATAAAACGATTAGAATAGTTTTTCACATTTTAGAATGGGGTGCCTTAAGGCTGTCCATGATTTTAAAGGGTGCTTTGACTGAAAAAAGGTTGAGAAACACTGATAGACAGTGACAGATCAGCAGTAAACTACCAAAACCTCATGCTGCAAGAACCTATGGGGAATCTTCTCCCCAGTTTGGCTGGCACTTTCATACAGCGTGCGCACGGTATAGGCACCACTCCTTGTTCTATGGAACAACAGGAGCAATCACCAAGTGACTGCAAAGATTTTCCAAAAATCTCTGAACAACTCGGTTTGAGGCAAGAAACATTTCCAGGTGCTCACCACGGCTTGTTAACTGCTTGGCGGTTAACCCCTACATGGCCCATTGGTCACACGTGCTGCATGAATCAGTCGCCTGCCTAGCTATTATTGGTTCATGAGTTGTTCATTCTTCCATTTTTTTTGTCCCTCCAGCTTTTTACATACTATTTCATGTTTTGCTTCACCATTTGCTTTTAATCAAGGAATATTTTCACCTGATATTAATTAGGAGAGCTAGGTTTTATTAAGCGTGTGGTTTTTAATGGAGCAGAGAAACTTAAATATTATTACAATTAATTGATTATTTATCTTCAATGTGCCAAAATGAACAGACCATCACAGCCATGCACAGCATATCCAATTACCTCCAAAAGCATAAGTGGAACTCCTGTCATTGGCATTTCTACTGGACGGCTTGGTATGAAAATAAACGAGCAGATCCAGAACAAATATGAACTTTTTTCCAAGACTTCCTGATATGTTTGTTCTGGGTCAGTGGCTCAGAAATGATCAATGACAGAGAGCCAGCACAACAGCCAGGCTCCTAGTACTTTCACGGTCAGATGTAGCTATATAGAAGGTATTGACCCGAGGATGTCTTTAGTGGCCAAACATTTATATTGTTGAACCACTAAAACACATATTCTGACGTCACATTTGGATCAATATGACGTCTTTCTAGTGCAGCTCCCAGCATTCCACCTTGGAGAATAAAGATGACCCCCTCGGTCTCCGCCCGAATCACACACCTACTGAGCGACATATCAGACTGGATGTCGCTCCACTTCCTTAAACTGAACCTCTCCAAAACAGAGTTTCTTGTCTTCTCCCCAGCCCGGACACCACCCCCCATTGACTTCTCCATCACATCCAACAACGCCACCATCAAACCCGCCTCGCAGGCCAGAGTACTTGGTGTCATTCTGGACTCCAACCTATCCTTCCAGCCCCAAGTCCAATCTTTAACAAACTCGTGCAGACTCCACCTCCACAACATTGCCAAAATCCGCATGTTCCTAACCCCAGAAACCACTAAACAGCTCATCCACTCCCTCATCATATCACGACTCGACTACTGCAACTCCCTCCTCACTGGCCTGCCTCGCTGCTGGCTATCCCCGCTTCAGTCGATCCTGAATACGGCTGCCAGACTTATTCACCTTTCCAACTGCTCCATTTCCGCCACCCCCTCTGCCAATCCCTCCACTGGCTTCCGATTGCGCAACGGATCAGATTCAAAATCCTAACACTGACGTACAAAGCTGTCCACCATACTGCCCCGAACTACATCACTGAACTAATATCCAAGTACCGCCCAGCACGCACACTCCGCTCCTCACAAGACCTCTTTCTCTCTAGTTCCCTGGTCTCCTCCTCCCATGCCCGCCTCCAGGACTTCTCCAGGGTGAAACCCATCCTCTGGAACTCCCTGCCCCAACCCATCAGATTATCACCTACTCTCCTCTCCTTTAGTCGCACCCTGAAAACCCATCTCTTCAGGGAAGCCTACCCCACCGCCTACTAACTTGCCGACCTCCTCCACTCTTCCTACCACTCCATCCCCCACAGCTATCTCCTCCTGTGCCACCATCCCCTCCCTCCTAGATTGTAAGCTCGAAAGAGCAGGGTCCTCGATCCCCTCATGTTTTTCATTGTATTGGTATTGTTCTGTCACATGTTCTGTCCCCCTTTGTAATGTACAGCGCTGAGCGAACCATTGGCGCTTTATAAATACTGTATAATAATAATAATGAAGGACAATGAGCCCCAAACACCCATCAATCTACCTGTGTTTTGGGCATTTGATGCTCATTTTGGAATCTGAAGCAAATGAAGCTCTGTTTTTTTTGGTGAATGGAGGAAAAAGATGTCAGTCGAATCATGTGTGGGTAGCCATAGGCTCCACTGTGCAGCATGCATTTCATGAATGAATTGTAAAATACAGATACAATTGGAGGTAATCACTGTGGTATCCTGCTAACAGCAGATAGTGGTATCCTCCATCCTTTATGAATGGGCCCCTTAAGCTGGCCATATTTAATTAGACAGTTACAGCATGGATGAAGGAGTCTCATGCTGCAGCTATTGTGTTCCGATAGCCAGAGCCAGTTGTTTTCAGAATACCAGAACAGTAGCTGCATTTGATTCGATGCTGTCGCTTTTCAGACAACAATTTTCCAACCAGCTCCTTTGGTTTTTCAAAAGTCAAATATGCCAAAAACTTCTGCGTATGAGTGTAGAGGGCTGGAGACAGAGAAGTGAGGTGGAAACCAAATGTATGTGAAATAAGTGGATAGACCAAGCCTTGCTGCTCCTGTGTACGACACATGAAGTCAGGTATAACTGCAGACAAAAATGAAAACAAGAGAGCACTGGCCTAGCGCATTATCCCAAATACCAATTTATTGAATAATAGTTAAAATGTACTCCCAAACAAAAAGGTGAAAAATCACATAGCATACGACAGTCACTAGAAACATGCCCCATTTGGCACCAAGGGTCCCGACGTGAAAGAAGTGCCATCCAAGGGCCAAAAAAAGGTTGATGAGTTTCGAGGGAAACCCTCTTCCTCAGAGCCAGGCTCTGTTATTTGGGATAATGCGCTAAGCCGGTGCGCTCGTTTCCTTTTCTTTCTGCCTTTGGTTTTTCAGTCAAAGTATGTGTGGCAAGAGGGTGGCAACAAAGCCATCCAAGCAGTGTATTTCAGCCAGTTTATCAGGAACCCACCAAAATTCACATAGCATGTGCCCAGATTTAGTTTGCCAAAGTACAGTGTATCCTTTGTTTCTTCCCAGTGCTATTTATTTCTTGTAGTCCCTTTGTCACCCCAACCTATCTACATGCTCTACAGTAAAGGTTTCATGGGCACATTATGAACGTGTTGTGAAGTGGCCTCCAGAAATCTCCAATAGAATCCCATGTGACAGATGGGCAGCGCAAGAGTACAATTCGGTCACAAGGACAAAGAGTTGCCACCCTAAACCAGGAAGTGTCTAAACAAGAACTTTCATGGCAGGATCACAAGATGATATTTTAAAGAAGAAGTACAGCCAAAACTCTGACTGTACTTCTCCTATGGATCTTTCTGCACTCCTGTGACCAGTTTCAGCTGACAACAGGCTGAAGCCCACTGTTGGTGATGTCACTCAGCCGGTTCAGGCTGGGGGAAAATCCTGACTTTAAAGCAGAGTTCCAGCTGGAAAAAAAAAAAAAAGTCAGCAGCCACAAAAACTGTAGCTGCTGACTTTTAAAACACAGCCACTTACCTGTCATTCGGTCCAGCGGTGTCCTCACCACCGCTGGTTTCACCATCCGTCTTTTCTCCCTGGCGTCTTCAGTGTGTGAATGGCCCCGTAGTCTTCTGGGACCTGTCACTTGTCCCAGAAGGCTACAGGGAGGGAGGAGGGAGGAGGACAACGTCCGCTTCCAATCACCTAGGCAATCGCAGCGGAAGTAGGAGCGGGTACCTGTCAAGTTCGGGTACCCGCTTCCCAAAAGGTGCCAATCCTTAATGGGACAAAGCATTAAAGCAGAAGTTCCCCTTTTGGGTGGAACTCCGCTTTAAAGTCGGGATTCATCCGAGTCTGGAGCGGCACCTGGCTCTCAGCGAACTGCTTTGTGAAACATTGGTGTGTCTTACAGAACACTGAAATAATTGTGTGGTTAATGAGATGATTGCCAACAAGAGATTAGACTTGCATAGCCCTAGGGTTATACATGTGTAAGGCCATTCAACCCAGAGTATGGAGCGGCACCTGGCTCAGCCTCGTAGCCACAGGTCAAACTGGTGGCCCTCCAGCTGTTGCCAAACTATAAGTCCCACGAGGCATTGCAAGCTTGACAGTTACAAGCATGACTCCCAAAGGCAGAGGGATGATTGGAGTTGTAGTTTTGCAACAGCTGGGGGGCCACCAGTTTGACAACCCTGCTCTTAGCAATCTGCTGAGAGCCTGAGCCAGCTACTCTCTCCCCCTCACACAGCCCAGTGCTCCAGTAAGCACGGAGGGGGGCTGAAAAGAGAGCGGTGACTGACAGTCACCGCTCTCTGCTCACAGCTGCGGTGAGAACTCAGCGATCAGTGGTCATGTTATCGCTGAGTTCTTACACTTAGAGCTGGTATGGGACAGATTCAGCATTGGACCGATGCTGCATCCACCTAGGTAAGTATAATTTCAGAAAAAATATAAACCCTAAACTTCTCTTTTAAAAGGAAAGTGACATAAAATACTTTTAAACGGGTTCAATCTTAATTAAGATGGAGTGACTGGGATTGAATATACTGTACTTTATTATACCGAATACTATATCATTACAGGTATAAGCCACACACAACTATCAGAATATAATTTTTTTAAAAATAGGGGTCCCTTAAAATGTAAAACAAATTTGTCTTAAATATTTACAGCTATTCTAAATTAAAAAGAATTACTAATGGTTTTGTTTACAGATTGCGGGTTATTGGGCCATGGTTCAAACGGTATTGGAACAGGTACTTATGCAGGCCATAGACAGTTTGTTTATCGGCTGATTTTTCGGCCGATAAACGAAACATCTGTCGTTCTGTTGCCACCAATAATTGCAAAAATCGTCTGTTTTCCGCAAATTTTCCAGCATGACCGATAAATGAAATGAGGAGGAACCGCGAAAATCGGCCGATGACATTGCCCCACTAACGGTGCGAAAATCGGTTGATTATTATTTGACGAACAATCGGCCGATAAACGAACAGTCTATGGCCGGCAATAATGTTGTCCTGCCCCTAGACCCGTTACATTATCTTTTGGTCTTACCCTTTAGGGGTATCCCCAATCTAAAGGGTTGGGAGTACATATTCTGACAGCTGCTAGAAGGCTGATAACACGATTTTGGAAAATCGTCAAATGTCCTCACGCAAAATCACCTTTTAAGAGCAATCTCTGAAATTAGGGAAATGGAATACCTTACAACTCTGGTGGGTGAACATTCAGGTAACTTTCACTCTATTTGGGGGCCATGGGATCACTCTCCCTTTGGTAAACTTCCTTCCTCCCCTCCTCTCCCCTCCTCCTCTTATATAGTCCAGATACTTTTCCAAGCAATATTCCTTAGACAAATAATGTAGTCTCATGATGTGCAGGTTTATGTTGATTCATGTTTTCGAATTGTGCAGATTAACAAGCCGTTCACTTATTATTATTATACAGGATTTATACAGCGCCAACAGTTTGCTCAGCGCTTTACAATATAACGGGAGACAATACAGCAACAATACAGTTCAATACAAGAGGGACAGGAGGGCCCTGCTCCTTGTATGTTCATGTCATTTCTGATTTTGTTTTCTTCTATGCCAACGATAGATTCATTTCATTGCAATGTTTACACATAAAGTGTTATTGTTGTAACTGTGTTCCGTTTGAAAAATGTGGGCATTGGCCCTTAATAAAAATTTACGATTTAAAAAAAAAAAAAAAATAGAATCACTAAGTGGCACAGCACTCACTTTCCTTCATGTTTCTATCAGATCCAATATATTTTTACAATTTGCAGAATGTTGGACAGAGTCCCCGCTGCAAACATTTCTGCTGGAGTCTCGGCCTACTGATGAACAGGGCCTCTTTAGCTCCCATACCTCCCCGTCCTCCAGTCTTTACTTAATGTCCCTTTTCACTGGATTCCTGCACATAATGACAACCTGTCAGTCCTCCTTTTCTCCAGCTGTGTTTTGACTAGATTCTGTGCTGTGGAATGACTTTCACAAGTAAAGCCGTCATCAACAACAAAGAGCTGCAATATGTTTGTTAGGCCCGGTCTATCGGGCCGTCTGTTCTATTATTCTGATGTGTGTGTCTGATCTCGCAGGGTGCGCCTGCAATGGGAGTCAGTGAAGGAAACAATTTGCAGCTCACACACACACAGGAATAATGTGCCAGGCTTGTTTCCTTGCTTTTACCTCTGCTGATTGAGACAATTATCAGAGACAGTAATTAAACAGCAATAAAAATTCATGCCCTCAGGAGAAAAGAGCTGGGAAGAAGCAAAGAGACGTACAGACGCACACACGTGGTCATTCCTTCTTTTCAGTATTTGGTTTCTTTTGGTATTCTGACAGCATCCACCAAAACAAAAACTGAATTGTGTTGCCGTTCTTCAAGTCCTTTTTATGACTTTTGATTTTGAGTAAAAAAGGCAGCAAACAGACATATTAGAATAGAGGCAGGCAAATTATTGTGGAATCCAGGAGCCTGCAGATCCATTAACTATCGGCTCCTCGGATTTGTCCAGCCCTGGGTCAGAACATTCTCAAATGGTCTTTTTTAGATCTAATATTAAAGCAAAACTAATGGTAAAACTATGTTTGTCATGTTGTAGACAGATTTTCAGATTATTTTTCACCACCTGTGTCCCATTGGGGAGATTTCCCTTCACTTCCTGTCCCATAGCCAGACAGGAAGTAAGAAGAAATTCCTGCAAATTAAGGGAATTCCTTTGGGACCCCCAGGTCACCAGAACTAATTTCCCCATTGGAAGTTTTCCTCTCTATTACTTTTCTGGGGGCAACCCAAAATTTAGAATTTTCTTTTACTTTCGATGGTAAAAGTAAACAGTACAAATAAAGATGGTGAATCTCCCTAATGGGGGCACAGGCAGCAACAAAAACTGAAAGGGGTTCCAATGCCTCTCCACGCTATCCAAAACTAAAAAAAAAAAAAAAAAGTTTTGCCTTCAGTTATACTTTAATTATGGAATGCAAGAAGAGCAACCAAAAAGATTCCTTGGAAATGACTAACTACAATAGTTTTTATTCCTAGATTGTAAGCTCCAAGGAGCAGGGCCCTCAAATCCCTCTTGTATTGAACTGTATTGTTGCTGTATTGTCTCCTGTTATATTCTAAAGCGCTGAGCAAACTGTTGGCGCTATATAAATCCTGTATAATAATATTATTATTATAGGGCTTTATGGGGGATATTAACCCCTTCCCCCAATGTCCCCTTAACTGTTTTCCCGCCGCCCTATAGCAGAAATGTTGCTACAGGGCAGCAGGGGTGCGCAAAATTACATATATATATATATATATATACACACGTAATTTTACGTTTCCAGGTATTCGCTATTCGCAGCCATGGCGGTAAATCACCGGGTCCCGGAAGGTGATAACTCGCCAGTACCCGGTGATTGGTATTACCGACGGGGGAAGAGAACTGTATGTAAACAATATAGTTCTCTCCCCTGTCAGCTCCTACACACTGCTTTGTATGGCTGTGCATAGCACAGCCATACAAAGCAGTGTTCTTACAGTTGAAAGCACAGACACAGCTTAATGTGACGCAGCACACAGGTAACCCTTTGCTCGCCCCAGATGTTAACCCCTTCCTGCCCAGTGCCATTAGCATAGTGTCAGTGCTCTTTATTAGCACTGATCACTGTATTGGTGTCACTGGGGTTGTCAGTGACACGAAGTCAGTTCTTCCCAGTGTCAGAATGCTCGCCGCAGTCCTGCTATAAGTCGCTGATTGCTGCCATTACTAGTAAAAATAAAATTTCCAGTATCTATACCACCATTTGTAAACGCTATAACTTTCCCATAAACCAATTAATTTACACGTGTTGGGATTTTTTTTAGCAAAAACATGTAGCAAAATACATTTTGTCCTAAATTTATGACAAAATTTAATTTTTTTACTGGACATGTTTAATAGCAAAAAGTCAAAAATATAGGTTTTTTTTCTCAAAATTGTCGGTCTTTTTTTTATAGCGCAAGAAATAAAATAAAAAAATTAAACAAAAAAAAAAACACGCACAGGCGATCAAATATCACTGAAAGAAAGCTCTATTCGTGGGGAAAAAAGGAAGTAAATTTCATTTGGGTGCAGCATTGCATGACCGCGCAATTGTCAGTTAAAATAACGCAGCACCGTAAGGCAAAACAAATGGCCTGGTCAGGAAGGGGGTAAATCCTCTGGAGGGCAAGTGGTCAAAAGTTCTGAACACAGGGTGGGGGGGGGGGATTGAACACTGTGATTGGCTGTCACACTGGTCACATGAGTGGGAACCAGTCCCGCCGGCTACTGATCATGTGTCACAACTTTGTCTCTGTGCTGGGAGCACGCACTCTCAGCACAGAAACATCGGCATTATAGGTGTGCCTACATACGTTATTCCTAGCGCTGCACTACTTATGTCTAAATGCTTTTCGGTAAGACACCCCATTTATTTTGAATGGGCTGCCTATGCATGACCACCAATGAAAAAACAGACTTCACCTTTTTTACCACAGCACACCACAATGCAGGGCATGTGCATCATGGTGCGTTGGCAGCTACTGTAATTGTGTGCTGGGGTCCCATTATAAATGAAGGAGTTACCATGCTTTGTGATACACTGGTGCATCTTACAGAACACTGAAATAATTGTGCTGTTAATGAGATGATTGCCAACAACAGATTAGACCGCCTGCATAGCCCTAGGCTTATACTGAGTAAAAGAAAAGCACTAGACAGACACACATGCCACAAGTCAGACGAAAACTCCTCAAAAATTCAGTTGACGGATGAAAAACGGACATCTATGCATCTCTGTGGAAAAGCGGATGATCATCCATTTACATCCGTCAACATCAGTTTTTTTTAAACAGATCAAAGACCTATTTTTGTTCTGTCAAAAAAACAGAACAGACGAAAAACTAATTTAAAAAACGGATAAACTGTCCATTTTTGCATTGGTAGTGGATGTGAAAAACTGATGGAAAAACGATCAATCATTTTTTTCTTTGGCAAAACGTAACTGAGCTGATGAAACAAACGTCTTTGTGAAAGGACCCTAGGTGGTCTGGTGTTCAGCAGATTTGGCCATCTGTACTGATGGATGAATATGTGAACAGTTAGGGCAGGTGTTAAACCACCCCACTGCTCAGGACAACAAAAACTTCCTACAGCTTCATACACACATGCCTCAGATGATCACATCCTAGGCCCAGTCATGGGATATCCAAGTGGATTACTCTTCCGACCAAAAGTGGCAGGGTACAGGGAAGATTACATTTAGTAGAAAACAAATATTTTACTGGAAACATTTTGAAGTACAACTATAGGCAAAACTTTGGTTTTAATTTTGGATAAAGTAATGAAGGGTTTTAACCCGTCAGTGTATTTTTTGCCATCTGTGTCCCGTTGGGGAGATTTCCCTTCACTTTCTGTCCCATAGCCAAATGGGGAAGAGAGGAAATCTCTACAATTCCCTGGGGACTCCAAATCACCAGAACTTGTGTCCCCATTTGAACATTTCCGCTCTATTATTTTTCTCGGAACAACTCAAAATTTGGGGTTTCTTTTGATGATAATGGTAAAAGTGACAAACAGAGGAGGGCGAATCTCTGTAACAAGAGTACAGAAAGCAATAAAAAACTGACAGATGTTCTAATCCCTCTCCATTCTATTCAAAACTAAAAAAATTGCCTTTAGTTATATTTTAATAACATTATTGTAATATGTAAAACAGTGTTGATCTTAGATTGTAAGCTCCAAGGAGCAGGGTCCTCCTAACCTTCTTGTATTGAACTGTACTGTTGCTGTATTCTCTCCCGTTCTATTGTAAAGCGATGAGCAAACTGTTGGCACTATGTACCGTATTTTTCACTCCATAAGATGCACTTTTTGCCCCCAAAAAAAGTGCGTCTATATGGAGCGAATATGGAGCGGCGGGTTCGGTATTTCAGAGCCGGCTGCTCAGCCCTTCTCTGCAGCAGGACCTTACCTGTTCCTTGGTCCAGCGCTGTACAGTCTTCCCACACCAGCATCTTTAGTGTGGGAACCCGGCTGTGACAGCCGGGTGCCCACTGCGCATGCGCGAGCAGCGCTGTGCTTTGTGAATGGTCCAGCGTCTTCTGGGACACATGACAGG
This sequence comes from Staurois parvus, assembly GCF_062004578.1. Classification (NCBI taxonomy): domain Eukaryota; kingdom Metazoa; phylum Chordata; class Amphibia; order Anura; family Ranidae; genus Staurois; species Staurois parvus. The sequence goes on from NW_028318364.1 coordinate 296,747, forward strand.
TGTGGCAGCCATTCACAAAGCGCAGCGCTTCTCGTGCATGCGGCAGCCGGGTGCCCCCACTAAAGGGAGGACAACTCCGTGGAAGTGGGAGCGGGTACCCGTCAAATTCAGGTACCTGCTCCCCCTCCCTCCCCATAAGGTCCACGGTCTCTTGGTCATCCCCTGTACTGTGTCCGCAGTCTCTTGGTCATCCCCTGTACTGTGTCCGCAGTCTCTTGGTCATCCCCTGTACTGTGTCCGCAGTCTCTTGGTCATCCCCTGTACTGTGTCCGCAGTCTCTTGGTCATCCCCTGTACTGTGTCCGCAGTCTCTTGGTCATCCCCTGTACTGTGTCCGCAGTCTCTTGGTCATCCCCTGTACTGTGTCCGCAGTCTCTTGGTCATCCCCTGTACTGTGTCCGCAGTCTCTTGGTCATCCACTGTACTGTGTCCGCAGTCTCTTGGTCATCCACTGTACTGTGTCCGCAGTCTCTTGGTCATCCACTGTACTGTGTCCGCAGTCTCTGGTCATCTCCTGTACTGTGTCCGCAGTCTCTGGTCATTTCCTGTACTATGTACAGACATATGTACTATGTACAGTCTCTGGTCATCTCCTGTACTATGCCTGCAGTCCATTGGTTCAGAATATTTTTCTTGTTTTTCTCCTCTAAAACCTAGGCGCGTCTTAAGGTCAGGTGTGCATCTTATGGAGCGAAAAATACAGTATATCCTGTATAACAATAATAAAACAATAGTTGATCATTAGGATCATTTTGATACAAAAAAATTCTCACTGTATGGCCAAGACATTAAAAAAAATGTACTCAGCGTACAGAATGCCCCAAGTTTTTCCACATTTACAAACTTAAACTCTTGCCATTTATATAAAATAACTGGCTGCAGTGGAAAGGTATTTTTATTACATTAGATGACAAAATGACTTGTAATTATACATGTTACATAAACTTTATAATAAAAATGTGAAATGGCTATAAATGGAAGAAAAAAACTTTGTCTACAGTTTTTCCCTAGCCGAGCATAAGCATCAAATGACTGTAATCCCGTGTGTAATATGATTTTTATGCAATGTTTATGGGTCATAGCACACACTCTTTGCTGACCAGTGCTGGGGGTCATGCTGTAAATATTTAACAAGGAATAAAGCAAGTCCTGGCTCTTATATTCATACAGCAGAAGTACTTTGTTTTCTGGCACTGATTATAAGCAAAACATTGCAGTAGGGGTGTCAGCTCTTTACACATAGGCATTTACAGACCACAGCAAATTCCTAAAGTGTATGTCAAGTCAAAAACGTCTAGTTTTCTAGTTTTGGCTAGGGTAAGGAGGGATTAGAACTCCCATCAGGTTCTTACTGCAATCTTGGTCTCCTTTATAGAGATTTATCCTCACTTTCTGTCCTGCTGGAAACCGTTTTAGCAGACAGGAAGTGAAAGAAAATCTGCCTCACTTCCTCTCTGGAAGGGTTCCTTTGGAAGAAGTCACATGAAGTGTCGAAACACGTCAGGGCGGGGCTTAGTGACATCACACCACTAGGAAGGACTGACATGGACACTGCAGTATGGTAATACAGTGATCTTTCTCTTAAAGGGGGCATGGACCTGCATTTATTATATATCCATTTCTAAGGTGGTGTACTAATCAACTGTAGTGTTGTGAGTGCATTTTATGAAGTTTTAATAAATATTTAAGGGTTTTTAAAGTAGAAAAACACTATATGTGGTTTCTATTCCTTTTGAGTAAATTTGAGAGTTTGCTAGTTCTACGTGGTATACATAAGGGTCCCTGGAGATGATTATTATTATTAAACAGGATTTATATAGCACCAACAGTTTGCGCAGCGCTTTACAGAATGAGGAACAGGAAGCTGGAGTTTGGAAATAACCTGGATAGACCCCTTAAAGCGAAAAGCATATTGTGACCTATACAAGGTCCAAAATTAAGATGAGCTTGGAGAGTCGCATTAGTGGCGGTGGCACCCTCTCACATACACACTGGACTTTTTTGCATATTAGATAAATTTATGTTGGTATATTGAAAACAGATATTGTGTATATGTATATATACATACACACAAACACATATATATATTATATAGTAATGACACATTGATATTACAGTCATTTTTATTTAACATCAGTTTCTATAGTGGTGTCATTGAGTCTATTTATTTCAGGTACTTATATAGCGCTGTCAATTTACGCAGCGCTTTACATATATATTGTACATTCACATCAGTCCCTAACCCTCAAGGGGCGTACAATCTATGGTCCCTAACTTACATTCATGTATACACATACTAGGGCCAATTTAGACAGGAACCAATTAACCTACCAGCATGTCTTTGAAGTGTGGGAGGAAACCGGAGTACCCGGAGGAAACCCACGCAGGCACAGGAAGAACATGCAAACTCCAGGCAGGTGGTGCCAGGCGAAAGTGCTAACCATTTAGCCACTGTGCTGCCCGACTATAATGTAGCGCAGCACTGTATATATAGATTTTAATATTTTTAGATGTTACCTATAATTTAGCAGGTGTCTGCTTTAATGTTTCATCTATAGATGTACAATATTAGTCAAAAATCAATTAAACACTATATGGAGTTATAACTGTGCCATATACAGTGAGGAACAGAAGTATTTGAACACACTGTGATTTTGCAAGTTCTCCCACTTAGAAATCATGGAGGGGTCTGAAATTCACATTGTAGGTGCATTCCCACTCAGAGACAGAATTAAAAAAAAAAATTCAGGAAATCACATTGTATGATTTTTAAAGAATTTATTTGTCTTGCACTGCTGAACATAAGTATTTGAACACCTGAGAACATCAGTGTTAATATTTGGTACAGAAGCCTTTGTTTGCAATTACAGAGGTCAAACGTTTCCTGTAGTTCTTGACCAGGTTTGCACACACTGCAACAGGGATTTTGGCCCATTCCTCCACACAGATCTCCTCTAGATCTGTCAGGTTTTGTTTCAGCTCCCTCCAAAGATGTTCTATTGGATTTAGGTCTGGAGACTGGCTAGGCCACTCCAGAACCTTGATATGCTTCTTACGGAGCAATTCCTTGGTTATCCTGGCTGTGTGCTTCGGGTTGTTGTCATGTTGGAAGACCCAGCCACGACCCATCTTCAATACTCTGACTGAGGGAAGGAGGTTGTTGCTCAAAATCTCACAATAAATGGCCCCATTCATCCTCTCCTTAATACAGTGCAGTCTATCCTGTCCCCTTTGCAGAAAAGCACCCCCAAAGCATGATGTTACCACCCCCATGCTTCACAGTAGGGATGGTGTTCTCGGGATGCAACTCATCCTTTTTCCTCCAAACATGACGAGTGAAGTTTAGACCAAAAAGTTCTACTTTGGTATCATCTGACCACATGACTTTCTCCCATGCCTCCTCTGGATCATCCAGATGGTCATTGGCAAACTTTAGATGGGCCTGGACATGTGAGGACTTGAGCAGGGGAACCTTCCATGCAATGCATGATTTGAAACCATGACGGTGTAGCGTTCTACCGACAGTGACCTTTGAAACTGTGGTCCCAGCTCTCTTCATGTCATTGACCAGCTCCTCCCTTGTAGTTCTTGGCTTATTCCTCACCTTTCTTATCAGTGATACCCCACAAGATGAGATCTTGCATTGAGCCCCAGTCCGAGGGAGACTGACAGTCGTCTTTACCTCTTCCATTTTCTAACAATTGATCCATCAGTTGATCTGTTTTCACCAAGCTGCTTGGCAATTGCCCCGTAGCCCTTTCCAGCCTTGTGGAGGTCCACAATTTTGTCTCTGGTGTCTTTTGACAGCTCTTTAGTCTTGTCCATGGTAGTAGTTGGCGTCTGACTGACTGTGGGGTGGACAGGTGTCTTTAAAGAGCTCAGACAGGTGCTACTAAGTTAGATTAATGAGTGGAGTAGAGGTGGACTTTTTAAAGGCACAGTAACAGGTCTTTGAGAGCCAGAATTCTTGCTGTTTCTTAGGTGTTCAAATACTTCTGTTTCTCACTGTATATGAGTGCAACTAAATGTTAATTTGCATTGAAGACTTTAGTACATTGCTATTATTAATATTTTAGGTACTTGAAGCATTCCCTTTTATCATGCACTATAAAAAAAACCAGGAATACATTTTCTGGAAACACAATGTATGGCTGTGTGTGTAAACACTGACCACACATTAGCTTAAATTGGTTCTAAAGCATTAAGGTTTTTTACCTTAATACATTCTATGCATAAAAGGCAAAAAAAACCTGTGTTGCAGGATCCCCCCAGCCCCCCGTTAATGCTTACCTGAGCCGGATCCAATCCAGTGATGTGCACGAGAGCAGCGGCTCTCACCACTGTCTCCCTCCTCATTGGGCACATTGTCAATCAAGTGATGTGGTTGGGGCGGGGCAGAGCGCTGGGTCTGTGTGAATAGATGCAGACAGGAAGGCTCAGGATCGAGCCGGCACAAGCGCCCCCATGGAAAGGAACTTTCAATGGAGGCACCCACCAAACAGGAGGGGAGCACTGTTGGGGGACCCCAGGAGGATCTGGGCTGCTCTGTGCAATACCATTGCACAGAACAGATGAGTATACCATGTTTGTTATTTTAATTTAAAAAAAAGGAAGGTTTAATGCTACTTTAATTGACTGTGTCAATACAAATAGGTTTGAGTCAGATATACTAACCACAACATTTTATACAACATTCCTCCATTATGCCCAACTCTCTTTTTGCACAAATTAAGCGGAACCAAATCTAATTATTAATAGATTATCAGCAGGCAGCTTTTTGCAGAAGAGACATGCTGTATCTCTTCTGCAATAACACACGTACCTGCCTGCTTGCAGTCATCTATTGAATACACAATCAGCATACATTCACACTCTGGCTGTTCTGGAATGACTGACTCCAGTATGCATGCGTGGGATGACTCTGCTCTCCTCTACACCCCCCACCCCTGGCCAATCAAGAACCCAAAAACTGTCACCTGTAGGAAAATGTCAGAGGCCATCGAAAAAGGTAACCGCCGCACCGCTGGATGTTGGAGGTGAGTATTTCTAAAGGTTTAGTTCCATTTTAAGAAAACTTGTCAGGTTTGAAATACAGGGGTGTGGAAATTTAAAAAAAAAAAAAACTACTAAACAAGTGTCCCAATCTACTTGTCCCTCGTGACAAGCTACTTGTCCTGATAAACAAAAATAAATTTTAACCAAAACCGTATTTAAATCTGCTTTACGCAATATCTGGGGCTTTTTAAAAAAAAAAAAAAAAAAAAAAAAAAGTGGCTTTATGGCGACTTGAACATTTAATATTTTCAACGTTGCGCTGTTTATCTTCTCCTCCCCTCCCTGCCTGTCTCCACCACTGCACTCGGGAACTAGCAGGGAGGGGAGAGACCTTGCAGTGTAACGTAGGGCAGCATTATGGCTAAATGGTTAGCACTTCCGCCTGGCAGTACTAGGGTTGTTGGTTCAAATCCCAGCCACGGCACCTGCTGCCTGGAGTTTCATTGTTCTCCCTGTGTCTGCATGGGTTTCCTCCGGGTACTCCGGTTTCCTCCCACGCTAAAAAGACATGCTGGTAGGTTAATTGGATCCTGTCTAAAATGGCCCTTGTATATGAATGTGAGTTAGGGACCTTAGATTGTACGCCCCTTGAGGGTTAGGGACTGATGTGAATGTACAATATACTGTATATGTAAAGCGCTGCGTAAACTGACGGCACTATATAAGTACCTGAAATAAATGTGCACTGATTGGGTGTTTGTCAGGAAAGGGGAGTGTCAGGCTTATCCTTTATCCCTTTCACTGCCAGAGCTGTTTTTGTGCAAGTTTAAAAAAAAAAATCATTTAAGGCCTTAAGATTATACAAAACTCCAAAACATTATATATTTTCTGAAATCAAAGACCCTAGAGAATACAATAGCAGTAGTTCCAATTTTTCATGTCACGATATCACAAAATGTCAGTAAAAAATTACACACAAGTTAATTTTAGGGCACAAAAAGCAATAAATTATCCAATTTTTTTGTAAAATATAAAAGACGAGGTTGCATCGAGTAACTAGATATCCAACATGTCAAACCTTAAATTTGCGTGCGCTCGTGAAATGGCAACAAACATTAATAACCCTATATTTTCTATAGGTGACGCTTTTAAAGACCCTTCTAGGTCATCCGTTTAGTGTTATGGAGGAGGTCTGGTGCTGGATATATTGCTCTCATTCTGGCGTGTGCGGCGATATGTAACTTGTGTATCGCAATCGTTATTTTTCATGCGTAGTCACCCCAGTGCATGCTTTTACGTTTGTATGTGTATGTTGGGGAGGAGGGCCTTGAAAAATTTTGGGGGGAGGTTATATGCTTGGGTGTAATTTTAAAATAAAAATTTTTTTTAATCATATAGAGGACAACAATTTTGCATTTCTGGGCAGGGGGTGCGAGCAAGCTGCGCGCGCCCTACCCGCGCCGCTATTCATGTACTCGGATGTCAATCACTGTTAGCTCCTGCACACTGCCAAGCAAAGCAGTGTGCTTACAGTGGAAAGCACTAACACAGCCCATAGTAAAACAGCACACAGTTAACCCTTTGATCGCCCCACGTGTTAACCCCTTCCTGCCCAGTGCCATTAGTACAGTGTCAGTGCTTTTTATTAGCACTGATCACTGTATTAGTGTCACTGGGGATGTCAGTGACACCAAGTCAGTAACCGCCAGTGTCATGTCAGAATGCCCGCCACAGTTCTGCTACAACTCGCTGTTCATCATTACTAGTAAAAATAAAAAAAAAATCCTCAGTATAAATACCGCCATTTGTAAACGCTATAACTTTCACGTAAACCAATTCATTTACATGCATTGGAATTTTTTTTTTAGCAAAGACATGTCGCAGAATACATTTCAGCCTAAATTTATAACAACATTTGATTTTTTTACTGGACATGCATGAGTGATCAAAAACCACCAAAAGAAAGCTCTATTCATGGGGAAAAAAAAGGAAGTAAATTTAATTTGGATGCAGCGTTGCATGACCACACAATTGTCAGTTAAAGTAACAGTGCCATAACGCAAAAAATGGCCTGGTCAGGAAGGAGGGTAAGTCCTTAGGAGGGCAAGTGGCTAGCTTTCCCTTACTTCACTATAATAAGTATTTTTATGCTTGTTGCTTTTGGAGAGTTCCCCTCACTTCCTGTTCAGGAAATGTTGTCGGCATGGCAGAAAGTGAAGGGAAATCTCTGGAATGGATCACTGATCAGCCGGTCCTCGGTCACGAGTTTGGTGAGAAGGTCTGGGGTCTGACGCAGCAGGCGTGACGTATTATTGTTGGTCGCGGTCGTGCGATTGTCGCAGGTTGGTGGCGGAGATCGTGCGATCATGACATATGATACAATCAGCTACAATCAACTTGAACAGCAGTGAAAACCTTACAGGGGTGCTATCACTTCCCCACTCTGGCCAAAGCTACAACATAAAACAGTATTGCCTGGACAGGACACTTTAAAGGGCATGCAGGGAACGGCAATATCTGTAAAACAATAATACATGGAAATATTGTTACTAAAAGTGTACTATGCGATGATACCATCATACTTAATTGATAAAATCATATAGTCACTATATGGCTCAAAATGAGAGTACGAAGGGTTAAAGATTAGTCATCTTCATGTTTTTGTGCTTAAAGTCAAGAGCTGGGATTTTCCAGTAGAGAAGTCTGCTAGGGGTTTTGCAATGACCTGTATGATTGGGATGGAAAAACAAGCAAAGGCACTGTGTGACTTGTGTTAGACCATGTGCATGGAAGTGTGTATACAATAGTTAACATGATAAATTTAAATAAAACTGTCAGGAGACTGTCAATCTGTTTTACACATTAGCTCCTGGCAAGTACAAAACTGCTGAAACATAATCAAGTGATTGTTCCCACAAATGTCTTTATGTGCATCTGAAACAAGGAGAACAGTCAAAATACATGAATATATTCCAGACCACTTGAACGCATGCCGTGCCTCATTGAATTTCTTGCAAATATTGCCCTATTTGTGCTCCCTGCTTTTACGGTTTTATTATTGCATACGTCTCCCTTTTAAGACCTCTGCTTTGTAACCATATTCACACATTGCTCCAGTTTTCACCCAGTCATTTGTATAAGACTAGTGAGCACACTATTATAGGATCAAATTAAAGGCATAGCCCCCCCAAAAAATGTTATATATATATATATATATACACACACACACACACACATATATATGCATATACATATACACACACACACACACACACTATATTGCCAAAAGTATTGGGACACCCCTCCAAATCATTAGATTCAGGTGTTTCAATCACCTCCATGGACACAGGTGTATAAAATCAAGCACCTAGGCATGCAGACTGCTTCTACAAACATTTGTGAAAGAATGGGTCGCTCTCAGGAGTTCAGTAAATTCAAGCGTGGTACCATGATAGGTTGCCACCTGTGCAATAAGTCCATCTGTGAAATTTCCTTGCTAATAAATATTCCACGGTCAACTGTTAGTGGTATTATAACAAAGTGGAAGCAACTGGGAACAACAGCAACTCAGCCACAATGTGGTAGGCCAAGTAAAATGACAGAGCGGGGTCAGCGCATGCTGAAGCACAATGTTGCAGAAATCACCAACTGTCTGCAGAGTCAATAGCTAAAGACCTCCAAACTTCATGTGGCCTTCAGATTAGCACAACACCAGTGTGTAGAAAGCTTCATGGAATGGGTTTCCATGGCCAAGCAGCTGCATCCAAGCCTTACATCACCAAGTGGATTGCAAAGTGTCGGATGCAGTGGTGCAAAGCATGCCGCCACTGGACTCTAGAGCAGTGTAGACATGTTTTCTGGAGTGACAAATTATGCTTCTCTGGTAATCAAATGGACGTGTCTGGGTTTTGGCGATTGCCAGAAATTGGTACTTGCCTGACTGCATTGTGCCAAGTGTAAAGTTTGGTGGGGGGGGGGTGATTGTGGTGTGGGTTGTTTTTCAGGGGTTGGGCTTGGCCCCTTAGTTCCAGTGAAGGGAACTCTTAAGGCGTCAGCATACCAAGACATTTTGGACAATTTCATGCTCCCACCTTTGTGGGAACAGTTTGGGGATGGCCCCTTTCTGTTCCAACATGACTGTGCACCAGTGCACAAAGCAAGGTCCATAAAAACAAGGATGAGCGAGTTTGGGGTGGAGGAACTTGACAGGCCTGCACAGAGTCCTGAACTCAACCCGATAAACACCTTTGGGATGAATTAGAATGGAGACTGCGGGCCAGGCCTTTGTTGTCCGGAAGAATGGTCAAACATTCCCATAGACACACTTCTAAACCTTGTGGACAGCCTTCCAAGAGTCGAAGCTGTTATAACTGCAAAGGGCGGGTCAACTAAATATTGAACCCTACGGACTAAGACTGGAATGCCATTAAAGTTCATGTGTACTGTTGGCTATATATATATATATATATATATATATATATATATATATATATATATATATATATATATATATATATATATATATATATATACACACACATCCATCCATCTGTGGGCATAGTTACGAACTGCTAAAAACCAATGGCCACTACTCCGTACTCTTACTACTTGACCTCTCTGCAGCTTTTGATACTGTCGACCATCCCCTCCTTCTCAAAAAACTCCACTCTCTTGGCCTCCGAGACTCCACTCTCTTGGCCTCCGAGACTCCACTCTGTCCTGGTTCTCCTTCTACATATCGCACCGCTCCTTCAGCATTACCTATAACTCTGTCTCCTCCACTCCCTCTTTCTGTAGGGGTCCCTCAAGGTTCTGTCCTTGGACCCCTTCTCTTCTCCATCTACACCTCCTCCCTTGGTCACTTGACAAACTCCCATGGCTTTAAGTACCATCTCAATGCTGATGATACACAAATCTATCTTTCTACTCCTCACCATACCCCTTCTGTCTCCTCTTGCATTACTAACCTACTAAGCGACATATCGACAAGGATGTCACTCCACTTCTTCAAACTCAATCTTTCCAAAACTGAGCTCTTAGTATTCCCTGCAGCCCATGCCCCCTCCCCTGACTTTTCCATCAAGATCAATAATACAACCAGTCGGTCAATCAGTCTCTCCCCTCATGCCAGGGTACTAGGTGTAATCCTAGACTCCCATCTGTCCTTTCAGTCCCTGTCCAAATCATGTAGACTTCACCTCCGCAACATCTCCAAGATACGCCCGTTCCTAACCTCGGAAACTACTAAGCAACTTATTCACTCCCTGGTTATCTCTCGCCTTGACTATTGTAACTCCCTCCTCATTGGCCTACCTAATCGCAGGCTATCCTCTCTTCAGTCTATCAAGAATGCTGCTGCCAGACTCATCCAACTTACTAACTGTTCCATATCTGCCACCCCTCTCTGCCAATCCCTCCACTGGCTTCCCATTGCTCAACAGATAAAATTCAAAACATTAACAATAAGGTATAAAGCCATTTATAAAACTCTGCCCCAAATTACATCACCGATCTTGTCTCTAAATACCCCCCAAACCATACTCCCCACTCCTCGCACAACCTCCTGCTCTCTAGCTCCCTTGTCTCCTCCTCCCATGCTCATCTCCAGGACTTCTCCAAAGATTCTCCCATCCTCTGGAACTCTCTACCCCAATTTATCAGACTATTGCCTACTCTGCTCACTTTCAGGCGATCTCTGAAAACCTCTCTCTTCAGGGAAGCCTATCCTGTCCTCGGCTAATAATGGAATCTTCTATTCCTCCTACCAGCCCGTCCCCCACAGTTATTACCTTTTGTACCACTAGCCCCTCCCTCCTAGATTGTAAGTTCCAAGGTGCAGGGCCCTCCTAACCCTCTTACATTGAGCTGTATTGTCTCCCATTATATTGTAAAGCGCTGAGCAAATTGTTGGCGCTATATAAATCCTGTATAATAATAATAATAATAATATAGTATTCTGTATGTGGAGGTTTTGTATTTATTTATTCTATGATTTTTTTTTTTGTACTTATCGAATTCGTTGGAACTCAGTGTTCATGTATTTTGTGCAACAACTATATCAGTATTCAGTAGAGATACTGTATTTTCTTCAACCAGTGGATGGCAAATGGCTTGCTAAGGGGGCACTTGTGGGAAGAGGGAGCAGAGAATGCCAGCGGGGAACCAAAGGGGAGGTAAGGTGCCGCTCTGTGCAATATTGTTGCACAAAGTATGTAAGTATAACATCTTTTTTTAATTTAGCCAAAAAAAGACTTTAATATAACTTTAAATGTTACCCAATTTTGGGGGGAGATTTCTATTCAATCTGTTGTGTCTCTGGGAAATCTTTCAAAGGGGCAGACAGCAGTAACAACCTGACAAGAACCCCAATCCTTCCCTGAATTATCCAAAATAAATAAAATAGTTAATTATTAATTTAAAGTTTAAAGTTAATTAAAAATAGTCAAAGACACATTGTGACTGTAACCCGGCTCCACAGTACGCTTCAGAGTCCATAGGAATGTATCTACACCTCTGGCTGTTCATCACTGCTGAGAAGGAGAAGTGCCTACTTCCCATTCAGAGGTCGCTCCTCCTCATAACCAGTGAATATCATGTATTTTATTGCAATTTTAAAGGTCATTCTTGCACATTCCTCACCACCTTCCTTAATGCATGAACAAAAAAGCTTTTGCAACAAGCATCAACGTGTTGGAAGTGCACATTACAGTGACAAAACACATACAATAGCGTGCATTATAGACGCATGTTACTGCCTGAGCATAGCTGTGGACAGATCCTATGTCGTGTTTTCAAAACTTAATAATAGGTACTTGTACAGCTGTGTTCATTATATACAATATACATTATCTAATCAACTAAGATTTTACTCCCTTCATGACCGGAGCATTTTTTGCTATTCAGCACTGCACAACATTAACTGGCAATTGCGCAGTCATGCAATACTGTACCCAAATACATTTTTTATCATCGTTTTCACACAAAAATAGAGCTTTCTTTTGGTGGCATTTGATCACCACTGAGTTCTTGTTTTTTATTAGATAAAAACAAAAAAATACTGAAAATTAAAGAAAAAAAAAGTTTTTATATTCTGTTATAAAACATATCCAACAGAAAAAAAACAAAATAAAATACTACAAAAAGAAAGCTCAATTCGTGGTAAAAAAAAGGACGTAAATTTTATTTGGGTGCAGCATTGCATGACTGCGCAATTGTCAGTTAAAGTAACGCAGTGCTGTAATGCAAAAAATGGCCTGATCAGGAAGGGGGGTAAATCCTCAGGAGGGACAGTGGTTAAAAATAATGACTGGCTCCGGTTAAAATGGTTATTTTTAATTTAAATAAAGCTGTGGCCTTGCCCCTTTGTCCAACTAAATTGTTATATGTGTATTTTAAGTATTACTAAGCAACATATCGGCATGGATGTCACTCCACTTCCTCAAACTCAAGCTTTCCAAAACTGAGCTCTTAGTATTCCCCCCAGCCCGTACCCCCTCCCCTGACTTCTCCATCAAGATCAGCAACACTATCATCAGTCCCTCCCCTCATGCCAGGGTACTAGGTGTAACCCTAGACTCCCATCTGTCTTTTCAGCCCCAAATCCAATTGCTGTCCAAATCTTGTAGGCTTCTCCTCCGCAACATCTCCAAGATACGGCCGTTCCTAAGCTCAAAAACTATTTCACTCCCTTGTTATATCTCGCCTTGACTATTGTAACTCCCTCCTCATTGGCCTACCTAATCGCAGGCTTTCCACTCTTCAGTCTATCATGAATGCTGCTGCCAGACTCATCCACCTTACTAACCGTTCTGTATCTGCCACTCCTCTCTGCCAATCCCTCCACTGGCTTCCCATTGCCCAACGGATAAAATGCAAAACATTAACAACAATAACGTTTAAAGCCATTTATAACTCTGCCCCAAATTACATCACCAATCTTGTCTCTAAATACCACCCAAACCATACTCTCCACTCCTCACAAGACCTCCTGCTTTCTAGCTCCCTTGTCTCCTCCTTCCATGCTCGTCTCCAGGACTTCTCTAGAGCTTCCCCCATCCTCTGGAACTCTCTACCCCAATTTCTCAGACTATCGCCTACTCTGCTCACTTTTAGGCGATCTCTGAAAACCTCTCTTCAGGGAAACCTATCCTGCCCTCAGCTAATAATGGAATCTTCTACTCTTCCAAGCAGTCCATCCCCCACAGTTATTACCTTTTGTACCACTAGCCCCTCCCTCCTAGATTGTAAGCTCCAAGGAGCAGGGCCCTCCTATCCCTCTTGTATTGAACTGTATTGTTGCTGTATTGTCTCCCTTTATATTGTAAAGCGCTGAGCAAACTGTTGGCACTATATAAATCCTGAATAATAAAAATAATACATTTTTCTTAGATGGGGCAAGGTTAAGGTAATATCAATTGGGATTCAGGTCTATGCTCATCAGCAGTCATGCTTTGGCCTGCATGGGAAGATCATGTTTGCTTTAAAACTGAACTTCAACATATTTTTTGTTTCGAACTGAGCAGGGAAGGGTTGATTTTTTACTGGTGTATGTGCCTACAATGGGGAGAATTCTCCTAACTTCCTGCCCGGATGTCAAGATGTTGCAGGGATAGGAAGTAATGAGAAGCTGATCCAGCAGGGACAGGGACAGCAAAAAAAACCCAACACATTTTTGGTAGAGTGGGGGAGTTTTGGCATGTTTATCATCTGTTGATTTTCAATAAATACAAGCTATATCCATTATTGTGTATTGATTTCAAACTGCTGTTAAAAAGTGCAAGTTCATAGAAACTAAGTAATTCCCCAGTCTTTAGAGCTTACCAGGGATAAAAGTTTGTAGGTTTTTAGCAGACTTGAGGAAATTTGAGAAGGAAAAATGATTGCATATGTTCAGTACAGCAGATTTCTGCGTTATACAAATAGACAGTTCAGTGATGCCTGCAGTGGAGGCTGACACTTATCTTTGAAATATATACTGTAGATATTAGTGGTTCCTTTTGAATTACAAATTATAAAATACAAAGTTAGGAAGGACATCACTGCTAACTGGTCCTAATCGGTTTTCTACAGCAGTGTTCTCCAAAATGTGGCCCGAGGGCCCTTTGATTGCCTTTCTCTGGCCCCTGGGGCACTTTTCCTCCCGCTGATACAAGACACTATTCTGCCAACTGACATCAACAGTGGGGAACCATTTCTCCCAATAACACCAAGAATGAGGCACTATTACCCCCAATGATACCAACAATGAGGCACTTTTCTTCCCCCGAATGCCAAATGTGCCAAAGTTTACTCTCACTGATGCCAGGAAAAATTCCACTCCTGCTGGCCAAAGTCCAGCCCCCCTAAAGTCTGAAGGACAATAAAATGGCTATTTGTTAAGAAAGTTTGGAGACCCCAGTTCTAGAGGTATCAGCATGCTCTCTCAAACAATAGCTAACATCTCCAGCCAAAATTAAAAGGCTGCCATTGTCTACCTTTATAGATGTCTTTTACAAAACCCAGTAAGGTCTCATGCACATGGGCACATGGTGCCAAGTAAGACATAAAATCATGTATTTTTGCACCTGGAAAGCCCAGGTGCTGCGTACAGCAGGCCACACAAATGAATGATGTGTGTAGCTGTATGCAGGTATGCCTTGGTACTCAGATATACTCCTGTGTAATGTACGAACATAATTCCTGAATGTGGAAAGTCTGCGAACATGTTTACATGTTGTACGCAGCTGCATACGCCCATGTTCATGGGGCCTAATGTTGCAAGTTGTATTTAAGACCCTTTGTTGCTTATGGCCTTTAAAAGCCCATTTGAACCCTCACTTTTATTAATGTAATGCAGTCAGGGTGCATATAAAAAGGATAAAATATGTTTTATTAAGCATTTTAAGAGAGTCAGACCACAGCATTCCCAAACAAAGCAGTGGTTTGGCTGTCTACGATCCAACATGCCCCCTTTTGCCCCTGATCACTCCTCTAATCAACAACGTTGCTCAGAGAGTGCCATTGATTAGAGCAGTGTTTGGGGGTATAATGAAATGATGAAGAATACTATGTATTTAGGTTACCATGTTTTTCTGCAGAATACTTCACGATTCAAGTCTGCTTTCACAAAGCGTGGTTTTATTGGACCCAATTCACCTTCTCCCGGAAATACCAAGAGCTCTTCAAGTCGAACACTACCTAAGCAGAGGCATTGCGACCTGGGATGGCCCTCCAAGTATCCCTCAATCTTCCCCACCCCCTTTTTTCTCTCTCCCTCTGTTCTTCTTCTTTCCTTCTTTTCTCTCTCACTTACCTATTTCCCCCTCTTAGCTTGGAAAACTTAAACAGTTCTGTGGGGAGTTGGTTTCACCCCTGATTGCAACCTATACCCTCAAAGCCACACATACCTCTTATAAACCTTCTGGAAGCTTTGCTCTCAGTGGTCCTGTTTCAAACAAATTTTCTAGATTACATGTTATTTTTTCGGACCTCCTGAGGAATGCCGTTCATCATACTGTAACTCTCTGCATTGTAGACTGGTCACTGACTCTGAACTTATTTGATTGTTCCAACTCACGGCTCTGTATAAGCCCCACCAAAGTCAAGCCCCACCAAAATGTCTGACCACATATATACAAGACCACTGCAGATCTTTGGACCCTGCGTTGGTTTTGATGACAAAATAAAGAAAGTTGTGAATTGCACTTAGTAAAGAAGAACAGATGCCAAGAAACACTTCTGGAATGCAAGAGATGAGGTACCTGTGCAGTACCCATGCAGATAATAACATACTAAAGCTGGATGGACAAATCTCTGGTCACGGCACCCTCAGCTTTAAGAAAACCAGAACATTGGCTGCATCTGATTTGCGGCTGACAATTTTTAGCTCAGCTCCCTCAATTTTCAGATCAAAGGATGTCAGATAGGATGATGCCAACAGGGCCACCCATGGATTGAATTTCGGCCAGTTCATTAGGACTCTGACCCATGTATGGTAGCATACAGAACAAGAGAAGGACCATCGTGCAGTGTCTATACTCTGTATCAGAAAAGAAAGATTCTGGAGTTTCCACACCGCATACAGAATACATGACGTGGTACTGTGTCACATTTACATACAAAAAACACATTAAAAATGATATCCCGTATATATAAAGAATCTGTCCATATGTAAATGTTGTTAAACATTTACAGGAGAATACATCATGGAAGAGAGCTGGTCAGGTCGATGGTTAATGAGAGAAATCAAGGGAGATTAGACCATTGTGCAGGATGAGAAGGAGTAAAAAAAACAGGGTGAACCCCTGGATTTCATTGTATGTTGACACGCCTGTATACAACTAGTAGCTAGACATCTCATTCTGTAAGCAGGCCTTAAGGCACCAATCCACAATCCACTTAAACATTCATAATAAACAAACAGTCTTCATTGTCCTGGCTGGACCTGGGCTGTAGCTCCCTGTTCGCTTTTATGAGGAGCAAACTCAAGTCTTTTTTTTTTATCATCTTTTATTACATTTTCTTATAAGAAAAAAATTACATTACAAAACCATCATATATCTGATTACATCATACATATAAACTTTATTCCCATACCCACCTCCAAATGTTCAATCTCATTTTATCCTCTCTTTCCCCTCCTATTAATCTAGTCATGTATATAGATCTCTTTAACGATTTAAATTCTCTGGTACTACTTTTGGAGGACCTTTTATTTTTAAGTATTTTTCTGAAGTTTTAAAACTCATACCATCTACCTAAAATCTTTCTAAACTTTTCCATGTCATCTTTCTCCATATAACAAAGTTCCTCCATCCCTTTAACATATTCAACTCTGTCTATCCAATCCCTCATTGTTGGTGGATCCTGGGCATTCCAAAACCTAGGAATTAAACCCTTTGACACACCAATCAAATGGTATAATAAGCCATTTTTATATTGTTTTACCGACAACTCTGTTCTATAGAAGAGATACACACATGGATTCTTCTGGATAGATGTCCCCCAAAGCTCCTGTATATGATGAACTATGAAAAACGAATGATTACCAGAACAGCAAACTCAAGTCTTGTGGTGTGGAATGTCAACAAACACTAGAGGCCTCAGCAACTGGAGTGGGGTAAGTATACATATGGTGAGGGTGGGTTTGGATTGATCAGGGAAGAGGGGGGCATAAAGGCTTACTACACTTTGCTTTAGAGCGTATTTACACCAGGTATGGTGGACCTGTGCTGGGCATCCTTGGCCAGCACAGACTCACTGCAAGGCAAGACAAAATGCCCTGTCTCCTATAAAGCCAGTTTACACCGCCCCATTGCATACCTCCCAACTTTTTGAGATGGGAAAGAGGGACACCTATTAGCAAATGTATGTAGGCATAGGACACACACCCTGACACGCCCACTTAAAAGGAGAATTATACAAAAAAAAAAAAAAGGATTAGTTAAACCCGCAAGCGCTTTTTTTTTTTTTATTTAAAACTACCATTCCTTTATACTGGCTTTTGAAGTTTACATAGGCAACCATTTAGAAACTTGATGAAAGGTTTATCACTGTGAAACACTTTATGAAAGAAAAATAGTGCATTTTACATACAACTATATAGAGTGACAAATGAGGAGTAAAGAGGGACTCTGTTCCAAATCAGGGACGTTTAGGAGGTATCCACAGTAACCAGAAACTGGCACTCAAATCTTTCTTGCTGCACTCAAAATGGAATTGTGCACTTGCTGAGGTGCCGCCCCTGATAGATTGGGGAATCTTGATACTAGCAGAAAAAAAACAAAACAAAAACAGGGCGCACTCTCCTCGTGCATGAACGCAATAAACAAAAATGTATTTAAAAAAATGCAAAAACATACTCACAAGCCATAAAAGGTCATAAAAACAGAGACAAGAAGTCAAAAGGTGCCAATCATGGACAGCATGCGTCCTCGGGTAAAGTGCTAACGCGTTTTGGGAGTCGAACTCCCTTCCTCAGAGCAATAGATGAAACATGCTGTCCACAATTGGCACCTTTGACTTCTTGTCTCTCTTTTTATGGCTTGTGAGTATGTTTTTGTATCTTTTTAATACATTTTTGAAGGTACGGCAAACATTACTTTTTCAGCACAGTACGGCACAATTCACCGCACCATGCTGTAACCAATAGAACTGTCACCTTGTGACATTTCAATAAAGTTGCTGAAAAAAAAAATTACACAGTACATCAGGACTGCCATCATCCTACTGTACACCAGCAGCTGTCTGCTAGAGCAGCTGCTGGTTTGAACGGACTCTAAAGTGCACCTATCCTTTAGTTCCATCTGCAATTATATCACATCAGTTAATATTTACATTATATTTACATTAAAATGTCCTTAAACCCACATCAATAAAAACGGTCAGTAGATGCTGTATTACATGCTCTTCACACTCACTCAGTCACTATGGGATTTGTTTTCTGTATTCTGCAAAAAACCTGGTTGATCCTGGTGTTCACTGACTGTCCATTCTTGTCTGTGGCCCAACTGCAGCCCGAGATTAAGCAGTAACAGTTCTCTTCTAATCTGTTCATTTCCTCCTTTTTCTTATCAGTACAGCCCACATGGCGACTGAGTCAAAGATGTGGGTATATACAATTCGGATAAATGACTGCTCCTCCTCCATGCCCACTAAACAGCTAAACACTATGGGAATGGGATATTACATATTGATTGATGGAGGCTTCACCTCCCTGTAAATGTAAGCACATACACACCATAGTCACAGACTGGAGGGATGTAAAACAACCTCCCCACTAGATAGCCCACAACATGTTTTGCACAAATATAATAAAGATTTGAGTGACAATATATATTTGTATGACAATTTCAAACATTTAACAATAATTATTTTTCCTTTGTGTTTCAAAGGCTGTTTTTTTTTTTTTAACATGTGACCAGCAGCAGAGGACTATAAGCTCCTCCCACCAATGTTTCCCTGCAGAAGGGCTGGGAAAGAGCTGGGTCACATGACAGCTGTTTATAGATAATGAAAAAAAATACTTAGATATTTTTTTAATTAAAATAAATAAAGTGTCACCATCCATATGCATAAAGAGAAAGGATAATGTAAATTAAACAGTGTGTATTCAGTATCACTTTAACTGCACTGCCTAAATTTGACTTCATATGTGGCATTAAAGACATGATAATAATGTCTTTTCACTAACTAAATTTACGTGGCATGAAAAAATATATATATTCAAAACAAAACATTCAGGACTATGTCTCATTAGACAATTGGACAATTAAAGGCTTTGGATGTGTAATGACCTATCATAATTCATATTTTCAAGCATTTCTACTCCAGTTACAAATAATATAAGCAACCTTCAAATGCTGATTGTCTTTCCTGTAAAGCTGTTCCAAAAACAATAAATTCAGCAACAGATCTTCCTTCCAACCTTTTTTAAGTGGCCGTCAGCCACACTAAGTTTAAAAACGTGCAGAGGAATAGCAATTTGTTAATGTATATATAAGCTATTTTTTGTATAAATGAGAAATCTTCTGCATGGTCTCATGCCTATGGAAATGTATAATGTAGTCACTGACGTAAGGACCACCTGCTGAGTAATACCAAACAGCATCAAGATGACAGCCACATGTGGATCACAAACCACTGTTTCAAAGAAGCAGCTAATATCAAGTTAGGTGTTCCTGCTCCCATCTATGTGACAATGCTCCAGCACTGACTATAGCAATGTGCATACAGTAGACACTAAACTTAAAGTTCAACTCCGGGCGTAATGGAAAAAAAAAAAATACCCTTGCAATGGGGCCACACTGCAAGGGTTAAATGTTGGTAATGTCTAGGGGGTTGCAGAAGAGGCTGTATTACTTACCGTCTCGTTGTTCCAGTGGACTCCCTCGATCCATGCAACTAGTCCAATGCAGCTTTCTCTGTCGCACTCCTGTCTTCACAACGTACAATACAGGATTACCAGCCCTGCACTGTATATGATGATGCCTCCAGCAGAACTTGATTGCTTCCACACACCCCTAGTAACGTGCGCTCCCCCCCGCCATGTATCCCAGGCTCCACTTGCCCATCTGCGTTCCTGGGACCGACATAGAGAGCGCCATTGGGTAGAGGGGAGGAATCAGAGTGGGCATACATCCTCCCCTTCTTGTTGCAGACCTGAAAGCGACGTGTAAAACATCACAACCAGGTCCCCATGTTAGTTTACTCAGCCAGTATGAACAGGAAAGAATGCATTTCAATGCTATCTGCAATGAATTACATTCAGCGGAGCAAAAAGAAGACATCCAGGGTCTCAGTAAAGTAAAAAAATCATCATATATGGGACTTTTTGTCCCGTGTGATGAAAAAAAATAAATAAATAAAAGTTAAATAAAAACTTTTTT
Organism: Staurois parvus; assembly: GCF_062004578.1. Lineage (NCBI taxonomy): Eukaryota > Metazoa > Chordata > Amphibia > Anura > Ranidae > Staurois > Staurois parvus. The sequence goes on from NW_028318364.1 coordinate 317,106, forward strand.
TTTTTTTTTTTTAATAAAGAATATATTTCAGTGCTATCTGCAATGCATTATATTCAGCAGAGCACAAAGAAGACATCCAGGGTCTCAGTAAAGTAAAAAATCATCACATATGGGACTTTGTCCCATGTGATAAAAAAAATCTAAAAATAAAAGTTAAACAAAAACTTTTTTTTTTCTAATTGTAAAAAATTAAAGTTACTCCCAAGCTAAAAATCCCCTGCACAAAAAAAAACAAAAAAACAAAACAAAAAAAAACAGTTTGAGCCCCCCCCCACATACATGTACGAAAGTATGAACATAAACACACATGGCAGGGGCACCTAGGCATGAAAACGTTGATACACATGTTACATATCGCCGTACAAGCCAGAGTGAAAGCAATCACGCTAGCACTAGACCTTCTCCGTATCACGAAACTGATGACCTACAGGGGTCTTTTAAACTGTTGCCTATAGAAAATATAGGCTATTGCAGTTTGTCATCAATTCACGGGTGCACGCAAATTTAAGGTTTGCCATGTTGGGTATCCATGTACCAGGGGCGGACTGACCATTTGGAAACTCGGGCGCTGCCCGAGGGCCTGGGGTCAGTAGGGGGCCCCATGTGATGCCCCTGGTACCTTTTTCATATGCTTTTTTGAGTTTGAACGAGGACAGGGGCCCCATAATCCACTATTGCCCTGGGGCCCCGTGAGCTGTCAGTCCGCCCCTGCCATGTACTTGGCATAACCTCATCTGTTATATTTTACCTAAACTTGGGTGATTTATTGCGTTTGTGTGCCTTAAAAGTAACAAATTTTTTTACAGAAATTTTGCGGTTATGTTATGTGACATAAATTGGAACTTCCACTAGTTTATTCTCTAGCTAGTCTGCTTTCAGAATATAGAAGGTTTTGGGTTTATGCAGTCTTCAGGCCTAAATTGATTTTTTTAAATATGTGTGCAAAAAATTCAAAAATGGCTCTGGCAGTGAAAAGGTTAAGGCAGACCTAGCGTCAGTTAATTTGTTTGCATATTCATGCGTCATGCTAGGTAATGAGTAATGTAGCACTTCCAGGTATTATTACCTTTTCCACAGATCACATTTCTCCTCCTGAAAACGCCTTCATCCGATTTGCTCTCTAGGAGGATGTCCCCATCTTTGTTCAGGCATTATCCAGAATCAGCATCTATTTTCTGGACTGAGATACTGGTTCAGAGGTTACACATTTCTAATGGGGGAGATTTACTAACATGGGTGCATTCAGAATCTGGTGCAGCTGTGCATGGTAGTCAATCAGCTTCTAACTTCAGCTGGATCAATTAACCTTTGACAATGAGGCTAGGTTCACATCTGTGCAGGTGGTGCCGCTGCGAATCCGCACAAAAATCTGTGCGGCTGCACCACCCACACAGAAGAATGCAGACCTGCGGACGGGTGCCATTAATTCTAATGGCATGCTGCCCGCACTGGAAATTGCAACCATATTGGGAACGGAGGTTCCCGTGTGGGGCTGCGTTGACAGAAGAAGTGCAGGGACTTCTTCCCTGCGTGTCCCGGGGCACAGGAGTCCATTCAAATGAATGGGCTCTCGTGCCCACGCAAAATGCGGACCGCAGGAACGCGGATATGTGAACCAGGGAGTATTGCCAAGTGGAATAACTCCCTCCACTGACTTTGTATGTAGCTTTAAGTCCTCATGCACACTGGACATTTTTACAGCGGCTGTTTTTGGCTTTTGACATTTTTTTCTACAGCCAGTAACCCCCCAGCATGGTATCCTATGTGTTCATGCACACAGACTGTAATCAACTAGTGGGTTTCTAGAGGAGTTTTTTAGCTATAAAAATGCTCTAATGCTGAAAACCGCGGCAAAACGCCACAAACTGGCGTTTTTGGACTTTTTTTTACCAAGAAAAACCGCTAAAAAACACAAACGCAGGAAAACGCAGCTAATTGTGGCAAAACGCTGCTGAATGCTAATGCAAAAACGCTACAAAAAAGCTGAAAAACTCATGTTTTTAACATGACTTTGCACAGCTAACCAGCATTACCAAAATGCCCCCTGTGCATGAAGCCTAAAACCTGGAAGTTGATTGATTTCTGTGCAGAGCTGCACCCGATTTTGCACTCTCCGGTTTCTGTAAATCTCCCCCAATGCCTGTTCAGTTCTTGACTGTATTCCTAAACGTCCAGTCTTCAAAGCTATAATCGTACAGTCTGATTGCTAGAGAAGAGGAGACAGAGGAAATGCTTCCTCCTGCCTGCAGCAGACTGATGTCATCATCTTTGCCTTGACAGAGTCATTGACTGGAGCTCAGGGACTGCTTGCAAGGATAAAATGTAGCGTTTTCCTGAAAAATGATCTTGTTGCATATTTTGACATTTCAGGTAAAGATTCACACACACAGTTACTGATAATTCCACTTACACTTTCAGCTGTATAAAATATAGAAAAGTCTAAAAAACTGTTTTCCTTTTTTCTATTTCAGATCCATTGTAGCTTTTGAAGTGCCAATAAGGACTGTCAGCGATGCAATGGGTTTGGGTGAGAGTTGGGTTTTAGGCTCCATGCACACTGGCTTAAGACACCAGTGCTCTTGGCAGAAAAAAAAAAACACTAATTTGAAACATTTTTTGTACTAGCATTTAGGAGCATTTAACCATTAGCCGCCCAGCCAATGGCCGAATGGCGGGCGACAAAATCCCTTACCGTTCCAGGTGGACGCCATATGGTCCTCCTGGGCATGTGCAGTTTGACACGGCCGATGACAGATCTGAGTACCAGCGCCGTTGCCGGTACCAAGTGACCTGCTGTGACCAATCACAGCAGGTCACATGACAGTTGTATACAATGGATGGCTTCCTTTCATGCCATCCATTGTATACTAGTGTCTAGCTGTGAATGGTCACAGCGATCACATGCACATGTCATGTGATTAGCTGTGGCCAAATCACAGCTAAGCACAAAAAAAAAAAAAACCCTGAATGAATCGATGTCATTCAGGTAAATGCTTGCTTATAGCAAAGTAATTCTTTGCTATAAGCAAATTGTGTTAAAAAAAAAAAAAAAATACTGATCACTTCCCCAAAGTAGTACAATGTTACTATGGTAACATTGTACTACTTTGGTCATAATGAAATATGAAAAAAAAAATCTTAAAAAAAGAAAAAAAAATGTAATAAAAATTTAAAATAATAAAAAAAATATATATATTTTTTTTTTCATACTGTCACCAGTCATTGTCCTTGATGCCAGTTATATGATGATGCTGTACTGCAGTAGTGACAGTATGTAAAAAAAAAAAAAAAAAAAAAAAAAAAAAAGTGAAAATAATTTTTTTAATTTTTTAATTTTCCGAAAAATTATGACAAAAAAAAAATATAACTTCAAAAAACTTGCCATGCCTCTTATGCAGTACGTCGGACTGTCTACTTTGCAAAAAGGGGTCATTTGGGGGATATCTGTACTGTTCTGACATTCTTGGACCTCAAGAAATTAGATTGGCTGTCAGTACTTTAGGATTGATCAATATTCAGATATATCCCATAGTTTGTGAACTCTATAACTTTCCTACAAACTAAATAATACATCCTAATTTGGGTTATTTTCACCAAAGACATGTAGCAGAATACATCTCGGCCTAAATTTATGAAGAACAATTATTTATTTGCAAACTTTTATAACAGAAACAAAGAAAAACGTGTTTTTTTTTCAACATTTTTGGTCTTTTTTTGTTAATTTAGCAAAAACTAAAAATCCCAGTGGTGATTAAATACCACCAATAGAAATCTCTAGTTGTGTGAAGAAAATGATAAAATTTTAGTTTGGGTACAATGTTGTATGACCGCGCAATTGTCATTCAAAGTGTGAGAGCGCTGAAACTTGAAAAATGGCCTGGGCAGGAAGGGGTAAAAGTGCCCGGTATGGAAATAGTTAAGAGCTTTTTTTCTGCCAGAAAACCACTCTCAACACAGAACAGAAGAGATTTTTTTCTGCCTCTACACACTGAGCTTAAAAATGCCTGTAAACAACCTAATGTGCATGGACACATAGCATAACATTAGTTGCTTCTACAGGCAAAATACTAAACGCCTCTAGGAGCAGAGTTTTTTTAAGCCAGTGTGCCATCAAAAGCAATATAAAAAGGATGCCTATGATGTCTTTATAAAAGGCGCATGTACTACACGTGTCTAATGTATGTGCATCTTGATAAAGAGATTCTGTGCATGACTTCCAGCCATTCCCTCTGCAAACACTTTATGAGGATCTAGCTGACAATAGCACCATCTATTTACTGCTCACAGAAATCACACATGGCAACACAAAGCCAGGCTGATGGAAAGTTGGGTACATCTTACGCCCCACACATACTGTAGCTTTAAAAAGTGACTACTTTAGGGCGTCTTTATGTAGTCTGATGAATGTTTATTGAGCCTAAATGATGATCTGGATTTAGGAGCTAACTAGAAGGCGACAATATGATCCCTTGTGACATATAGAGATTTGTCAACATGTTGGACACACCAATTGTTGCCTTTTTAAAGCGGAGATCCACTCAAAAGGGGAAGTTCCACCTTAAGGCCTGGTGCCCTGCTCCCTGTTAACCACTTCAAGTCCGGACACTTCACCCCCTTCCTGTCCGGGCCAATTTTCAGCTTTCAGCGCTGTCACACTGAATGACAATTGCGCGTTCATGCAACACTGTACCCATATGAAGTTTTTGCCTTTTGAGACAGATAAAACTTTATTTTGCTGGTATTTATTCACCACTGGGATTTTAATTTTTTTTTTTGCTATATAAATAAAAAAGTCCAAAAATTTTGTAAAAAGTGTTTCTTATAAAATTTTGCAAATAATCTTTCTTCATAAATCTTGGCCAAAATGTATTCAGTTATCTTCTTAGTAACAAAAAAAAATAAATATATATATATATATATATATATACACACATACATATACACACACACACACAAATTAGTTTATAACCAAAAATTACACATTTTTCAAAAATGTTACATTTTTATATTGTTTGTTTTTTTAAACACTGTCCCCCTAGCAGTACAGTGTCACCATATTGACACTGTACTACTTGTGGGGGGGATGATTTTTTTTTTTTTTTTTACACTGATTGCTTTTACACCCACAAAGGCTGTAAAAGCAATAATTTCTCTTTCTCTCTGGCAGCCATTGAGAAATACTGTGAGAGCTGTGATTGGTCACAGCTTGTCACATGGTACAAGGCTGTTGTGAATAGCCTTGTACCATGTGACCTCTGTGATCATTCACAGATTTCACAAGTAGTTTCTGAAGTGACATCTTGCTTACTACTATTCATGTGATCACTGATTGACCAAACAGTGATCACATGATTGGGACCTCACACAGAGGTCACGTACAGGGATCGGTGTTCAGACACAGCGGGCACCAGATCGTGGTGCCGCACGCTCCCAGGGAGCGTGCACAGGCTAAAATGGCAGGCGCCATTTATGAACGACAACACGCTCCTGCACTGCTCCCGTCCGGCCGTTTATATACATGGGCCGGATGGGAATTGGTTAAGGATTGGCACCCTCGGGGAACGGGTACCCAATTTTGACAAGTACCCGCTCCCACATCCGCTGTGATCGCCTAGGCAATCAGAAGTGTAAGCTGTCCTCCCCCCCTGGCTATGTCATGCCTTGTCATGTGCAGTGGGCACCCATATGTGAAGCCGCAAGCTGTCCCAGCCAGTGCCCACACTTAGGATGCCAATGCCGGGGAAAGAGGGCAGCCGGTGCCCATACTTAGGATGCCGAGGAAAGAGGGCAGTTGGTGAACCCAGCTGCTGTGAACACACCGCGCGATCAAGGGACAAGTCAGTGTGTGTTCTTTAAGTCATCAGCTACACTTTTTGTAGCTGCTGACTTTTATTGCTTTTTTTTACATTTTGACTGAAGCTTCGGTTTAAGTTCACAGTGATGAAAGCATTAGCAGGAGTGCTATATCCACACAGCACCAGGATCCATGGTTTAAATCCTGGCCAGGACACTACCTGCATGGAGTTTGCATGTTCTCCCTGTGCCTGCGTGTGTTTCCTCCCACCCTCCTGGTATGTTAATTGACCCTAGTATGCGTATGTATGCATGTGAGATAGGGACCTTAGATTGTAGGCTTCTTGAGTGCAAGGACTAATGTGAAAGTCCAGTATGTAAAGTACTGCGTAAGTTGTCTGCGCTCTATAAATACCTTTAATCAGTCAAGCTCTGGACAAGATTGTGGCAGATTTTGGCATCTTGGCGGTGCAATTAAAAACAAGGGCAAGCCTCACCTTCCATTAATCTTGATGTGACATCTGCTTGTCAATGGTCAGCTATAAGCAAAGGTGTCCCATTTTACACCTAACAGTGTCACCTCTAATTCTCTGTAAACTTGTCAAAAGATTAACCTCTGATCTATATGTATTATCAGGACAAAAAAAAAAAAAATCTCATCATTCGAAGGCAAAATGAACATTAATAGCGTCCCTAGCCAACATCTGCAGTAGCCTTTTTTTTACGACTGTTAACTTCGAAATGACCAAACCGTTCCAACACACTCTCCGAAATGTGTGATCTGATTTGACACTAATCCACAGTCAAACTGTCATTTATTAGGACAATATGGCAGTGTATGGGCAGAACAACATGCATAGCAAACAAGTGGTGGCTTTCAAGACATCAGTCGGAGGGGTTAGAAAATCTTCAGGTGATTGCTTTGATCTTTGCTGACCAAGCAGAGATAAGCCGTAGGCTCTACTCTATGGGAACTCACCTGGCATGCACTATCCAGCGGATGCGGATGTCGGATGAAGAAAAGGATTATTCCAGAGGCTGATCGTTGCTGATGGAACTGTTAGAAGCCCCCATGTCTGGGGATTTTTAGGCAGTTCAGTCAAAGGAATGTTCTGTATCATTTGAAATGCATGTTGTAAGATGTAACAGACACAGAAACGTCTCCTTTTATTATTCCTCTAAGACGGTTTTCTATTTTGGCAGGAAGTGAGGCGGCCAGGACAATAACAAGGTTCAGAAGAAAACGTATCTCATTAAAATAATAGTTAAAAAAACATAAAAGACAAATCGGCTTCTCATTTTTAGCTACCCCATGGATCCCTGCTGTTTGTTTTGTTAACCGTCAGGATATCCAGGGGCTTCCATGACTTAAAAAATGGATCAGCAGGATTGTCTGGGTGGACATTTTATTTGGCAGTTACTATTTATTTATTTCAGGTACTTATATAGCACTGACAATTTACACAGCACTTTACATTTATATATTGTACATTCACATCAGTCCCTAACCCTCAAGAGGTGTACAATCTAAGGTCCCTAACTTACATTCATACACATACTAGGGCCAATTTAGACAGGATCCAATTAACTTACCTTCATGTCTTTGGAGTGTTGGAGGAAACCAGTGTACCCGGAGGAAACCCACGCAGGCACAGGGAGAACATGCAAACTCCAGGCAGGTGGTGCTGTGAATGGGATTTGAACCAACGACTATAGTGCTGCCAGGCAGAAGTGCTAACCACTAAGCCACTGTGCTGCCCAGATATTACTTTATTGTGCTCTGTTACACATACATACATACATACATACATATATATATATATATATATATATATATATATATATATGTGTGTATCAGATCTCCTGCCCATACATTGTACAATCACATACATCTATGCTGCAATCTGTCATTGGATAAAATCTTTACTAGCAAATAACTGCGGCAAGTTTAGTAATCGTACCCTGGCCAAAGTTTACATCAGCGAATGACAACATAATGTAACATTCACATGGATGGCCCTCTGTGGTCATGTCCGCCATGCACTGTCAGAACTGAGAATCATCTGCTCTCATCATGATCAACGAGGCCGCCGGCAAGTTCTCACCACAGCTCAAATGTTTCTTTCCACAAGCTGTTCTTCTAAACAGACTGCCAGTTCCTGCAACAAGTAGTAAAACCTAGGCACAGAAATGTGGGATTTTTGGTTTTGTACTTTTGTCCTGTGTACTCATATGTGTGATCAGAAAAATCCCATCAGGTAGCCGTTCAACACTCAAATCAAAGTTAGTCTTGTGATTGGAAACTTCCTCATGTTCCTGCATTGTTTCCCATTATGGGCAACCCTGTTCATTTGACATGCAAAATAGCATTTATGTGTATCCAAAAGCTAACTGAAAAACACTAAGGTTCAAATCCCAACCAGGACACTGCCTGCCTGGAGTTTGTTGTTTTCCCTGTGCCTGGGTGGGTTTCCTTCAGGTACTCCGGTTTCCTCCTACACTACAAAGAGATGCTGGTAGGTTAAATGGCTCCTATCTGAACTGGCTCTAGTATGTGTATGTAAGGGATCTTAAATTGTAAGCTCCTTGAGGGCAGAGACTGACATGAATGTACAATATATATATGTAAAGTGCTGCATAAATTGATGGCGCTATATAAGTACCTTTAATGAATGAATGAAAACCTAGCTGGCAGGTGTACATTTAATGGTGATGAACAGCACAGACAGAAGGTAAGTTATTACTGTATCAATATCTTTATGTCCTCCCAACACAGTTGTGTAATTATTGTATTTCAGGTACTTATATAGCGCCGTCAATTTACACAGCACTTTACATATATATATACATTCACATCAGTCCCCAACCCTCAAGGGGCGTACAATCTAAGGTCCCTAACTTACATTCATACATACACATACTAGGGACAATTTAGACAGGAACCAGTTTACCTACCAGCATGTCTTTGGAGTGTGGGAGGAAACTGGAGTATCTGGAGGAAACCCACGCAGGCACATGGAGAACATGCAAACTCCAGGCAGGTGGTGCTGTGGTTGAGATATAAACCAACGACCCTAGTACTGCCAGGTGCATGTGCTAACCATTTAGCCACTGTGCTGCCCGTGCAGTAAATAGTGCAGGAAAATGTATTATCAAACTTATAGCATCATAAAAAGCTGCTTTGGCAATCTAGAATTTCCTTTAGATTGTAAGCTCTTGGGAGCAGGGTCCTAACCCTCTTATATTGAATTGTATTGTAGCTGTACTGTCTCCCTTAAGCATACACTATACAATTTTCTGTCCAATTTCCTTTCGATTTACCTTCAACTATGTAGTGCAAGAGCCTGTCTAATTGGATGCAATTGAAAGTGTTATTAGTTTTGACCTCATATTATATGATTTCTGGTAAACCAAAAATCTCAAGAAAATTGTATAATGTATGGCCAGCCTTATTATAAAGTGCTGCACAAACTGTTGGCGCTTTCCTGTTTATATGTTTTAGTATGGAATTGTATGGTATTTTTTGAGCCATCCAAATATTGTTTAGCTCTGGGCGATCTAAAGCGCTTTTCTAGAAGAGCTTCAATGCTGGACACGAGTCTTCCCATTGCATCCTATGGTATTCGTTCACACGCGACCTGATGCCTGAGCCCTGGTTCACACATCAGCGGTGTGATTTGGCCAGCAGTTTCCAAAAGGTCTCCCCCTCTATACAAGTCAATTGAGCAAAACCGCAAGCAAAATCGGATCAAAGTCGCAGGGACCCCTTTCTCCAAATCGCACTGCGATTCCACCGCATCTATCTGAACACCCTCAATAAGAACACATTCTATTTCACTTGTCATGTGAATTTGCACTCGGAAATCGCATCAGAAAAGGAATTTGCACTCTGAAATTGCATCAGAAAAGGCACGTGTGTGAACTGGGGCTGAAGCTGAAAAATGTGCATTTAGGCAGAGTCACATTTGTGGTCCCTATAGACTTAAAAGGAAGCACCTGAACAATATCTGCAAACATGCGTAATGTGCATTCTGCACGCAATTTCTTGCCTCTCCTTTTCCTAATTACTAGCTTTCCATTGGCTAAAACAAAAATGTGTGTATAAATGCGTATTAAAAAGAAACGTTCGTGCGTGAACCTAGCCTTCCAATCCATAATCAGCTCTTAATAAAAAGGCTGCCTGTTTAATTTCTAGTAAAACAAAATGAAAACAGAAGAAATATTCCAAGGAAAATCCATTCTATTTTCATTTATTTTATGATTCATATACTGTAATAACACATCAATATTTTCTTTTTCCATCCGCACATATCATTTCTAAACAAACCACAAAGAATGTCAAACTTATGGAAGCTTTTCACTGCTGAAAAGAATATTTTTCTTCTCTTAAGCTACAATAATTCCACAGTTTCTACTTTTCCCTTCCTTTGAAGTGCGTTCCAAAGAATTCTGCTTCGCCAACAGGACTGGAGCGCGGAGAGGCAGCAGAATGCACTGGCTATGCTCACAAATGGCAGTGAATGAAGACAGAGGATAGGTCCAGGAGGACAAGGATGGCACTTACCCTGGGGCCAGTGGTCCTGTGGTTCTGGCAGCCTGGCAGATGGAGCAGTACAAGCAGGACCTGGGAGCTGACAATCATGGAAAGACTTCTCAGATTCATTCTGATCTTTTGACAGGTGCAAAGAAGTTTAGAAAAATCTTCAGTTCTTTCCTTGTGTGTTCTCTGTGGGATGGGAGCACAGGCAAGTGTACAGGCTCAGGATATTAGAACAAACAGTGGGAAGGCATGGTATGTGGACAGGCTCAGATGTCTCCCCTGCAGCTCTTGCCTTGTCCTGTACCGGCAGCAAAGTTTAAAGCATTAACACTTCCATTGGGATCCCATTATAAACCCGCCTGGAAAGGGGAGGGAGTGGAGGGGGAGGCAGAGCACATCTGACCCCTTCTATGGCACTCAAGGCATGCTTGCTGAGGACGCTGCTACCACCTAGTGTCCAATCAGGGAACTACCATACACAAAGTTACATTCTGGATTACATTGTTATTTCTCAAGTCTTGGAGCCCCATCTGCAGCTCTTTGCAGTCATCAGAGGGGGGTCAGTGCTTGCTGAATGTGTATGGAAGCTCTAATAATACATTCCTTTCATTTTCTTCCTTTTGGTCTATTAAATTTAGCAGTGCAATGCTTTTACTATGTCTGGACAAGTGCAAAAAAAGACAAAAGCTGTTCATTCAGCCAGAAGTCTTCCTGGGCCCAGGGGCGGACTGACCATTTGGAATGAAAACGGGGAAGTCCATAGTCAAATGGTCCTAGGTGGTGGATGGATGGTGAAGGCAGCTCCCCATAGAGCGAAGCAGTGCTCTGTAGCAGGGGCGGACTGACCATTTGGAAACTCGGGCACTGCTCGAGGGCCCAGGGTCAGTAAGGGGCCCCATAAGATGCCCCTGGTACCTTTTTCATAGGCTTTTTTGAGTTTGGGCAAGAACACAGTGGCCCAATGATCCCCTATTGCCTGGGGGCCCCATGAGTTGTCAGTCCACCCCTGCCTGGGCCTCTGGACTTTTAGACGGGGTTTGCACTGATGCGGTGTGGGAAACGTTGCAAATCCTGTGTGTTTCCCACACCGCATTGCAATCGCATGGCGTTCATGGAATCTGTTGCGGGTGTCAATGTTAAATTAATGACACCTCGAAACCAGGGGCGGACTGACAACTCATGGGGCCCCCGGGCAATAGGGGATCATTGGGCCCGTGTCCTCGCCCACACTCAAACCACAACCCAAAAAAGCCTATGAAAGGTACCAGGGGCATCTCATGGGGCCCTTTACTGACCCAAGGCCATCGGGCAGTGCCCAAATGGCGAGTCTGCCCCTGCTCGAAACAGATCGCAAAACACAGTGTGATTGCCAGAAATCGCATCGCATGGGTGAGTACGCCTATGCAATGTGATTCAGGTGCAGGTAAAAAAAAAAAAAAAAGGGTCCTGTACCATTTTGGCGAGGATGCAATGTGATTTGAGCCATACAAAATATATAGCTCAAATCGCACCGCACGGACATCGCTTGTAATTCACACAGGAATGCGGTGTGATTCGTGTGTGAATTACATGCAGTGTCCAGCACCGCATTAGTGTGAACCCAGTCTTATTGTTCTCTGCAATCTCCATGGACTACACAATACCTCCCGCTGTTATGGAGAAGAGTGGTCCTAACACACTCACGGTCTTAGGGTGAACACACTGTTCAGAACAGTTGTCACCCTAGGACAGGTGTTAATAGCAGTTAATATAACCGTAAAATAATCAAAGTGCAGCGCTTAGAAAAGTATGTATGTGATTGACAATAGCAGAAAGTCAATAAAGTATCCACACTTTATTTACCTGGCTGACCTTAAGGGGACCCCTGGATTTGATTAAGGAGTCTGTGATGACCCACCATGAGGGAGATGCCTGCTGCCTAACCTTTGATGTACCTATCATCTGGAATGTTTGATCATATATGCGCATAACCCATGCGTTTCTGGTGAGTGCGCATTTCTGTTATTTGAGGCAGTAAAGGCCGTGGAAGTTCGCATTACTCCAGAGAAACACCGTGGATACTTTATTGACTTTCTGCTATTGTCAATCACATACATACTTTTCTAAGCGCTGCACTTTGATTATTTTACGGTTATATTGAGATTTTAGAGGTATTGTGGTTACCTGAAGTGTTCTAGCTGCTGTATATATAAGAGCGCTCACTATCCTTTATGCTGAATAGCAGTTAATAGTTAACCACTTCAATTCCAAATATTTAACCCCCTTCCTGCCCAGGCCTTGCTGAACCAAATTATGAGGTCAGTAGAGAGCACAAATGTGAAAGCATTGATTTGTAAAGTGCTGTAAGGACTATTGAACATGGCCATCTGAGCCTGTTCTTTGTAAATTCCAGCATATTCCCCACATTCCCCAAAATCCAGGTACTGCGTAGAGCCTCCCATAGACATGAAGAGCTATGTAAGGCTGTACTTCAAGTTAAAGTTGGTGCTAGAGAAAAAATAAATATAAATAGATAGGCACTACATTTGCCTAAACAATAAACTTCATATAGTGCAATAGGTACAAGATTAGTACCACCTGAGAGTTCTCTCAATTATGGTCCATGCAAAAGATTTTAGCCTACAGCTCCTAGTATTCCCAGGCGGTCTCTCATCCAGATACTAACCAGGTCTGACCTTGCTTAGCTTCATGAGATCTGACAAGATTGGGCCCATTCAGGGTGATGTGGCCATGAGCAGCTAAATGTGCTTAGACCAAAAAGATATTGTACCCCCTCCCCATATAGCAATTCAACCAATAGTGAACATGTGAAGTAAATAATAAAAAATCATAAATATAATAACTCTTGTAACTGTCCCAAAACAGAGTAATAGAAAATTCCAAAGAGGGTCAAAAAAATAAAAAAAAAGTGAAAAAAAAAATCAAACAAATATATAAAAAATAAATGTGACTGTGATCTTCACCGCGTGTCCATATCCATGACGTATAGATGACTCATTCACCAGATCTTTTGTCCCCAGTTATGGTGGTCAAATGCACCTTTGGTTATATAGGGAACCACCCTTTCTTGTTGGATTCCTAATTTTCTCCCTCTAAATCTCCATGGGTTATAGCCAGATATAAGGGATTCCAATAGGTTTTCCAGTAATATACTTTAGGTTGGTTTTAAATATTCCTCCCACGGGAATGAAGCCGGTCAATGAATGAATCAGTGAATAGCTTATCTAAGTGTAGTACTTTAATAGGAATCAAAATCACATAGACAAAAATATTCCACTCACTTGTACAGGTGCTTGCAAACCAGCACCAGTGTTTCAGGCATATATGTTTTTAAAGATGGCCGCTTTGCACTTCAAGCCTCGCTTTCACTTCGCTATTCCCAGACCTGGAAGTGATGTAATGATTAATTATAGGGATTATTTGTATATGCACATCCCTTCTTTATTGTATTTTGATTTTGGTATATATATATATATATATATATATATATATATATATATAGCCTACCTATTCTATCTTTTAAAAATAAACATAGCATACTCGTGTATGCAAAAAATAGAAAATTCTTCTTTTTTTTTTGCATATGTCTTTACACTATATTCATGTTTAAGTGAGTACTGCTGTATTCCCAGAGTACATCTGCACACAGCCATTCATGTGCATGGGAGGCTGTAATGTATGGGAGGCAGCACATGGACTTTCTGAGCACAGGAAATATGTCAGAATTTACATTGATTGAGCTCAGGTGCCAGTGTGCAAGAGACCTAATAGCAATTATCTCTAGCAATCTTATGTAATTTCTCTACAGTCTATAGCCTGTGCCATGGCTTGACTTCCTGTAGATTTTGCAGAAATTCATGGGTGGTCCTGTTGGCATCACCTGGGAACAATTTTCCACCTGGACACCAGTCAAGTGGAAAATTGTTGGTCGAATTATGACTGAATCAAATCAGATGTAACCAATGTTTGGATATTCTGACAGCTACAGGTTCCAGCTGTCAGAATACAATATCCAGCAGGGAGGATTCCTTTGTCCGCAATGTTTAGAGAGGATTGAGGAATCTATTTGATTTCTCACATTCAATCTGTTATACAGTACATGATTATATGTGTATGGCTAGTCTCTTGAAGTCTTGTCCCCAGTTTCTAAGAACTCTTACATGTTCACAATCTCTGACCATCTCCTGTTGCATGTCCACCGTCTCTGACCATCTTCCGTAGCATGTCTATATGCTTTGATCATCTCCTGTTGCCTGTCTGCAGTCTCTGGCAACCTCTTGTAACATTATGTAGCAAGTAAATTAATAAACCTCCCGTTATTGCTTTTACTAGCCTGCAGGTAGAGGGAGCTTTAATGATTTGTATTGTGACTTCAGGAGACTAATACCAACAAGCTTATGTTTGTTCTGACATTCACTTTTTCTGTTTAGTATCCTATATAATTATTAATGGTAATTCCCTAATACAAATGTATGCGCTTTTCCATGTGGCCTATGCTGCCATTATAAAGAAAGTAATTATCTGTATAATGTGATCCATTTCTATCTAACACATTAAACTCAGAATGAGCAATGAGCAGCATGTGTTTGTGCACTCCTCTTGATACAGACACTGCAAAATGCAATCTTTGGCATCTTTGTCATACCTTACACTCAGATCACCAATAATCCTGTAACAATTACATTCACTTATATATATATATATATATATATATATATATATATACAGTATATATATGCACCCTTTTAGTGGTATCGGGGCCTGCACTTATGGCCCCTCATATCAAGTAAATTGACCACCACTGTTCTTAAGGCTAAATTAAAGGGCAATATATAGTAAATTTGTGAAAATAGATTAGAAAAGAAGATTTAGTGAGAGGATGTAGGGGTATTGTGTGCATAAATCAATCACATATTTAAACAGGGTGGGTGTGGAGATTATAGGGTTGATTATCTTACATATTGCCATTTGTCCTGCTAGTTTCTCATCTTCACTAAAGTGATTTCAACTACAATACAGGCAGTTAAGTGGCAAGTGACAAAGTCAGTCTAATGATGGAGGTTACCTTTCTCCAGTCTCTCTTGATAGGTTTTATCCTTCACACCTTGCACAATTTTTGTTGCCTATGCCTGGCCTCATTCTATCTTATCTCTAAAGTGAGGTGACAATAAATAAACAGTTGGGTGTTGCCTTGCTGCCACTTTGGTTCATCAGACTCCATATCCTTGTGGATCTTTCATAAAGGATAATGTTTGGTGAGAACAGCCAGTGTTCATTAGAACTGCTCACAAATGTAATATGTGGTGTCCTCCCTTCCTGACTTAAGCCAGCCATAGATGATTTGCATCTCGACTGGTTCAGCAGGGACCGACCGAGATTCTAACCATCTGTTGGCAGGCTGATTGCACCCAGATTGATTGTTGTATGACTTGGGTACAACCAGCATGTTGAATGTTTACATGACATAATTTCCAGTGGCTATAGCCGCTAGCAATGATCACTGTGTTCTCCCAACAGGGATGGCTTCCTACGTCGCCCCACTACCCAGTGGAAGAACACAATAGCAGTGGCTTCCCTAGGGGGGTGCGGGGGTACAGGAGCAGGATGGCAGCAGAGCTTCTGGGCTCTGTGAAGGTCCTGGCAATTTATTGGGGTGATCCCGGATTCCCGGCACAGTGACAGCTGCCCCCGGTGTAGCGGTAAAATTAGTATCCAATGAAGATATGTATCCCCTGAAGCAACTGCGCATGTGCCGGTTTTAGGCTGAAGAAGCCGATCGCCGATCTCCAACTTTAGCACAGAGCTGCCACAGTTAACCCCTTACAGGCTACAAACAAAACGGAACTGGGAGAGGACCACACATAAAGGGTCTAGATACGTTAGTGACAAATGACGGATACAGCAGGAGAAACACAAATAGGGGAATAAGCGTACAATGGTAATGAGTTCAAAATGGGGTGGCAATGAAAACGGGGAAGTCCATAGTCAAATGGTCCTAGGTGGTGGATGGATGGTGAAGGCAGCTCCCCATAGAGCGAAGCAGTGCTCTGTAGAAAATAAATTGGACACTGGGGGAGGCGCCCTCTTGTATCCGATTTTATTAACCCCTTACAGGTTGCAAACCGCTGAAGCTGATCCCGCGGATCACTATGGGTTGCAAGATCAGGTAACCCCGTATAGGTTTGTATACAGGGTTAACTGATCTTGCAACCCATAGTGATCCACGGGACCAGCTTCAGTGGTTTGCAGACTGTAAAGGGTTAACTGTGGCAGCTTTGTGCTGATCAGCTTCTTCAGCCTGAAACCGGCATATGCGGAGTTGCTTCAGGGGATACATATCTTCACGGGATACTCATTTTACCGATACACCGGCACCACTCCTTCCTCTCTGGAGCGGTGACACCACGTGTTACCACACCGGGTGACACCAACCCTAGGGACGCCTCTGCACAATAGCTCCATTGTACAGTGTGGATAAAGGTATCTATAAGGTTTTTCTATCCAAAAAAAAATTGTTTTGCAAAGTCACCAGTTTCTATTCTATATGTAAATCAGTATAGGCTCCAGATTGTTCAATCAGAAAAAAATAAAACACTAAACTGATTGTTTTTTTACTGCTGTGCAAAAACACTGGACATCAGATTTCAGTTTACAGAGCTGCATATCCATATCCTCATTTACACACACAGCAGATCTCTCCCAGTATCTGTGGCATCTTGTGTCACAATCACCCTCCCTGATTGTCCTTTCTAACTCCCCTGGTGTACAGATTCAGCTTAATGCAGGCCATAGATGGGTCGTTTATCGGCCGAATTTTTGTCTACATGAAAAATCGGCCGATATTCACACCGTTTGTGGGGCCGGCCCGTCGCCCGTTTTACACGGATCTTCTCATTTATTTTTATCAGTCATGCTGGAAAATCCACGAAAAACGCCCGTTTTTCATGGACATTGGTGGCAGCATCGGCAACGGGGCCGGTCGATTTTTCGTTTATCGGCCAACAATTCGGCCGATAAACGTCCCGTCTATGGCCAGCCTTAATGGCATGAAAACAATGTTTCCTTCTCTGCTAAGCCCCCATTCACACCTCAGCATGAAGCACCAGGAAGTCACAGTCGGCTTCCTACATTCAAAATGGCAGTGCTGGGGTCCCGAAGACCGGCGAATTACCTGCCCAGGTAGGGACAGCACTGGATCCCTGGACTGGTATGTGCATGTTTATTAAAGTCAGCAGCTAGTGTATTTGTAGGTGCTGGTTTTTATTTTTTTTTCTAGAGTAAAGTTCCTCCTTAACATTTTTACAGCTATAGAGCCCAATGGATCACCCCATACTGCCTTTCACCAGACTATCAAAATCGTTATCATTATCTTATTAGGTACCAGTATGATAGGGGTTGGCAAATGCACATCTTTATTTGTGAGATATAATACCAAAGTCTACTCTATGTTTACAAAAAAGTTACATAGAAAGGCATATCCCAAATATGTATGAATAAAATGACACTAAACAATATCCATATTCTCCAAAATGATCTTTATACATCCACTAGTCAATGGCCCTGTAATCTATTTTTCACCAAATAATTTTTTTCTGCCTCCTCTGTCCTCCATGAGCTCCTTGCCTTCTCCCCCCCCACCCCTTCCGTTTGTTTGGCATGAGCAGTGCATTTTAGTTGTACAAATCCCATAGTCCACAGTTTATAGTCTATCTTGTGAGTGAGCAATAGATGGTGGCTATGTTCCTACATACAGTGAGCCCATGGAGAATGAACGTAGCCACCCTCTGATTAATTTCTATAGATGAATTTACCATCTACAAAATGAATCAGTGAGCTTTGTGAATATAGCTGGATGGATTAAAATTCAGTCGGTTCAGGTGGGACTGTTTGAGTTTTCCTTGTGTGTGCAGCACTACCCCTATAGGAGTGTTGGGTCCCCCTACAGATCTTGACACAGGAGATAGTAAACAGTCCTTGAGTTTGTTTGTTTTTGTTTTATTAGGGGTATTGAACTTTTATGGGGTTAAGGGATGTATGGGATGCCCAAGGAACAGTAAATCAGGACAACTCCTTTAACAACTATGTACAAGTCCAAAGACAGAAAAATTCTCTTATTGGAGAGCTCTCCAGCCTGTCCTTGTGTACCACAGTGACCAATTGGTTAGCACTTCCGCCTGACAGTACTAGGGTTGTTGGTTCAAATCCCAGCCATGGCACCTCCTGCCTGGAGTTTGCATGTTCTCCCTGTGCCTGCGTGGGGTTCCTCCAGGTACTCCGGTTTCCTCCCACACTCCAAAGACATGCTTGTAGGTTAATTGCTGTCTAAATTGGCCCTAGTGTATGAATGTGAGTTAGGGACCTTAGATTGTACACCTCTTGAGGGCTAGGGACTGATGTGAATGTACAACATATATGTAAAGCGCTATGTAAATGGACGGCGCTATATAAGTACCTGAAATAAATAAATATATACCACCCCAGACCCCATCTGTACTAAGTGAAATCTTGGGCAAGAGGACCCAAAATCTGTCTCTTTAAATGAAACAGTCCCGGATGGGGGCTAGTCAGGTTTCCCACCTGAATGCCCTTTTCCCTCTTTTCGTCCAGGGGGTGTAGGACTACTCACTCTCCCTCTCCTGGGAGCTTAAGGGGTTGGTGGCTGCCTTCAGGCCTTCCACTGGGCTGGATCCTTTCCTGCTGCACAGGTGGTCCTCTATCAGGGGACTGCTGAGGTTGAGATATCTTCCTTTCAACTTCAACCTAGAGGTAGGCCCCTTCCCACTGGACCCCCTCCCAGGTTCTTGCATTCCAGCCTCTCACTCTATCTTCCACCCAAACTCTCCTCCTGCTGAGCAGGCTGTCTGTCATGCTTAAAGGCTGCCGTGACTCCTTGCCAATCCTCCTGATTGGGCAAAGTCCCTAAAGTGTGCAGGCCAGCCCTCCTCACCTTCACCCACTGAGACTTGGAGAAGTCTCTAGATGGGCAGCATAGTGGCTAAATGGTTAGCACTTCTGCCTGGCAGTACTAGGGTCATTGGTTCAAATCCCAGCCACAGCACCTCCTGCCTGGAGCTTGCATGTTCTCCCTGTGCCTGTGTGGGTTTCCTTCGAGTACTCTGGTTTCCTCCCACACTCCAAAGACATGCTGGTAGGTTAATTGGATACTATCTAAATTGGCCCTAGTATATGTACGTATGAATGTAAGTTGGGGACCAAAGATTGTATGCCCCTTGAGGGTTAGAGACTGATGTGAATGTACAATATATATGCAAAGCACTGCGTAATTGGACGGTGCTATATGAGTACCTGAAATAAATAAATAAATTAGGGGGAGGTATCAAGGAACTGACCTGCAGAGTCCTCTGCC
The DNA here is from genome assembly GCF_062004578.1 of Staurois parvus. Lineage (NCBI taxonomy): Eukaryota > Metazoa > Chordata > Amphibia > Anura > Ranidae > Staurois > Staurois parvus. The sequence goes on from NW_028318364.1 coordinate 336,806, forward strand.
CTGAACTCTAATAACCCAGCTGCTACTCAGCCTTCTAATTAGATAGCTCCCCCTAGCTAACTAGAGGGGTGCTACATGTGGCTCCACAGAAGTTGATCTAGTGACCGAATTATGTCAAACAATCTGGTTGGAAATTCTTTTTTCAGCTAGCCAATATTTTGCAGCCACTGACCCGTGTATTCTGACAACAGAGGAGTCCCACTGTTAGAATACAATGGCACAGCAGGGAAGATTCTTCTATAAACTATACTTGTGTGGATGGGGTATTCCATACTTTTTTTTTTTCGATCAGCCTACTGGCTGATCAAAAAAAAAAAACAAGTTGTCTATGGGCAGCCTAACTGCGAATGTGGGCCATCTAGATAAGTGAATATCCTGAATTCACCCAACTTTTTTAAACAGATATCTCGGGTTGCATCTATGCAGGCTTGGTTTCTGGACCTTTCTAAGTATAAGGAAAAAAGGAGCAGCAGGGTTTAGGACAGAAAGCAGTCAGCTGTACAAGACAAACACCAGAATAACAATCATAGCATGCCTACATTGGACCTTTAACTAGAAGAATCTACTGACACCTTTTCATGTCTGTTATCATGCAGTACTGTCTATATGCTGTATATTAATAGAAATAAAAACAGTAGTACAGAAAATGCATTAAAATATAGTAAAATATACATAATAAAAGCTCAAAAATAAAATAGTGTTTTTTAAAGGCCAAACTTCAGTTAACGATTCCTGCAGCTCTACCAGCTCCATGTGAAAAAAAAATGGAAATGGGCTTTAGACATTCCCTTCTCTATCCACTCATTCATCTATCCATCCATCCAAATAGTTACTGGAACAGGTACGCTCCTCTACCCTCATGGTGTAGGCTCAAGAGAGAACTAAGAATGCCAACATGGCTGTCACAGCTGGACAGAAACCAAAAATATCAAACATTTTATTTAAACTACTTTTTCCTAAAAGATATAAATAAAATTATATAAATAAAACGATAAAAAGATATCAATGAACATCTCTTCCAAAAAGTTATATTATGCTTTAAGACTTACAAATAATCCAATGATAAAGGAGTTTTTTTTTTAATTAATAATCATCAGTGTCCCATACATTGTATTTGTATTTGTAAATGTTCATGTTTGTTGTTTTTCACTATTGTGATATCTATGTTCCAGAGTCCACCATTTTATTGACCCCTGATGAAGATTTGTATGAACTAAGTGTCAGGGCCGGGGCCGGGGAACGGACAGGCAGGCCTAACAATGTAACGCACTGGCTGACGACAACCACCACCCACAGACCGAAGTCCCTCAGGGCGCAGAGTCTAAGTCCCAGGCTGCCCTTCACCAGGGCCCCTGATGGTGGGGATGGACTTGACGCAGCCAGGAACCAGGTCGCTGCCCCCGAGACACCCCAGCTGCGGTAATGGCCGCCGCCAATGGCGTGTAGCAGGTGGAAGAGACAAAAGAGTAGTCAGACAGGCCGAGTCAACAACAATAGGACAAAACAGTACAGGACAGCAGACGAGAATCACAGGTCACAAGCCGGGTTCAGCAACGGAGAGTCAGATCAAAGGAGAATACAAAGAATAGTCAAGTACAAGCCGAATCAGATACCAGGAGAGTCACGAGAGTCAGAACAGATTAACAGCAACACAAAGACACAAGTGCAAAGAGCATGTGCGGACCACAGGCTTATATGTCATCAGCCACACCCCTCTGGGGGATGGACCTCAGAGACCTGAAGGCATAAAAGGATTCCCACCATGCACAGCAGAATCCAAGATGGAAGCCAGCACATGGAGTAACATAACCTCAGGGAAAAGGTAGGACCTTGACAGTAAGAATCAAAACGTGACGGTATGAAGGCATTTACTAGTGCCTATTTATAATCGGATGGTGGTCTTATTATGTGGATACATTATCATCAGATCCTTTGCTTTAATTGTAAATTGTGTTTTTTACAAGAATGAATAAATAAATTATGTACTATTTAACATTAGTGCTAGATTATGAACGTCGCTAAAGCTGGGGAAGCCAAATTCCCACAGTCACCAGGGAGAAATGGCAGGCTGCCAAATGTGCTCATCCAAAGCAATGCATGTATAAAATCAAAAAAGCTCCTCAGCCCATGAGTCTACCTTATGACTAAGCCGGTGGGCAGAGAGAAACATGTCAGGGGGCATGGCTTTGGAGGAGACTCATGGGCCGAGGCCATTTTCAAGTCTACACTAGGTTGGCTGGATGGGAGTGCAGTGCTTTTTTGATTTTATAAATTATGAAATGTGTTTTAATGATACTTATTTGTCTATATTAGTAATAAAATCACATCCAGCAATTTTGTAGTATTTCGTTCTGGAGACTTCTGAAACATTGGAAGTTGAGCAAGGCAAATGGGCAGCAGGAATATTTATTGTGCTGCAGCCAAGCGCTGGAGAGATGTGCCCAGCAGGTGGCTGAGGAGAACATAAATAGTCTGAGACCTATAGCAGCCCTGTTCTGGTCCTGGGTCTAACCCTGCAGGAGGACTCCCAAGCCTGAGGGGCTCTGCCCCTCTGGGCAGATTGCTGGAGTTTGCTACATGTTGATTGAGGTCCCAGCTGTGGCATAGCCTGGTGGAAGTTGGCAGGGGTCTGGTTGTTCTAGGGGTTGAGCTATTGAACTCTTGAGAGCAATAACCAATTCATCACTGAAGAGCACCCGGTGGATACTGGAAGGAGGCATCCAGTGATCCTATGTAAGTTCTGACCTGAGCTCAGGGTCCTAGTGACTGTGTGCTGTTTCTTTGAACTGTTGCTGTGTGCCTGGCTGCCTCTGCACTAGTTTTGGGAAAGAACTGATTAAATTACAGTGTCTCCTACAGAGGTAAGTGCTACAACTCTAGCATTTTACAAGCACAACATTTTCGCACACCTTTTAGCACATATTATAGCATGCTGCTTGTCTGATTTTTTTTTATTCATCAATTTTGAAATATTAAAAATGCAGTAAAACTGCCAATAAATATGCAGAAACCACTGAACTGCAGTAAATCACAGCAAACTGTAGAAAACTACATGTTAAAGACGTGAGCAAAGTGCAGCATTCTTATAACAATGACGTGTGAGTCCACCCCTATGGTCCATCACATGCAGCATTTCCCACCCTGTACTTTCCTACACCTCTCAGCTCCATCACAAGGCTGCCTCTGATTGCTCATCTCTGGGCAGTATTAGCATGCCTGGGCTCTAGAAAACTAAGCTTCTATTCCTGACCCTTATGATTTCATTGAGGAATTCAAATTTTGGAACTGAATTTTGAGCAAGATCCCTAGCAACAACTTTTTGGAAAAAATGGCCATCCTCTGGGGACGAACAGTGCAACAGTTCCATGCTCCGTTTCCGCCACCCCCCTCTGCCAATCCCTCCACTGGCTTCCGATTGCGCAACGGATCAAATTTAAAATCCTAACACTGACGTACAAAGCTGTCCACCATACTGCCCCGAACTACATCACCGACCTAATATCCAAGTACCGCCCAGCACGCACACTCCGCTCCTCACAAGACCTCCTTCTCTCTAGTTCCCTGGTCTCCTCCTCCCATGCCCGCCTTCAGGACTTCTCCAGGGTGTCACCCATCCTCTGGAACTCCCTTCCCCAACCCATCAGATTATCACCTACTCTCCTCTCCTTTAGGCGCACCCTGAAAACCCATCTCTTCAGGGAAGCCTACCCCCTGCTAACTTGACCGACCTCCTCCACTCTTCCTACCACTCCATCCCCCACAGCTATCTCCTCCTGTACCACTATCCCGTCCCTTCTAGATTGTAAGCTCGAAAGAGCAGGGCCCTCGATCCCCTCATGTTTTGAGTTGTATTGGTATTGTTCTGTCACATGTTCTGTCCCCCTTTGTAATGTTCAGCGCTGAGTGAACTATTGGCGCTTTATAAATAATGTATAATAATAATAATAATAATGATAAGCAGCATACAGGATAGAAGGCTAACAGTATTGCTGGATACAGACCTATGCAAGGTCACATTGATGTAAGACAAACTAAAGTCACATACTCTTTTCTCTCTTTAAAGTCCAGTACTGCCGTATTCAAAGTTGACTACTGGCATATTTAAAGTCCAGTACTGAAAATGACTTTTATCAGATTTTTTTTACATGTATGTCAAGATAAAGATAGAAAAAAAAACTTCTCTCATTTGGTCTGTTAAATATACATTTGAAAGTGTTTACTTATACCTGTCAAAGCAAAAATCTAGCTTAAAATAATTTAAAAAAAATGAATAGTCAGTTCTGGACACTGGTTTTGATGCAATATTAAGCTTCATTTCAGAAATTTCCCCCATAGGAATTTTTTTTCTACCACTAGATGTTCTCAGTCTGATGGCAAGTATCATTCAGCCCGCTTCTTCTGAGCCCAGGTCATCCTGGACCCACCCCAGCCTGTGACTAGACAGTGAAAAACGAAGAAGCAGCAGAATGATAAGCTCATCTCTCTCTCACCCTATTCTCTCCTGCTATCAGCATTCAGAAAGTTTGAATTCTGTTGAAAATAAATAAATGAAACTAAACTAATCTTGTTACAAATGCAACAAAACTAAATTAGTAATTTAACAAATTGAAACGAAACTAAACAATTTTTTTGTTCTGCACATATCAACCAATATTATTTATATTGACAGATGTTATACTTGTATACAAGTAATTATACAAGTATATGTATAGCGCCTGTCTTGGACTGGGTCACTTTCAGACCATTTACCGTGATCTACCAGTGAGCCAAATTAATATGAGAATACGTGCACGTGGAAGTAAGACACTGACACTTCGCAGTTTGCCAACTTCCTAAAATTCTGTTTTATTGAGGAACTAACAGTATCATTTATAGGGCATATGATGCAGGCAAAGCATATACATTGATTGGGTGAAAAGTCCACTGGGTTTCTGCGTGTTCGTCCATCCGTGTTGACATCTTCCAATCATTGTCCCCAAAGAGACTCATTCCCTTTTATGGGGGTTGTTTACATTAAAAGATACTTTTCTCCTAATGAGTCACCAAGGGTGAGACTCCGGATGAAGGCGCCATCTTAATTATCATCATTGTTCTGTCAACCTATATCTGATTGTTTACTTAAGAGAGTAAGGAATTTAAAGAGCAAGATACAGACAGTAGCAAGACTATAAAATTGTCATTTTACTGATCATCTAATAAAACGTGGACTGTCAATCACGATCCACTACAATCCCCCCTTAAAATGGCTATTTTATTCCTGACTGTCCCTATATCTTCTAATGTCCTAACTGCCTGGTGGCCCTCCCTCTGGAACTCTTTTAAGACGCATATAGAGCCCCTGAGTGGCTAATCCATCCCAAGAGTCTCGATACGTCCTGAGAAGGCCACAGTCAGGCACTGTCTTTCCCTGCTTATAGTTGTCTGTTAGGGGGGGGGAAATTTGTAGCATTCCCCTTTTTTTATAAGTCTGAAATATGATGATCAGGGGCCATAGTCTGTAAGGGAGTATAGGATTCCCTTTCTTCACGGGGGAGTTCAACATTGTTATAGTTCAGGAATGTAGGGGAGATCTCGTTCACAGCTTTTCCTATTAGCCTCTTAATGCAAGGGATCACACAGCAGGTGACTATTGCCATTAGAATGATAATACCCAGGATAACCACCCCTGCTTGGGCGAGGGCTTTCTGCCAGCCACTCAGCCATCCAAACCACTGATCCCAGGGATGTGTAATACCTGAGTTTTCCTTAAGCTCATTTGACAGGTCCTCCAACCTCTTGATGGCCAGTGTCACCTTCCCATTTGGGCCTGTGTTATCTGGGATATACGTACAGCAGGTCATGGTCTTTGGTATCATTTTACAGACCCCCCCTTTTTCAGCTAATAACATATCGAGTGTCATACGATTTTGAAAGACCATGTTAGAAGTAGCCTCCAACTGCTCTGCTATCCCCTTTAAGGCATCTCGTGTGTAGTTTACAAATCGTTGTTGATTATAGTAGATGTAGTTTATCCAATCTACATTCTTGTTCTCAGTGATGAAGAGGAATAGGGATTCAAATCCCGCGGCCACCTGGTCTCTGGCCTTGAATTCATCGGGTACCCCCCTTGGGACTCCTATCGCATCTATATAGACATGGGGGTCAAAACTCCCTTGTGGGGCACTTCGTTTGTGCTTGGTTGCATGGGGGGGGTTGGGCGGCCCCTTAAGTAATGGATCTGAGAGGATGTGCAATGGCATTATGGCATTGGCAAGGGTACATTCCCCTCTCCATTTCCCTATCAGTCGGGTCCTAATCTTCTGATCACCACAGATCCAGAATATATCCCCCAATGATATGACCTGGTTCTGGGTGAGATCTGACCGGGCTGTACTATAAGCAGCACAGAATCCCTTTGTGAAATTCCCCAGGAACCTTCCTCCTCCCTCATAGTTGGCATAGCAGGTATAATTACCGGGATATATAGTTAAACCATTTGGGGCCTTTTCGTCTCCTTGGATTAAGGGGTAACGCTTCTTCCAGTCCTCACATAAAGACTGGTTCGTAGAGATGTTAGTATACAGGCTTAAGACACACTCCTCTATGGAATCTGGTAGGGTTAGTGGCACCGTCCCCAGATGTGGTCTGGCATGCCCACACACATAGCAGTTGGACTGATTATGCGAGTTTGCATTGTATCTCATCCATTCTAACCACAGATTAGTGTCTGAGAGGCCGGTTTCTACTGCTATAGTATCTTCGTATGTAGGGTTTGCTATGGCCACCATCTCTGCCAACGTTTTGATCTTTGGCATAAGTGGGTTATAGGTGGGAGCGGTATCTCTGGAAGATTTCCATCGGTTTGATCTATACATATCCCTTATCCAGAATTGTCCCATCACTCCCCCATGTCCCCAGTATCCCAACCAGTAAAGCCCCTCATCTCCTGGGCTGGGGTTCTCTATGGTGAGGGTGAGTGGCATAGTTATCCCTGTTGGGTTTTCATATGAACATGTGCCTTTTTTAAATATAGTCAATCTATCAATTAGGCTCTTCCCATTTTTATCTTTGCGGTTTAAGGCACTTAGCGGTTTATACCCCCAGTCAGGCCCCGTATTCCATCCTACTGAGCCCCAGTATCTGCATTTGTCTCCCCAATAGTCATCCGTCACACACATATATATATACTACTGGAGTGATCCTGATACGTAGTACACTGCCAAGGTTATTTAGGACAAGGCGCTATGAAGCAGAAGTCAAAGGCAAAAGTGGCCACACGGGTGTTGGAAGAATTGTACCAGAATGTTATCAGGCCACTCTGTTCGGGTGTCCCACCTTCCCTTGTGATTGCCACTCTTTGTCCCCTACCCATTCCCGAAAGCACATACAAAAGGATATATGTGTATAGTCTCATGTTTCTAGTTGTCTTCTGGGGGTGCAACTTTCTTGCAGTGAGAGGCGTGGATCCAGGTACTCTTTCCTTCTAGCTTCACTGAGGTGGCCGTCACCAGAAGCACCTGGAAAGGACCGTCATATCTGGGTTCCAATGTGTGTTTCCGCAGAAACTTCTTGACCAAGACCCAGTCTCCAGGTTGCAAAGTGTGCGTTCCAGTGTCCGCCTCAGGATCTGGAATGGAGGAGAAAACTTGCGCATGGATATTAGTCAACACACGTGCCAAAGATATCACATACTTTGTCAATGAGTCAGACTGCAACTGTAATTGTTGAGGATAGTAGGTACCCAGTCTAGGGGCGGACCCAAACAAAATCTCATAGGGAGACAACCCATGACTTCCCCTTGGTGTGTATCTAACGCTGAAAAGAGCAATAGGCAAGCTGTCCGGCCATCTCATGCCTACCTCTTGGGCCATTTTTAACATTCTTGACTTCAGGACCCCATTTAGGCGCTCTACCTTCCCACTACTCTGGGGATGATAGGGTGTGTGAAACGCAAGTGTGACCCCCAGAGCCCCCAGATCTCTTTTGTGACATTGGCAGTAAAAGCCGGTCCCTGATCGCTTTCAACCACCTCGGGCACTCCATATCTGCAGACTATCTCCGTGAGCAGCTTCTTGGCAGTGATTATTGCCGTCTGGTTGGTTACTGCGAATGCCTCTGGCCATCCTGAGAACATATCCACCACCACTAGGGCATATTCAAATCGTCCACTTTTTGGCATCTGGATATGATCTATCTGGATCCTCTGAAATGGATATAGTGCCCTGGCCAGATGCTTGCTTGGAGGTTTCTCAGTTCTTCCAGGATTGCACTTGTGTTATGATCCGCCAGGTGGTGCCTCAGGCTGCCAACTGACAGACCTACTCAGAGCGTGGGGTCTAAGCCCGGGCTGTGCTTTCACCAGAGCCCCTGATGGTGGGGATGGACTTGAAACAGTCCCGGGCCAGGTCACGACCTCCGAGCAGGCCCGCCTGTGGCTGAGGAGACCTTTGGGGACAGGTACCGGGAGAGCCAGATATGAAGAGGATGGCGGCCCCAGCAGGGTAGTAACGGATCGTGGACCCGTGAGGGTAAGCGGGGTACAGAATCGGTAGGCGAGAGTAGTCGGGTCACACGCAGGGTCAGCAGGGAAGTCAATCCGTAGAATGGTCAGGGCAATCCGGGTCAAAACGCAGGAGCAGGCAGAATAGTCAGGACAATCCGGGTCAAACGCAGGAGCAGGCAGAGTAGTCAGGACAATCCGGGTCAAACGCAGGAGCAGGCAGAATAGTCAGGGTCAATCAGGGTCACAAGATAGGTGCAGGAACTCAGGATCACAGGAAGACCTTGCGGCAATCTGTGACAGTGCAGGGCATCTTTAAATAGTGCGCCCTGCACTGTCATTGGCCGGCTAGGACGCGCCCCCGGCTGTCATTGGACGCCTGAGGCGCGCCCGCGGCTCCTACTGCGCATGCGCGGCGTCCTGTCAGCCGCGGCTCGCCGGGACCTAGTGCCTGTGTCCCGGCGCGATCTGCCGCCACTGCTCATGCGCAAGGGACGGAGCCGCGATCGCGGACCATGGAGCCGCGGTCCCTGACATTGCCCCCCCCAATGGGCACCCTCCGGGAGCCCCACTGATCTCTCCACCGCGGGTGAGCACGAAAAAACTCCCGGATGAGCCTGGGCGCGTGGACGTTCTGGGCGGGTTCCCATGAGTTCTCCTCAGGGCCATACCCCTTCCATTTTATCAGGAACTGTGTCTGGCCCCCCCTCCTTCGGCAACTGAGGATAGTCTCCACTTCAAATTCCTCCTGGTCACCTATAGTGACTGCCTCGGGAGGTCTGGATTCACGGTCCGGGAAGGGATCCGGTCTGGATGGCTTCAGGAGAGATACATGGAAGACAGGATGTATCTTGAAGGTCTGCGGAAGCTCGAGTTCGTAGGCCACCTCGTTAACTACTCGCTTTACCGGAAAGGGGCCGATGAACTTGGGTCCCAGCTTCCTTGAAGGACATAGCATCTTCAAGTTGGTTGTTGCTAGCCAAACCTGATCCCCTGGTTGAAGCAGTAATTCTCCTCTTCTCTTTCTGTCGAATGCCCTTTTACTGTCCTCTTGGGCTTTAGCGATGGCTTCCTGAATTGTCTTGTTATTGACAGAAAAGAAGTTCAAGATGTCTTGAGATGCTGGTACCGGATTCTCAGGCATCAGATCAGGGAGGAATGTGGGATGATACCCATAATTGGAAAAGAACGGGGATTGACCCGTGGCTGAGTGACTCGAGTTGTTGTACGCGAATTCCGCGGAAGGCAGCAACGACAGCCAGTCGTCCTGAAGGTAGGATGTGTAGCACCGTAAGTACTGTTCCAGCGTCTGGTTTGTTCTCTCAGTTTGGCCGTTGGTCTGTGGATGGTAGGCGGATGAAAGCGACAGCTTGATTCCCAGCGATTTACATAAGGCGTTCCAGAACCTGGAGGTGAATTGGACCCCCCGATCTGATACTATATCTTCGGGAACACCATGAAGCCTAACCACTTCCTTGATGAAGATCCGTGCCGTTTCCGGTGCTGATGGGGTCTTCTCCAGGGGCACGAAATGTGCCATCTTTGAGAAGCGGTCGACGATCACCATTATTGCAGTGTAGCCCTGGGATGGTGGAAGTTCGACCACGAAATCCATGGCTATCATTTGCCAGGCCCGCTTGGGTATGGGTAATGGACGTAACAATCCCCATGCCCTGCTCCTGGAGGGCTTGTTCCTTTGACAGGTGGAACACGTTCGGACGTACTGCTCACAATCCTTGATCATGTCTGGCCACCAGAACGAGCGCCGTAGCAGATCCAGAGTCTTCGTTACCCCGAAGTGGCCCGCCATAGGATGGTCGTGGCAGTGCCCTAGGACCAGGGTTCGCACTTCTTCTGGGACCATGATCCGGTCTTCCTTCCAAATTAGCCCACCGTGGCTCTGGAGGGATGATTCAGACGGAACTGGTAGTCCTACAGAAGCATCAAGAAGCCGGGAGCGAAGTTCCGTTTGTAGAGCGAGGAAACTCCCAGAAGGTAAGATGGTGTCAGGTACCACAGCGTCGTCGGGGTCCTCAAACATGCGGGACAGAGCGTCTGGTTTAGTGTTCTTAGTACCGGGTCGGTACGTTATATGGAATGAGAATCGAGAGAAGAAAAGCGCCCATCTCGCTTGGCGAGGTCTCAGTCGTTTTGCCGTTCTCAAATATTCAAGGTTTTTGTGATCTGTGAATATTAGGATTGGGTGTGTGGCTCCTTCCAGTAAATACCTCCATTCTTCAAGAGCAGTTTTAATGGCCAGGAGCTCCCGATCTCCAATGTCGTAGTTACGTTCCGCTGGAGTCAACTTCCTGGAGAAGAACGCCACAGGGTGCAGAAGTTCCTTGGTACCATTCCTTTGGGACAAAACCGCCCCTACAGCATTTTCGGAGGCGTCCACTTCCAACACATATGGGAGAGAAGCATCTGGATGGCAGAGAATGGGAGCAGAGGTGAACAATTCTTTGAGCTTTTCGAAGGCTGTCTGCGCTTCGGGAGTCCACTTAAAGCGGACCCCTTGTTTCGTCAGTTGCGTGATCGGGGAGACCAGACCGGAGAAGTTCCTAATAAACTTCCTGTAAAAGTTGGAAAAACCGATGAAACGCTGTACCCCCTTTTTGTTGGCGGGTATTGGCCAATCTAAGATCGCCGTGACTTTCTGGGGATCCATCGCGACCCCCGCGGAAGAGAGAACCAGTCCCAAGAATGTGGTTTCGTGCTGTTCGAAACAGCACTTTTCTGCCTTTGCGTATAGCCCGTGTTGACGCAACCGTTCTAATACCCGTATCACGTGACCCCGATGAACCTCCAGTGAAGGGGAAAAAATTAAGATGTCATCCAAATAAACCACCACAAAAATATCAAGAAGGTCACGAAAAACATCGTTGATAAAGTGCTGAAAGGTCGCCGGTGCATTACAGAGCCCGAACGGCATCACCAAGTACTCGTAGTGACCGAATCTCGTACGGAACGCCGTCTTCCACTCATTCCCCTCCCTGATACGGACAAGGTTATAGGCCCCCCGCAGGTCTAATTTAGTGAATATCGTTGCCGATCTCAATCTCTGGAGGAGCTCGGGGACTAGGGGTAAAGGATAACGATTCTTTACCGTTATTTTGTTCAGGTCACGGTAGTCTATGCAGGGCCGTAACGATTTGTCCTTCTTCTCTACGAAGAATAACCCGGCCCCGGCTGGGGATGTGGATGGACGAATAAATCCCTTCCGAAGGTTCTCATCAATGTATTCCCTCAGTACTCCTGATTCTGCTTCGGACAAGGGAAAGATATGGCCGAATGAGATTTCAGATCCGGGTAGGAGGTCTATGGGGCAGTCGTAGGAACGGTGCGGAGGGAGAACGTCAGCTCCTCGCTTACTAAAGACGTCTAAGAAGTCATGGTAGGCCGGGGGAATAACCTGGGATAGATCGGTGTCACCATCCAAGCACAGGAGGAACCGGGGAACCACGGATCCTGTGACGTGGTCGTGACTCAAACAATAGGGTGAGCAAAATTGAACTGTTCCCTTTTCCCAGTCAATCTGGGGGTTATGGGCCCTCAGCCAAGGGAGGCCCAGAATGACTGGAAAAAGGGGGGATGCGATGGCATCCAAACGGAGGAACTCCTGGAGATGGTCTGCCATTGTGGTGAAAATGGGTGGTGTCTCCTGGTCCACCACCCCTGATTTTATACGGGACCCATCTGCCAAGAAGATGTTGAACCCCCTTTCTTTGGTCTGGAGAGGGATTTTTTGCCGGTGGGCAAAAGTCAGATCGATGAAGCAACTACAGGCTCCTGAGTCAACGATTGCGGTCACCGACAATGTTCCTCCGGGGAGCTGTAAAGACACAGGAATGGCCAGGTAACTCGACTGATCATCCCTTCCTGCGGGTAGAGTAAAAGAAACGGGCGTGGACTTACTCATTTTAGCAGGACAGGAGCGCACCTGATGACCAGCTTCCCCGCAGTACAGACATAGGTTCTGTGATAGTCTCCTTTGACGTTCCTTGACCGATAAGTGAGAACGGGCCAATCCCAGCTGCATGGGTTCCGGGTTGTCCCCTGTTTCCGTGCTTCGCGGATGGTTCCCTGGGGTTGGAGCTGTATCTCTGGAAGGAATCCATGCCACCCTTTGACCCTGACTGCTCCTTTCCAGCCGACGTTCCCTTAGTCTACGGTCAATTTGAATGGCCAACTCAATCAGTTTTTCCAGGGAGTCAGGTAGGCCTACTCGCGCTAGTTCGTCCTTGAGAGGCTCAGACAGCCCGATGCGGAACTGGTGACATAAGGCCGCATCGTTCCATCTGGTGTCGCCCATGCAACGCCTAAAATCGGACGCGTATTCTTCGGCTGTCCGGCGGCCCTGCTGCAGGGAGTATAGAGTCGCTTCTGCGGAAGCAGCTCGCTGAGGGTCGTCATACAAGACGGCCATGGCCCGAAAGAACTCGGACACGGAGTCAAGATGGGGGTCGTGCTTCTCCATCAGACGGTGAGCCCAATCCTGGGGCTCATCCTGAAGGAGGGAGACTATAAACCCCACCTTGACGGTCTCAGTGGTGAACGTGCGGGGTTGTAAGTCAAAGTATAGGGTGCAGGCGTTCTGGAAGGCTCGGAAGCGGCTCCGGTCACCACGGAATCGTTCCGGCAGAGGAACGCGGGGTTCAGGAGCTAGGGATGTGGCAACCGCTCTGGATACCGGGTTAGCGGGAGGTCCTGCAGGTGGAGGACTCTGAGCAGGGGGAGTCAGGGGGGCTAATGACTCCATGCGGTCCTCCAGTCGGGCGCAGCGACTGTGGAAGTTCTGAAAAGCCTGGGTCAAGGTGGCCAGGTGCTGACAAATATCCTCTAGGGACGCCGGTCCACTTCCTGGCTCTGTCATGGCCGCAAGGTACTGTTATGATCCGCCAGGTGGTGCCTCAGGCTGCCAACTGACAGACCTACTCAGAGCGTGGGGTCTAAGCCCGGGCTGTGCTTTCACCAGAGCCCCTGATGGTGGGGATGGACTTGAAACAGTCCCGGGCCAGGTCACGACCTCCGAGCAGGCCCGCCTGTGGCTGAGGAGACCTTTGGGGACAGGTACCGGGAGAGCCAGATATGAAGAGGATGGCGGCCCCAGCAGGGTAGTAACGGATCGTGGACCCGTGAGGGTAAGCGGGGTACAGAATTGGTAGGCGAGAGTAGTCGGGTCACACGCAGGGTCAGCAGGGAAGTCAATCCGTAGAATGGTCAGGGCAATCCGGGTCAAAACGCAGGAGCAGGCAGAATAGTCAGGACAATCCGGGTCAAACGCAGGAGCAGGCAGAGTAGTCAGGACAATCCGGGTCAAACGCAGGAGCAGGCAGAATAGTCAGGGTCAATCAGGGTCACAAGATAGGTGCAGGAACTCAGGATCACAGGAAGACCTTGCGGCAATCTGTGACAGTGCAGGGCATCTTTAAATAGTGCGCCCTGCACTGTCATTGGCCGGCTAGGACGCGCCCCCGGCTGTCATTGGACGCCTGAGGCGCGCCCGCGGCTCCTACTGCGCATGCGCGGCGTCCTGTCAGCCGCGGCTCGCCGGGACCTAGTGCCTGTGTCCCGGCGCGATCTGCCGCCACTGCGCATGCGCGAGGGACGGAGCCGCGATCGCGGACCATGGAGCCGCGGTCCCTGACAACTTGGCACATACAACACAAGACTTACAGAATCTGTCTGTGTAAGCCGTAATTCCGGGTGCCACATAGTATTTACTGATCAAAGAGTTCATTAGCATCTTGGACAGGTGTGACGCTCCATGTGCCCACTGCACTGTTGCCGGATATAAGGATCTGGGAAGCAAAACCTTCTTCCCCACCACCCAAAATCCTTTGTCCTCAACTGCTCCTTTCTGTATCCATTCCTTCCTTTCTTCTTCTGAAGCATTATCCTGGGCTTCCTGGAGTTGGTTGTCCTTGGGCTGATGAATTAACACAGACATCACCTCACTGCACATCTCTTCACCCTCTTCCTGCTCCCTGACCGCAGCTTGCTTAGCAGCCATGTCTGCCAGATGATTTCCTTTTGCTTCCATAGTGGTCAATTTACCGTGGGCCTTCACCTTCAGTATGGCCACTTGGGCTGGTAGTAAGAGTGCTTCCATAAGGCGGTTGATCGCCTTTCCATGCTTTACAGGAGTCCCAGCTGCCGTGAGAAAGCCCCTCATTTTCCAGATTAGGCCAAAATCAAGTGCAACCCCCAGTGCATATCTGGAGTCCGTGTAAATGTTAGCTGTCTGTCCTTTTGTTAATTCACAGGCTTTGGTGAGGGCCCTTAGTTCAGCCTCTTGTGCAGACATAAAAGGTGGAAGAGGTCTAGCTTGCAGTACCATTGTGTCAGTAGTCACAGCATATCCAGTGTGGTAGGTGCCAGCATTATCTGCAAAGCGGGATCCATCCACAAAAAGTATTAGGTCAGGATTTGATAGGGGCGTATCATGGACTGTTGGTAGGTGTGTAGTTTCTGCCTGCATAAGTTCCAAACAGTCATGTACCACATCCTCTGGTGCCATGTCTTTGGTGTCTTCTTCTGCTTCGTCTACCCCCCCCCCCCCCTGGAAGAGGGAGAAGAGTTGCAGGGTTTATCTGGGTGCATCTGACCAGGGTGACATGATCAGGTAAAAGAAGGGAGCCTTGCAGTCGCAGATGCGTGGCGGAAGATAGATGTTTTGGTTGGGTTTGGTTCAGTATTGCGGTAATGTCATGGGGGGCCAGAAGTGTGAGTGGATGTCCTAAGACCAAATCTGCCGTTTTATCCAGAAGAAGATGAGCAGCAAAAACAGCCCTCAGACAGGAGGGACCACCTCGTGCAACCGGGTCTAGCCTGCAGGAGTAATAACCCAGAGGCCGGAGGCGACCCCCATGGCGTTGTGCCAGAACTCCTGTTGCATGACCCTGTCTCTCAGCCACAAAAAGCTTGAAGGGCTCATCATAATCTGGTAGACCTAATGCAGGTGCAGTGGAGATGGCTTTTTTCAGGCGATGGAAATCAAGTACAGCTTCTTCTGTCGGGGAAAAGGGTTCAGATTTCAGGGCATCATAAAGGGACTGCATCAAGATGGAAGCTTCTGGGATCCAGGAACGACAATAGGAAACCAACCCTAGAAAAGCATGCAGGGTTTTTGGTCCCTGAGGTATTGGGACATTCTGGATAGCCCGTACTCTATCCGGTGTGAGGTGACGAGTGGCTTGGGAAATGCAATGTCCCAAGAAAATGACAGAAGTTTGGCACCACTGTAACTTGTCCTTAGAAACCTTGCAGCCCTGTTCAGCCAGGTGGTGGAGGAGGCTCAGAGAGGCGATTTTCCCTTCAGAATGGTTGGTGGCACATAGGAGCAAGTCATCCACATATTGGAGCACTATGACTTCCGGGTGTGACTGTTGCCAGGTGCTGAGGATAGTTGTCATGGCCTTTGTAAATTGGCTTGGCGAATTTTGGGCCCCTTGGGGCATAACTCTCCAGGTATACTGTCGGCCAGCATGGGTAAAGGCGAAGAG
This sequence comes from Staurois parvus, assembly GCF_062004578.1. Classification (NCBI taxonomy): domain Eukaryota; kingdom Metazoa; phylum Chordata; class Amphibia; order Anura; family Ranidae; genus Staurois; species Staurois parvus. The sequence goes on from NW_028318364.1 coordinate 352,790, forward strand.
ATACATGCAAGAGGGGTCCAGCGGAACACTGAAGAAGGCATTTGCCAAGTCAATAACTGTGAACACTTGGGCTGTGGGAGGTACCCCTGCAAGCAGGGTGTGGGGGTTTGGTACAATGGGGGTTTCCAAAATAGTTGCCTCATTGACTGCTCTCAGATCTTGAACCATGCGATATTTGGTGGGCTCACCTTTTGGAGTTCTTTTCTTCACTGGGAAAAGGGGTGTATAGCATGGGGACACACAGGGAATTAATGCCCCATTTTCCAGAAGTATATTGACTTGTTTGGAGATGGCGTCCATCTGGGCTTGCTTCAGAGGGTATTGAGGCTTCCGTGGCAATGGTGCTCCAGGCTTAAGCTGGACTAACACTGGAGCAACTTTCAGATGGCCAATATCCTCAGGGCCGGTGGACCAAAGAGTGAGTGGCAGCTCCTGTAAGGCCTGTTCTACATGGTCTGGCAAGGGGTGGCCTGAAACTTCCTGTAGAGACATCATCAGTGGTAATGAACATAGAGCCGAGGTGTCTTCCTCTCCCAAGGGGGTGGAGAGCTGAATGGTGCCATCTGGTTGGTAGGATATAGTTGCTTGCAACCTGGACAAGACATCAGCTCCCAGCAGATTCAACGGGCAAGTATTTGACACCACAAAACGAGACAGAAGATTGGGTAAGGTGCCGATATGTAGAGGTTTTGTAAGCCAACTGCGTTGTGGGCAGCCGTCTACTCCAACGCAGGAAACATCAATGTTTGAGAGGTATGTTTCATTGGGTAAACACTTCTGGCAGCACCTGTGTCCACTAAGAATTGTGTAGGATGTCCCTCGATGGGGACAGTGACCTTTGCTAGGGGCCCACTAGCACAATATCCATGAGAAGAAACTGTCATAAGGGGAGTGGACACAGGTTTGCCCCTGTCCTATTGGAGAAGGTTTAGATGTTCTTGGGTAGGACCTGTGCGTGGGGGTCCTGGAAGCGGTGGAGGTGGTGGCATTGCAGACTCTTCCCACCCTGAGTTGTAGTCATTGGGTCGTCGTGAACGTCTGGGAGCTCTGCATTCCCTTCTGTAATGTCCTGGTTTTCCACAGTTGAAGCAAATAAGTGGGTTTCTTCTAGAGACCTGCTCTCCAGCCGACAACATGAGTGGTGTCGGCTTCCGGGCTACCTGGGCGGTCTCTAGACCTTTTGCCACCAATAGCAGTATATCCAGGTGGAGGGTACGGTACTCTGGACGGGCAGTGATCAAACCCTTGCGAACAGACTCCTTTAGTCCTGATACAAATGCAGAGGCCAGCATTTGAGTATGTACCTTGTTATGGACACTGAATCCCAGGTCTGTAAACACCTGTGTTAGTCTGGTATGGAACTTTTCCACCGACTCAGTCTTGTCTTGGGTAATGTCCTGCAATGTGGTGGCCTGGTCCGCCAGTCTCTCTCTGGCCCACTGCTGCAACTGGTCACAGAAAGAAATTCCCGAGGCATAAGTGGTGTCCTCATTTGGCTTTACTCTGGTGAGATGCTTTTCCATTATAGGCCAATATGCATCCCCAGTCTTGATCTCACAAAGACTGACCAAATCCCTCCAGGCTGTGGAATAGGTCTTGTGGATCTGGGCTATGCGCCGGTAAAAAGGCATCGGGTGTTTCTCCGGGTCCGGGAGAGTTGTGACTAGTGCGGAGGCTTGGGATGGAGTGAAGGCCACATACATGATAGGAGCATCAGGTAGGTTGGGCACCGGGCGGGGATGGTCTTCTTCAGATCCTTGGGGGCGATAGACAGGATTGTGGTAAGTGGAAGAAAAGGGATGAGGTGCTGAGTCTGCTCCCATTCCAGACTCATACATAGATAATTTTTGACGATGGGGTTGTGTGGTTGGGGGAAGTTGAACGAGTGGTTTGCTTTCTGGACCATGGCCTTCTGAGAACGGATCATTCTGTTGGGAACAAATGGAAACAGCATCATCCTCTCGGGTACCCTGGCGGACTGCCGCAGCCACTGTCTTTTCTTGAGCCCATCCTCTTCTGTCTGGCAGAGAGGTAGGGGTTACCACATCTGTAAAATTCCAGCCCTGCCATTCTGTGGGTGTCTTCAGTTCAACTTGGGCTGAAGCCTCTGTTTGTTTTGGTGGTGGTGGTACTACAGGCATTAGGGGTGTGTGGAGGGCTGAAGGTGGTTGGGAGCCAGAGACAGTAAGCACTGGGCACAAGGTGGTAGCTGGTATGAGGTGTGTATGGTGTATCGGTGTACTAAGCCCAGAGTCAACATGGCTTCCGGTGGCCTCACTGGGCACCGCCATCTTTGAAGAGGGCGGAAGGGGCGGGGCCGGAGGCGGAAATGGAGGTGACTGGGTTGGAAGCATCGGATGTTGCATAGTCAGCTTCCGGTCACATCCCTTGCAAATCTCCTCCCACCCCGGATTCTTAACTGAACACCCCTTACATATCCGGAGGTTCTGACTACACGGTATGCAAAAATCTGGACTCTCGGGGTGGGGCCTTCCTGTATTTCCACATGCCTCGCACCTCCAGGACGGGCCATCATCATAGGGGGGCGGCGCCTCGCCCGGCGCATCTCCTTTCCTGTAATATACATATACAACTCCCACGTCCTGATTCAGTTTTTGCTCCACCCACCCCTCATGGTGTAGGGCGCGGGCCACATTAAACCAAGTTTCTGCTGTCTTTAACATGTTATATTTCAGTAGAAGCCCTTTCTCTCCTCCACCAGTTCACAAGCAAACGAACTGTTCTCTGGCTTTATAAGTTTCTGTCCCATTTTGTTTTACTTCCCTCCCGGGGACCCTAAGGTGGTCCCCAAAGCCGTCACTCTGTTCTGAAAGTGCTGTGCCGTGAGACAGTGTAACCCGCGCAGCACTTTGCCCCCTGCTTCTCCTCCAGTAACTTCCCTATTTTCCTGCTACACTGCTACACTGAGAATAATGTACATTAACCCTGTAAACCAATATATCAGGAGCTACGATTGTCACTGTACTACTACTACTACTAATCCCCACACTTTCTTGGTGTACACCAAACATTAATCCACATACACAGTGTGATCATGACATAGTATTTCAGACACGCCTGTCGGGAGTAAAATGTCTTTGTTTTTTTTTTAGTTTTCTTTTTCCCCCACAAGCCAATCCCTGGCTGTGGTTATTTTTTCCCTCGAGTCACCATTACTGCGACTACGAGTTTCCCCTCGACAGTCACCATCACTGCGACTGCGAGTGCCCGGCACCCTCTCTCAAATCAGAGTGTATCCTGTCCACTCCTGACGAGGAATATTTTGCCGTAATTCTCCCCTCCCTCACAGGCGCATCAAGAACAACCCAACCAATCACACTGGTACACACAGACAACACAAAAGACAAGACATATCACACTGGTAGATGACGTTACACTGACAGGTGGGTTCAAAGGAGCCCCGGGCAAGTATACCTGTCACTTTGCTGATCAACGGACAGCCAGACGGGTAAGTAGTCCCGCTGGGCAATTCCAGACTACGCAGGTAAGGAATTATTAGACATAAAAATTCACTTACCGCTTTTTGGAGGTGATCAGTCTCCGCGTCTGGAATGCTCCACGGTCCCCCTCATCCACTCTGGGTCGGCCTGAGCCGGTGTGTTCAGAACCCGGGCCCCACGCTTGGCGACAAATGTCATCTACCAGTGTGATATGTCTTGTCTTTTGTGTTGTCTGTGTGCACCTCACTGACAACAACCTCCTCGATCCACTACAGTCTGGCTTCTGTCCCCTACACTCCACCGAAACCGCCCTACTCAAAATCACTAATGACCTGCTAACCGCCAAAGCTAATGGCCACTACTCAGTCCTTTTACTCCTTGACCTCTCCGCGGCCTTCGACACAGTTGACCATCCCTCCTCCTTAATAAACTACACTCCCTCAGCATGAGAGACTCCGCTCTCTCCTGGCTCTCCTCCTACCTATCCCAACGCTCCTTCTGCATTACCTATAATGCTACCACCTCCCCCTCTCTCCCCCTCTCTGTTGGGGTCCCCCAAGGCTCTGTCCTCGGGCCCTCTTCTCCATCTACACTTCCTCCCTTGGCAAACTGATACACTCCCACGGCTTCAACTATCACCTCTACGCCGATGACATGCAAATTTACCTCTCCACCCCTCAACTCACCCCCTCAGTCTCCGCCCGTATCACCCACCTACTGAACGACATATCAGACTGGATGTCGCTCCATTTCCTCAAACTAAACCTTTCCAAAACCGAGCTCCTAATTTTCCCCCCAGCCCACACCCCCCCCACTTTCTCCATCATGACCAACAATGCCACCATCAGTCCCACCCCACAAGCCAAAGTCCTAGGTGTCACTCTGGACTCAAACCTGTCCTTCCGACCCCATGTCCAATCGTTGGCAAACTCATGCAGACTCCACCTCCTCAACATCTCCAAAATACGTACATTCCTAACCCCAGACACTACTAAACAACTCGTTCACTCCCTCATTATTGCACGTTTGGACTACTGCAACTCCCTTCTCACCGTCCTACCCCAACACAGACTATCCCCGCTTCAGTCTATCCTGAACTCAGCGGCCAGACTCACCCACCTTACCAACTGCTCCTCTTCTGCCACCCCCCTCTGTCATTCCTTCCACTGGCTTCCGATTGCCTAATGCATTAAATTCAAACTACTAACACAGACATACAAAGCCATTCATAACGCTGCCCCAAACTACCTCACCGACCTGATACCCAAATACCACCCTACCCGTAATCTTCGCTCCTCACAAGACCTCCTACTTTCTAGCTTCCTGGTCTCCACCTCCCACGCCCGACTGCAGGACTTCTCCACGACTTCCCCCATCTTCTGGAACTCACTACCCCAATCCATCAGACTGTCACCTACCCTACTCACCTTTAGGCGCACCCTGAAAACCCATCTCTTCAGGGAAGCCTACCCCGCCCTCACCTAACAGCCGATCTCCTCCACTCCTCCTACCACTCCATCCCCCACAGCCACTTCCTCCTGTACCAGTTTCCCCTCCCTCCTAGATTGTAAGCTCGAAAGAGCAGGGCCCTCGAACCCCTCGTGTATTGTTTTGTTAATGTATTGTCTCATGTTCTGTCCCCCACTATAATGTACAGCGCTGAGCAAACCTTTCTGGCACTATATAAATACTGTATAATAATAATAATATTATCCCTCTTTCCCCGTTTTCTAATTATAATAATAATAATAATAATAATATTATCCCTCTTTCCCCATTTTCTAATAATAATAATAATATTATCCCTCTTTCCCCGTTTTCTAATAATAATAATAATAATAATATCCCTCTTTCCCCGTTTTCTAATAATAATATTATCCCTCTTTCCCCGTTTTCTACTTTCTCTATCCCTGACTTCTCTTAAGAAAAAACTGAAACTCCGATTGAAAAAAAAATGGAGGTTGATAGTTCAACATCTAGCTGACTAAATATCTATTTCTGTGATTTCTTTAGAACTTGTGCAGAGAACCTCTTTAATATATGGCCTGCACTTGGAAGAACTAATATTAGATACAAGAATCCCAGATACTTTTCCCTGTTGATGCCGCAAGCACTTGCAATTCACACTTTAAGAATGAACTTGTAAAATGTTAAATCTATTCTGCTATAAGGCATTAGCACTGTAAAAGTCAAGTTCTCGTGATCAGTTATTTTGGGGGAAAGAAAATGAAGTGCAACGACAAACCGAACAAGAAAAATGAATGATGAAAAATGATTTGGTCAAGGACCTCAAAATATGCCAAGGATGTCTTCTTATCAAAAGACAAAGCTACAGAGAAGATTCTATAGATGTTACAAAAGCTGAACAGCAACAAGATGCATATTAAAAACACACCTGATATTATGTATCTTCCATCGATGCCATATTGGTGTGGGAGTGGGTCCCAAGGTGCACCTCTTCCAATGTATTTTCTGTATTTGTTGGTTGGAAAGGAAAGAGTGAATCTTAGTGAACCACTTTGTTCATTTATTGTGAAATAAGAGACCTTCATATAAAAATCATGTTTCAATGAACCCTGATGGTATGTGTTTGTATTTTATATATATATATATATATACAGTGGATTTAAAAAGTCTACACACCCCTGTTAAAATGTCAGGTTTCTGTGATGTAAAAAAAGAGACAAAGATAAATCATTTCAGAACTTTTCCCCCCTTTAATGTGACCTATAAACTGTACGACTCAATTGAGAAATAAACTGAAATCTTTTAGGGGGGGAAGGGGGGAGGAAATATAAAAAACTAAAATATTGCGGTTGCATAAGTGTGCACACCCTCTTATAACTGGGGATGTAGCTGTGTTCAGAATTAAGCAATCACATTCAAAATCATGTTAAATAGTGCAAAAATTGTGTTAAAATAGTGTTAAATCATGTAAATAGAGTCAGTACACACCTGCCATCATTTAAAGTGCCTCTGATTAATCCAAAATAAAGTTCAACTGTTCTAGTAGGTCTTTCCTGACATTTTCTTAGTCGCATCCTACAGCAAAAGCCATGGTCCACAGAGAGCTTCCAAAGCATCAGATGGATCTCATTGTTAAAAGGTATCAGTCAGGAGAAGGGTACAAAAGAATTTCCAAAGCATTAGATATACCATGGAACACAGTGAAGACAGTCATCATCAAGTGGAGAAAATATGGCGCAACAGTGACATTACCAAGAACTGGACGTCCCTCCAAAATTGATGAAAAGACGAGAAGAAAACTGGTCTGGGAGGCTGCCAAGAGGCCTACAGCAACGTTAAAGGAGCTGCAGGAATATCTAGAAATTACTGGCTGTGTGGTACATGTGACAACAATCTCCCGTATTCTTCATATGTCTGGGCTATGGGGTACAGTGGCAAGACAGCGAAGAAAAACATGCAAGCCCGGATAAATTTGGCAAAAACACATCTGAAGTCTCCCAAAAGCATGTGGGAAAATGTGTTCTCGTCTGATAAAACCAAGCTTGAACTTTTTGGCCATAATTCCAAAAGATATGCACAGCAGCCTTAGAGGGAATTATGAACAGTTCCAAATACCAGTCAACATTGGCACAAAACCTTCAGGCGTTTGCTAGAAAGCTGAACATGAAGAGGAACGTCATCTTTCAGCATGACAACGACCCAAAGAATACATCCAAATCAACAAAAAAATGGCTTCACCAGAAGAAGATTAATGTTTTGGAATGGCCCAGCCAGAGCCCAGACCTGAATTGATTGAAAATCTGTGGGGTGATCTGAAGAGGGCTGTGCACAGGAGATGCTCTCGCAATCTGACAGATTTGGAGTGTTTTTGCCAAGTCAAGATGTGCCATGCTGATAGACCCATACCCAAAAAGACTGAGTGCTGGAATAAAATCTAAAGGTGCTTCAACAAAGTATTGGTTTATGGGTGTGCACACTTATGCAACCATATTATTTTAGTTTTTTTATTTTTACTCCCCTCCACCTAAAAGATTTCAGTTTGTTGTTCAGCTGAGTTGTACAGTTTATAATTACATTAACGGTGGAATAAATTCTGAAATAATTTATCTTTGTCTCATTTTGTTTTCCATCACAGAAACCTGACATTTTAATAGGGGTGTGTAGACTTTTTAAATTCACCGTATATACAGTATATACATATAAATATACAGTATATATACAGGATAAAAACTGCTGAAACCAATACAGCACAAATGGTGAAATGAGATTCTAAGAAAGTGCAAGGCTTCATGTACGCGAGCAGCTGCTAAACTCGAATTTAGGAGTTTAGGAGCTGTTGGCATTTTTTTGCCAAAGCTCCTAAACTCAACTCCATAAAAGCCTATGTCTATGTACATATAGGCTTTTAGCAGAGTTTAGGAGCTGCCGCATTTAGATGAGGTTAAACCTCCCTCTACTGAACGCAGAAGAATCTCATTCAGGATAGGACCACTTTGACCGCGGCAAAATACAAAACGCAGCAAAATCGCAGTACTGCAGTTGCCACGTTTTGCCACGATTTGCATTTCTCCACGGTCAGGGTAGTCTCGTGTACATGGAGGAACTCACTGGAAAACATGTATGAATACTGTATCACCAGTGCTGTAATATAATAGCTCTGAGTAACGACGGCCATAGATGGAGCAATGTTCTTTCCTGAAACCAAGGGTTGCAGGGACGAAAATACCTCAATTCCCCATAAACACAGTCAGTGTTGATGGGGGAATTCTTCCTGGAGAACCATTGCGTTCTTCCAGTGGGGGAGCCGTCTCTGCCGGGAGAACACAGAAATTATTGCTAGCAGCTATAATAGCCACTGGCAATAATCGCATGTGAAATCCAACAGGCTGTTTGTAACCAAGTTGATCGATCAACTTGAGTACATTGAGTCTGCCCATACATGGTTCGAATCTCGCCCGGTCCCTGCTGAACCGTCTATGGCCGGCTTAACAGACCCAGAGAATAATCAAGGTGTCTAACAAGACGAGTGATCTGATATAGTCACTCATATGGATTAAGGAGGCATTTTCATGAAATTTAGCAAAAATTTTGGGGTAATTCTGCTATTTGGGGGAATGCAGTGAATCACTTACTGAATATGCAGCATCTTCTTTTTAATTCCGTGTCTATGTTCCAGTTAAGGCTGGCGCCATGACCACTGCCCCAGTTTTCCTGTTTTAAGCTGGCCATAGATTAATCAAAATTCAGCCCGTTCAGCAAGGACCAGCTAAATTTCAATCCATCTATGGTCATTCCTGATCAAGAGAAGTTGATCCAATGATCACCTTCTCTTGGATGGGAAACATTTTCATTTTCACTTGATCAGCATTGACCAATCAGCTGCAGCACTGATCAGTGTATTTTGACAGGGGAGGGGCCTCCTCTATCAGAATACAATAGCACAGTGGGGAGGATTCCTCCATCCACCTCACTTGCATGGATGGGGGGAATCTGTTAGTTTCTTGTTTTATCAACCTGTGGGCTGATCAATAAAACCAATCCATCTATGGCCAGCCTCTGGGTGGCTCCTTTCTTTTGCAGCATCCTTTAGGAGCCACCATTGCATGCAGTGTTGTGTCTCCCTACATTGTGTGCATTAATAGAAACACACAGCCCTGTAGTCTAGGACACCAAGGCACTCCCCTGCTCCTCCCTTCTCCAAGCTAACAGACTGAGTGGAGACTGAACCATCCACTATTAACGGTTGTCTATAAAGACCAGAAGTTTAGGGAAGCAGCACTAAGAGAGCAGGAGTTGTAAATTTCATGTGCTGAGATACTATAAGATGAATCGCTTGTAAGGGTAGGTGGATGGTGCTTCCTCCATCTTTTCTTCCTCATTGGATGCCAAGTGTGGGTTACATAAGAGGCCTAACACAGGGTGGGTTCTTCCGGGCCATGCTAGGCATCTGAAATGGGTCACTGCCTTGCACATGGGGTACATTTACTTCTGCTTGGTCCTTCAGTGCCCCAGGCTAGGTCGGAGGCCGCTTTCAGGGATAGCTGAATCTTAAGGCAGACCTGCAGCTCAAAGATGGCCTTACTCCATGTACAATTGAACAGTTAAAATGAACTTCAGTTAACTCTCTTTAGTCCCCAAGTACACCACTACTGTCACTTGCTGCATTTAGGAGGGACATGCTGAGCCGATGCCTGTTCAGCGTATCTCTGTTACCTCACTCCTAGTAGAGGTAGAATGGAAGGTATGCTGGATCCATAGGCTACAGACCCCCATCCCCCTTAGATTAAACCATAGGTGGGATTTAAATCTGTACAGTTGTGTCCAAAATTATTCAACCCCCACTGAAATTGAGTGTTTTGGCCAGTTTGACATTGCTTTTGATCATTCAGTCATCTTGCTTACATTTACATTAAAGAGGCACTTGTAGGTCAGACAAATATAACATAACAGTTATAATGAAATAACCACAAATGTCTTTTCTGTGCTCACAGCATTATCAGTTTTATTCAACCCCCAAGTGACATTCAATCTTAGTACTTAGTACAGCATCCTTTTACAGTTATAACAGCTTTTAAACGTGAAGCATAGCTTGACACAAGTGTCTTGCAGCGATCTACGGGTATCTTCGCCCATTCTTCATGGGCAAAGGCCTCCAGTTCAGTCACATTCTTAGGCTTGCGCACTGCAACTGCTTTCTTTAAGTCCCACCAGAGGTTCTCAATCGGATTTAAGTCTGGTGACTGCGATGGCCACTCCAAAATGTTCCAGCCTTTCCTCTGCAACCATGCTCTAGTGGACTTGGAGGTATGCTTGGGATCATTGTCCTGTTGAAAGGTCCAACGTCTCCCAAGCCTCAGGTGTGTGACGGACTGCATCACGTTTCCATCCAATATCTCCTGGTACTGAAGAGAATTCATGGTACCTTGCACACGCTGAAGCTTCCCTGTACCTGCAGAAGCAAAACAGCCCCAAAGCATGATTGACCCTCCACCATGCTTCACAGTAGGCAAGGTGTTCTTTTCATCATAGGCCTTGTTCTTCCTCCTCCAAACATAGCGTTGATCCATGGGCCCAAACAGTTCTAATTTTGTTTCATCAGTCCACAGAACACTATCCCACAACTTTTGTGGTTTGTCCACATGGCTTTTGGCATACTGCAGTCGACTCTTCTTATTCTTTGGAGACAGCAAGGGGGTACGCCTGGGAGTTCTGGCACGGAGGCCTTCATTACGCAGTGTGCGTCTTATTGTCTGGGCTGAAACTTCTGTACCCACATCTGACAAATCTTTTCTCAGTTCCTCAGCAGTCACACGGGGACTTCTCTCCACTCTACGCTTCAGGTAGCGCACAGCAGTCGAAGTCAGCATCTTCTTTCTGCCACGACCAGGTAGCGTTTCAACAGTGCCCTTTGCCTTGAATTTGCGAATGATGCTTCCTAAGGTGTCTCTTGGTATGTTTAACATCTTTGCAATCTTCTTATAGCCATTGCCCTTCCTGTGAAGAGAAATCACCTCTTCTCTTGTCTTCCTGGACCATTCTCTTGCCTTCACCATGTTTGTAACCACACCAGTAAATGTCTAGAAGGAGCTGAGTATCACAGTCATTTTAAAGCTGCCTAATTGGTGCTTATTATGCTTGATTGCTGCTCGGTGACATCCACAGGTGTTTTCAATACCTGATGGAAAGCACCTGTATGAACCTCTGTTCTTCAGAGTGGTAGTCTTTAAGGGGTTGAATAATTGTGGCAATGAAGAAACCACATAAGAACCATTTACTACTGTATTACATAAACAATTGATGTCATTTTAGTTGCATTTGGGTAGTTACAACGTCCTTGTAGGATTTGATTCTGAATACAATTCCAAATGTACACTATAGTCCCTAAACCCCTTTACAGCATTGGGGGTTGAATAATTTTGGACACAACTGTATCTTAGGTAATAGTTCCCCGTTTTTTTGTTTCCTTTTATTTCCCATGATTTTTCATTTTTTTTTATGTCCATCCTACAAGTATTCTTTTGACATGCTTTTATGTTTTGAAATATCTACTCCGCATTTCCTGCTGCAGTAATGTCAAAATACCAAACAAGAATACTTTTTAAAATTACTTTGATTATAAATATTTATGTGTGTTTGTATGTATTATTATATGCATTTGTACCTGTGATTGGTCATTTGTAATCATGTTTGCTCATCAGCTTCATTTGCCGTTGGTCATGTCACTTTGAGGAGGATAAAGTGATTGCATTTGCACTATTTAAGTGTTTGTAACATTTATTTGTTAGCTATGATTAAGGCCTAACAGTTGGAATGCATTGGCTTTCTATATACACTGTTTTTGAATAAAGATTATTTGTTTTTAGCTGATATACCTTGTGGTCTCCTTCTCCCTGTGACATTTAAAGGCAAAGTCCTAGAAAGGAATGGGTTGAAGAATATGTAAACCCAGCATTTAATATGTCTGGTATTTGCCTGCTGTACTATGTACTTATATGAAAAAAGTATCCTGTTCTCTTTGTATTGCTTCCTTTGTGTGAAATCCCTGGTGTTCTTGCCAGTCTATCTGCGTCCCTGCCAAAAACTGACCACACTAGGCATGAGAACACAGCTTGGTAAATTTTCAAGCTGTGCTGGAAACTTAGTCTGCTCTCCTCCAGTGATTAAACTTGTGTCGACAACCCCCCCTGCACAGCCATTCACTGGGAAGTTCAGTGTCCTGTTGTTTCTCCACCCCCACCTCTCTATGCAATAGCAATCCAACACAGTAGAGCAATATAAATGGTGTTTGCAATGGCAATGCAGCTTAATTACTACCTAGTGTAGAGATGCCCTGCCTAACCACTGGACAGTGGAACTATGTAGAAGGTCTGCTGGTGATGGGGCCTTTGCGTTGGAGCACTCAGTAAAGTAAACAAGATGGTGGCCAAAGACCTCTCTCTATTGATGACTCTGATTCAGGTCCTGAGCTGTCCCTGAGCGGTGGTTGGCGAAAGGATCCTCCTCTCTACTTTATCCAAAAGTTAAAAAAAAAAGTTTTGCCTTAAGTTACATTTTAAAAGAGAAGTCTGTTATTTTTCCCAATGTTTACTTAGTTAGGTGGATGCAGCATCAGTCCAATGCTGCATCTGTCCCCCGGCGGCTCTAGGTGTGAGAACTCAGCAATCACATGACCGCTGATCGCTGAGTTCTCACTGCTCTGCCCCCCTCCCACCACACTCACTGGAGCTCTTGGCTATGGAGGGGGAGGGAGTGACTGGCTCAGGCTCTCCAGGTGGCCCTGCAGATTCTGGGGTGGATCCCGACTTTAAAGTTGGGATCTTTCCCCAGCTTAAACCGGGTGAGTGATGTCAGCAGACAGCGGGCTTCAGCATCCAGGTCACAGGAGTGCAGAACAAACTGGACTCCTGTGATCCACAGGAGAAGTATAGCCAAAAGAGCTTTGACTGTACTTCTCCTTTAAAGCATTATAAAAAACCTTTGCTTCCTGCCAAAGGAGGGAAAAGTCCTCTTTTTTGATGGGACTTTAACGGCACAATTTACTTGTATGATAAATTTCAACAATTCAAAAGAGATTTTTTTATAAAAACAGTATGAAATTTTATTTTTACACTTTTCAAAAATAAATATAAAGCTATAAAACATACTGCGGCAATGTCATCAGAGATGGTATTGCAAATCTAATCATGGATCATGCATGGTTCGCACTTGACGCGTTTCGAGATCAACAAAAATCTCTTCTTCAGAAGTGCTCAAGAAGGTATGATGTATGATTCCATGTGAGATAAAAACCACCAGGAAATATTAAGAACAGACTGTTATGTGAACACAGCCACGGATTTCTCATATATCTCAGGCAAAAATGATGAAACAAAAATTAATAAGGAAAAACTGAGACCAGTGGATGAAAAATGCCGCCCAAACGTTTCCTGAAGGGGCCCCATCCAAATGCACCTACAACAAGATTACCTGCTGGTTGGTACTAATAGGGCAGTGCTACAATGAGTGTGAAGCGATGACCACAAAGAATTTGCGTGAGAAAGTGTTGATGACCTGATAAAAATCAAGATTGAGATGTGAAAGACAGCCCAATATGGGGCAATATACATAAAGAAAAAAACATGTGTACAAACCATTATAGTAATAATAAAAATATATATATATAAAAACAGAAAACAAACTAATAATAATATTAAAAAATTAAAAAAGAAATGTAATAAACAAAAACAACCAAAAAACACCCTTATTACCCATGTGTGACACAGAGACCAAAAACCTAAAACACCCTTACTACCCATGTGTTACAAGAAACAAAAAAACAAACAAAAAAAAAGTAAAAAAAATATTTTCAGGTGACTAAATAAATAAATAAATGCATAAATATAAAGAAAGAAAAAGAAAGAAGGAAGGAAGGAAAGAAAGAAAGAAAGAAAGAAAGAAAGAAAGAAAGAAAGAAAGAAAGAAAGAAAGAAAGAAAGAGAAAATAGGTTTGCAAAGATTAAGTCCTGCCAAATGGACTTTTTAAAAACATTTTTTTTTTACTTTGGTACATGTTCCACAGGGCACTGCCCAGCAATCATGTCATTTGTATGACAATCCCTTGCCTATTAGACTAGAAAATGGCCCTTTTCTGTTTTTTTTTTAACATTTGACTCCTATTGCTTTCAGCGGGATTTGGATTTGGCTCCCAAAGTTTAAAAACTAAACCCAGGTTCATTTGGGTCATCCCTACCAGACACAGTTAAAGCACTTATCCTGGACATTGGATATCCATTTGGACAGCAAGCGAAGGAGAAAGGGCTTAGATAGGCTGGTTATCAGAAAGGTAGGTCTATAATGACCTTCCTCGTCAAACTATGTATATGATCACCATTATAAGATGCAGCCATCAGGATAAGATGCAGTCACAAGGTTAGTGACGTAAGATCAAGGAGAATAAATAAGTCATTTATTTCTATATTTTTAGCTAAGAGTGGACGGGACGTAAAAAAAAGCTGAAAACAGATTACATTTCTACTAATCATGTCTACCATAGCACCAATGAGCAATCCGAGTACATTCCTGATATGCCCCAAGCTCTGCCTAGTGCTCTGCCTACTCAGAGCATATGGAGTTGAATGTCTCCATGCACACCTTTGCTTAGTGAAGCTGAGCTGAATGTGGTGTCACATTGATACTGCTTTCCACATTCTTCAGAAGGGATCCCCTGAGTGGGCCCCTCAGCTGGGAAGAGTGCTGGAGCCGTGAGGGATGCCAGCATTTTTAACACAAACGCACCTGGTGCTTGTGTATACATAGTCTAAGCGTGTTCTTATTTTTAGAAACCGGTAACAGCATCCCCAGTGCCCACAATGATTTTTGGTCTCCTGTGGTTTGTCTGCTCTTGAGTATTATTTCATTCATGAAAATCAAGAGGCATAATCAATAAAGCAGTGCACAAAACAATGATGGCAAAGTGCAGTAACCCAGAGCAACAAGCCAGGAATTGTGTCAGGTGATCTGCCTATAGTAAAATAAAATCTGAACAGCTAACATGGCATTTTGCGATATGATTTAAATTAGGCTTAAAGTGGTTGTAAACCTCAGACATGAAATACAAACAAAGCATATCCCTCTATTGTGTGTACTTGTCTCAGTTTGGAGCACTAAGTGCCATTTCTCTCTGCTGCTTATTTCCTCTGCTATCTGCATGAGTCACTTCTGACGAGTTTTACTGACACCAAGAGAAAAAAGGTGACAGGGAAGGGACCTCCAGCAGATTGACAGCCTCAACTCTGTTCCTGTTAGCTGTGTGGAAGGGGGTGTTTTTCTTCCCTCCAATCAGCTCTCGGAACACTCCTGCCTGAGCTCTACAGAGTGTAATTAAGCTCTCTGCCCCTTTTTTCTGAACTCTCAGATAAGCTTTAAAATTCTGGACTTTGATAGATAGACAGATGCAGATAGACAGGTACAACTTATGTAAGAGAATTTGTTTCATTTCTGTGTATCACCTGCGGCCAATCACTTCACTGGGTATATGTAATGGTTTACTGTGGGAGTCACTTTAGGTGGAGTCCCATGGAACCCAGTTTACTTTGGAGAGGTGGGGAGACCCCTCTCTCAGCTCTCCATATCCATCTTATGTGTAAATCACCCTGTGACTGTTAGGGGTACAGGGTGATCTGTCCTAATATTGGGGTGGGGGGTTGTTGATTGTTTAATGTTATGTGGCTGCATCCCATTGTTCTATTGTCTGTCTGGCTTAGGAGCAAACTATTATGGGATGCCTGTGTTTATGTGTATTAGTTTAGTGGGGGGGGGGGGGTCTCCAGCAGCCCTCCCTCCTGATGGGATTGTCTGCTGGTGAGAAGCTTGAATACCTGTGTGTCTCTTGTTACTAAATGTAGATTGCCCCGCCCTGTGTCATTATGCAGGGAGGGGGGATTGTCCCGAGTTTATACATTTTGTATCTGTGTTCAAATAAAGTAGTCTACTCTGGTTTACTTCAAGACTGGCGTCGTCTAGTCTTGTATGGTCGGCTGTGGTGTCTGTTGTTGGTGTTCGGACGGGGAAGCTGTAGTCTAACGGAAGTACTCAAGCGCAGTCTGGGTCGGTTCTGTTACATTTACAACCACTTTAAATAAAGCCAATCTCCAGCTGTTTTTTTTTTCACTTAGCTCTTTTAAGCTCATAGAAATACCTTGCAGAAGTTTGTGTGACATCTCATGGTATTCCAACCCTTGGTTTCCAGTAGCACTGGGAGGAGGAGTTTGTTGAGCACCCTAGGTAACTAAGACATGCCCTGAAAAGAAGGGTTTTTTTTCCTTTTTAGGAGATGTTTCATCCAAAAGCGGACATCAACAGGGGTTCTAGGGCCCCTAGAGCTCCTGAGGACCTAGAGCCCCTGGTGACGTCCCCTTTTGGATGAAAAAAGGTGAGCATCTTTGATGCTTACATTGACATTACCTTACATGTCACAGGTAATCTTTGCACACATTTGTCACATTATTGTATATATCTGTTAATTTGTTTGAGGAGTCTCACTACTGTTCTTGCCATTTTAAGTGTATAGATTAATATCTATCTATCTATCTATCTATCTATCTATCTATATATATATATATATATATACTAGCATTGTAGTTTTTTATATTATCGTAGGCAGCATTTCCTGATGAATTATATGGAAGTACAACAAAAAAGTTGGGGTACTTGCTTGAATTATTTTTTTTTTAAGCCCAGACCACAGCTTTAATGGTTCTGCATATATGGACAATGGTCTCTATGTTTCAGTCAGATTTTTAAATTTATTTTTAAACTATATTATTACTATTATTGTTATTATTATTATGCTATAATTTTATAGCCCCAACAATGTACAGTTACAATACAAGGCTAGATGAGTGGTTAGTAGAGCCCTACTCTTGGGAGCTTACAATCTTAAAGGGAGGAGCATATGATACAAAAGGCAATCACTGTAGGAGGAATGAGTTGATGGAGAAGGTAGAACTTCAGTTAGTAGGTGGGAGCGGGCTAGGCTTCCCCGAAGAGATGAGTTTTCAGGGTTTGCCTAAAAGTAGACAGAGTAGGAGAAATTTGGAGAGATTAGGGTAGAGAGTTCCAAAGCATGTGAGAGGCTCTGAAAAAGTCCTAGAGGTAAGCATGGGAGTAGGTGATGAGGGAGCTAGACAGGAGGAGGTCTTAGACGGAGTGGAAAGGATGGTTTAGGTGATATTTTGAGATATTTTTAGGTGAGGAGATAAGTAAGCCATATATTTTCCCTTAAAGTGATACTAAAGTCTTGTTTTTTTTTAAAATAACAAACATGTTATATATACCTGCTCTGTGCAGTGGTTTTGCACAGAGCAGGCCGATCCACCTCTTCTCGGGTCCCCAGCACTCATGGCCCCTCCCTTCTTTTGAGTGCCCCCATAGCAAGAAGCTTTCACACACAGAGCCATGCCTTGGCCCTGCCCTCTCCCTTTTCTGATTGGCTCACTGGCTGTGATTGAGAGAAGCAGGAGTCAATGGCTCCTGCTGCTGCATTAGCCAATCAGGTGTCAGAGTCCCCGGAGAACCGAGGTTCTCATGGACATTGCTGGATGGGGATGGGGTTCAGGAAAGCGTTAGGGGGGTGTGCTACACAGTGCCCTGATGATCAGTGCCCAGCAGTCCTGCCCAGCAGTGCTGCCCACCTGTGCCCATCAGTGCCACCCATCAGTGCCTAGCAGTGCCACCCATCTGTGCCCAGCAGTGCCACCCACCTGTGCCCAGCAGTGCCAAACATATGTGCTCAGCAGTGCCACCCACCTGTGCCCATCAGTGCCACCCATCAGTGCCACCCAGCAGTGCTGCCCAGAAGTGCCGCCAGTCAGTGACCAGCAGTGCCGCCAGTCAGTGCCCAGCAGTGCAACCTATCAGTGCAGCCTCATCAATGCACATCAGTGAAGGAGAAAAATGACCTCTTTCCAAAATTTTATAATAGAAACAAAGAAAAACTTTTTTTTTTTGCTCTTTTTTTGTTTATAGCGCAAATAATAAAACACCCAGCGGCGATTAAATACCACCAAAAGAAAGCTCTATTTGTGTGAAAAAATGATAAAAATTTTCTATGGGTGCAATGTTGCATGACCGCGCAATTGTCATTCAAAATGCAACAGCGCTGAAAGCAGGAAGGGGGTATAAGTGCCTGGTAGGCAAACAGTTAATGGTGTGGGGCTAATGTAAGTTTTTGTATTTTTTATATCATTTATTTCAGGTACTTATATAGTGCTCTCAATTTACAAAGTGCTTTACATATATATTGTACATTCACATCAGTCTCTAACTCTCAAGGGGTGTACAATCTAAGGTCCCTAACTTACATTCACATATTAGGGCCAATTTAGACAGAAACCAATTCACCTACCAGCATGTCTTTGGAGTGTGGGAGGAAACTGGAGTACCTGGAGGAAACCCACACAAGCACAGGGAGAGCATGCAAGCTCCAGGCAGGTGGTGCCGTGGTTGAGATTTGAGCCAACGACCCTAGTACTGCCAGGGGGAAGTGCTAACCATTTAGACACTGTACTGCCCCTCAATTAAAGTAAGTGGATACACAACTCACAATCTAAAGGTTCAATCTCTCTTCAATCTCCAATGCCAAAACTATGAAACAAGACGAAAAAAATCCACTCACTGTATATCTAGTCAGGTAGGCTCTTGTTCTACATAATTGTTGGTAGATATAAAGAAGATTGTTCAATCAAACTGCAAAGTGAATAGCCTTGCAAATGAGTTCAATAAAGTACTGTGTTTTATAAACAATTGCCATTGTTTTCATTCTTTACTGATCTCCTCCATTTTTTTGCTATTTCCTGTCTACATGCACACATACAAGCATCTGATTGCTAAGTGAGGTTATTTAGGATGGTGTCCACAGTGGAACATGCAAACACAAGGAGCTTCAGCATGGCTTCAATAAAGTCCATGAGTGAAAACATGGGAGAGCAGTTGGATCACAGGGACAAAGCATTGTCACCTAATAACAGGACGTTCCTTAGCAGGGACCTTCATGACAAGATCACTAAGCATTATTACAATGAAAACTGTGGATTTATTAATTATTGAAAGTTACTTTTGAAATTATATTAAAATTTTAAAGGCGTTATGAGATATTAGTGATGGGATTTAGAGTTTATATAAGATCAGTTTAAAATCAGTTTGTGCTTTGCTTTTATTTCTCCATACAATTCAGTGTGAATGCTTGGGATATACATGGTGCATGTCTGTAAATGCATGCCAAATGTGGACAAAATTGATGGGAGACACATTTCTAATGCGAATTCTGTAAAGAATATCCACCATATACAGTAGGTAATGGAAAGGACATAACTCAGTACCCAATGTGGGTTTACATTTTTTGGTCATATGAAAGATGACTCTAATGGGTCACTAAATGTCACTGTAGTCATTGCATTTGAACTTAAAGTGGATATTTATGTATCATTAAAAGTCTGTATAGCTTGATTTCTGACATGTCACATTGAAGTATAACATGAAAAAGAAGTATGGCCAAAGCTTTTTTGACCATACTTTTCTTATGGGTCACAGGAGTCAGCTTATAGCAGGCTATTGCTTACTGTTGGCTGACATTGAAGAGTGCTCCATGTTCTGAAAAGATCCTGACAATATCGTTGGGATCCAACCATGATTGATTGATGCACGATTGACAGCTGGCTCTGGCTCTCAGTGCTGCAGGGAGCTGAAGCCAGCTGCGGCCATCCCCTCTCCAGCCCAGAGTTCCAGTGAACACTTCAGGAGCAAAGAGGAGAGCAGTGATTGACAGCCGACTAAGACTAAGAACTGAGTGATCAGCTATCATGTGATCTCTCAGCTCTTGAGCTTAGAGCCAATGTGAAACAGTCCACTGAGGGAGCAGTGCCACGGCCGAAACTCCCGCATGGATGCAGTGCTTTCTACCGGCTGACTTTTATTTACTAGATAGAGTGTGGCCCCTTACGAAATGGTGGACTCTGCACCTAACTGATGTGAGATATTATCCTGCCGAGGAAGTGTCTGTTTGGTTTCTATGTGATCTGCCATATGGACATGAATAAAGAAATTTGTTTGCAAAAATGACCTACGTGGACTGTCTTTCAGCATGGACTGCCACTGATAGCTTTGCTCAGATGTTCCAGTTGCAGTTCAGTGAACTGTCAATACAATTTGGGCGCTGCACTTGCCATCAAATGTCACTTTTTGCATTAGATTCTCTATTATTTACCCATGGTTTACACAATGCGTTTTTTAGTGCTTTTTTCTGCAAAAGAGTTCAATGGAGAAGCTGCTGAGACACGTGTAGTGCGTTTTTGCTGTGTTTTTGCTCATTTTTACCACATTTTACTTTTTTTTCTAACCAGCAACCCATAAATTTCCACTTTAACAAAAAAAAAGCTGAGAAATACACAATGCGCAGTACAAACACAGCAAAAAGGTGTATGTAAAAACACAAAGCACAATACAGTACCTGATGTTGTTCCTATATGTCTTTGGGGTTAGAGTGGGTGTGATTAGCAGGCTTTGGGCTAGTGTGCAGTACTGCATTTTTAAAAGGACACCTTTGTCTTTTTTATGGTTTGTTGGTACTGGTGTCTAAATTTTGGATTTATATGAGGAGTGCATACTTACAATTGTGATATTTAATAAAGAATAAGATTTTTTTATGTGACAGTTACCTCTGTCCCTTTGGAATTATTTGTGCCCTTCCGAGACCAGAGCCTTATTTTTTCTTTTTTTGCAAGCATTAAAAACCTGACATGGGTTCTAGCCCCTCTCTGCTCCATCCTAAACTAAAAAAAAAAAAAAAGCTATGGCTAAACATACTCTTTAAAGAGAAACCTCCCCACACTCATTCTAAATGAAATTTCAAATCCCTTAAAAAAAAACAAAAACAAAACATATTTACTAGTCTATGGTTTCATAAATTTGCCTTCTCTTTGTCCCCAGTCACCCACTATAGATTATTTTATAAAAGGCCTATATGCTTGGACAGGACCTTTTTACAATTAATATATTTGAAGAATGTTTGGGGGGTTGTTCTGCTATCTTTTGCAATTTGTCGTTCGTTTTTTTCAGCTTTGATTTTCTTTTTACATATTCTGGTATGTTTTTTGTAATGTTTAATTGATGATAGTGTTCCTTCATTTTTACATTTAATAAAAGCTCTTTTTTTATAATTTAAAGTTTTTTTAACTTTGGCCGTAAGCCACATAAGTTTGATTTTTAGCCTTTAAAACTTGTTGCGTATGGGAATAAATTTTGCAGTGTGTTCGCATACAGTCTTTTTGAAGAACTCTCATTTCTGTGTTGTGTTCATTGATGCCAATATTCCCATCTAGTCTAAGTCTTGGAGAGCAGCTCCAAGCAGCCTTGGAAAATTAGATCTTTTAAAGTTGAGCATTTTTATTTTTCCCATATGTGCTTGTTGTTTACAGCTAACAATAAATGAAATCATGATATGGTCACTGCTACCCAGATATTCTTTTATATGGACATTCATAATCAGCTCTGCATGGCTTGAGATTACCAGGTCCAGCAGAGCATCATTCCTACCTGGAGCCTCTATGAACTGTACCATAAGATTGTCCTGTAGTAGGTTTATACATTTTTGCCCTTTAACTGTTCCTGCAGTGCCATTACTTCAGTCAATTTCCAGGTAGTTAAAATCCCCCATTATTATCACTGTCCTAGCCCTTGCAGCCTTTCAATATGTGCAAGGAGCTCAGTCTCCACCTCCTCATTAACACTGGGTGGCCTATAACGAACTCCAACAATTACCTTTGCAGTGCGCACCCCCATGTGCAGTTCCACCCATAATGCTTCAGCCTCATCACACTCTCCATCAACTAGGTCCTCTTTCACACTCATTCTGAGATCACTTCTCACATAGAGACAAACATCACCACCTTTTCTTTTTACCCTGTGTAGGGAAGACATCCAAGGAGGCAGTGGGAGGCCAGATACATCCTCCGTGCCAAGGCAAGAATTAAGGAAGAGAAGGAAGGATGGGGGAGGAAGCAGGTTAGGGGATGCTATGTAAATGAGTAAAGATTCACTTTAAAAATTTAAAATTCTAAATTTAATTAGTAAGACAAAGGAAAAGAAAATGAGCAATTTAGCAGAGAAACTAATCAGGTTTCAGTTTTCATTTTCTGGCAAAAAGAAACAAGAACTCCAGTTGGATTTTAGCCCTGCAGGGAAAAGCTCCATGTTTGCTCCGGTCTTGTTTGTTTTGAGCCTTTATAAGTAAGCCAAAACCAGCATTCTGGTGCCCATACAGTGGTGTGTTCCTTGCTGCAGCTGTACAAGTCCTCATTTCAGCCACACAAGGCCTCTCTGGAGAGTCAGATTAGCGAATATGCTAGCAATTAAAATCATTGGGAGTTATTTATGGTATGGAGGTGAGGGGATTGCTGGACATCACAAAACAAGTGTAAAGAAGGGATAAGAACACTTTTGTCTGGGGCTCGCTCTGCAGATGTTTTCTGTACACGTCTGGAAACCAGAAACATTTCGTCTTTGCAGGTGTTATTTTGATGAGGTCAGGGTCAGCTGAGTACGAGGGGACAAAAAGCAATTTCAAATGCCAACCCTTCAAACTGTGACTAAACAGAAAAACTGCGCTATAAGGGATTATATGTAGCGATGTTATGTATACATTATCTAGGATGAATGCATAATACATTGCAGGGCCAAATAAACATAAATCACAATTTGTCTTCAATAAAGCAGTGTTTAAAATACATATTGGAGAAAAAAAAACAAAATTCAGTAATAAAGCCATAAAATCAAAATTATTTACCTGCGTCTACAGGGCTATATTTAAATCTCATGCCAACCTAGATACTGCTGAAGGAGGACGCTTTTATTGGAACTCCGCCTCTTATATCGGTATCATTTTAGTAAAAACTAAGGATGGAATGCATAGATAGCATAGTGTTTGCTGTATATGCAGCAGTGTGGATCAACTGTACAAACCACCAAAAATATGAAAGAAAGAGTGGTTTCATGTTCTGGAAACAATATATTCTCTAGTAGTTCTTGCCTAAAGCTATACTGCATCTGAGCACCACAAACCAAAAATGCTATTAAATTCATTTTTAACCACTTTAAGTCCAGTCACTTTTACCCCCTTCCTGTCCAGGTCAATTTTCAGCTTTCAATGCTATCACACTTTGAATGACAATTGCGCGGTCATGCAACACTGTACTCATATTAATTTTTTAGCATTTTTTTAGACTGAAAAAAGATTTATTTTGGTGGTATTTATTCACCACTGGGATTTTTAGTTTTTTTGCTATGTAAATGAAAAAGTCCAAAAATTTTGAAATAAAGTGTTTTCTTATAAAATTTTGCAAATATATAATATTTCCTCATAAATCTTGGCCAAAATTTATTCTGTTATCTTTTTAGAAAAAAAACAAAATAACCCAAATTAGTTTTTAACCAAAAATTATAATTTAAAAAAAAAGTTTTACTTTTTTTTATATTATTATTTATGGGTTTTTTTTTACATACTGTCATCCTAGCAGTTCAGTTGGTGACACTGTACTACTTATGGGGGGTGATGAAGATGTTTTTTTTTTTTTACACTTTTTGCTTTTACACCCATAAAGGCTGTAAATGCAATAATTTCTCCTCTCTGACTGCAGTCTTGCAGCCATTGAGAACTACTGTGTGAGCTGTGATTGGTCACAGCTTGTCACATGGTACAAGGCTGTTGTGAATAGCCTTGTACCATGTGATCTCTGTGATCATTCACAGATTTCACACTTAGTAAGCAATGATGTCAGAAGTGACATCTTGCTTACTACTCTGCATGTGATCACTGATTGGCCAATCAGTGATCACATGATCAGGACCTTGCACAGACGATCGGTGTTCCACTGTGTCCAGAGGACACAGCGGGCAATGGATTGCGGTGCTGCGCACTCCTAGGGAGTGTGCACAAGCAGGGGGCGGGGAGGCCATTTATAAATGGCCACCCGACCCTGCACTGCCACCGTCTGGCCATTTATATACAACGGCTGGACGGAAGGTGGTTAATATTTAAAACAAACTCACCCAGTAATGTCTTCAAGCTTTATTTTGCTGAGAAATCACTTTGAAAAACGCCCCTCTAGCATTTCTGTCCCTGGCCATCTTGAATAAAAGCAGAGGATTTTTATTTCCTGGAATCCATCTGCTCTTAGCTCAGGCATGTAGGCAGAAGGGTGTGCTTAGCTGATAAAACACTCCCCCCAAAGACTTCTGGGATGTGTGACATCATTTGCCTATGCCTGGAAAGCAGGAAGTAATTGAAGAAATGTAAAACAAAACAAGTAAATATGATATACTTTCCTATCTGTTTACTAATGATACAACATCAGGATTAAAAATAGTAAACGTTGATTGAGAAAGTGAAGTTCTGCTTTAACCTTGCCACAAATGTCCAGAGGAGGACAAAGAAAACATACTGTGAAAAAATAAAGAAATGGTTCTCATCGTTTGTAAATTTTGAAACCTAGCGTTGCTTCCTTTAAGCCTAATGCCTGATACACACGATGAGAATATTGGACGCATGATTGTCCATTTTGGTTTGCATGCTAGTCTCATATCGAAAACAAATAAGTTACTAGAGTTATGAAAATCCATTATGCCATTAGTACAGTGTCAGTGCTTTTTATTAGGGATGCCAATGACACCAAGTCAGTTCCTCCCAGTGTCAGAATGCCAGCTGCAGTCCCGCTATAAGTCGCTGATACATTGCTAGTAAAAAAAAATATTCTAGTATATATACCGCCATTTGTAAATGCTATAACATGCATGTAAACCAATTAATTTACACATACTGGGATTTTGTTTTTAGCAAAGACATGGAGCAGAATACATTTTAGCCTAATTTATGAGGAAATTTTATTTTTTTTAATTTTTTTTTACTGGACATGTTTAATAGCAAAAAGTCAAAAATAATGTTTTTTTCAAAATTTTCTGTCTTTTTTTTATAGCGCAAAAAGTATAAAACGCACAGGTGATCAAATACCACCAAAAGAAAGCTCTATTTATGGGAAAAAAGGATGTAAATTTCATTTGAGTGCAGTGCTGCATGACTGCGCAATTGTCAGTTAAATTAAAGCAGCGCCAGATCACAAAAAAATGACCTGGTCAGGAAGGGAGGTATATCCTCTGGAGGGCCAGTGGTTAACATGCATTAATGCACACAAATCTGAATATGAGAAATCAGGCTCTCTCATATTTAAAGGCTGACCTAGCCACCATGCCAGGCCTCCTGCCAGACTCCCCTAAATATGCAGATCAGCCCCTCCTCATCCCCACCCACTGCTTCTAGAAACTTCTCCAAATTTCTAGAGCAGGGGGAGGTATCAGAGAACTGATCTGTCGAGCCCTCCAGCTCAAGGGCAGACTGACCATTCGAGCACTCGGGCACTGCCCGAGGGCCCAGGGTCAGTAAGGGGCCCCATGAAATTCCCCTGTTACCTTTTTTATAGGCATTTTTTTTAGGGCAAGGACACAGGGGCTCCATGATCCCCTATTGCCCGGGGGCACCATGAGTTGCCAGTCCGCCCCTGCTCCAGCTTTAACTTCAAGTAACCTCGTTGACTTATACCTAGGTGAGCCCAGAGAGCCTCTAACTGTAAAAAAAGAACTGCGTGAAAATCCCAATAGATCAGCAGTTTTTTAAATGCTCAGACCACCCCGTCTGGCACCAACAACCATGCCACATTCAAAGTCACTTAAATCCCTTTTCTTCCTCATTCTGATGCTCGGTTTGAACTTCAGCAAGTTGTCTTCACCATATCTAGATACTTAAATGCACTGAGTTTCTGCCATGTGATGGCCTGAAAAGCAAATTGTGTTACCAAGCAAATGAACAGGTGTACCTAATAAAGTGGCCAATGAGTGTATGTATAAATGTCTCCTCCATGGACTGTATGGGTATTCAACATTTCTGAAAACATCAATATCTGGGAGACCTGGTCATCGCATTGCAAATCTGTTATAGAATGAGATCCCTGTAGAATGAAGAGCATCAAGTACCTTGTCTCCCATTGTATGGCCAGATTAAGTTTTAAATCTGCATTGTCTCTTTCTGAAAGTTTCTGAAACAAAAATAGCTTATGAAAGAGTGACGTGTGCTAAGGTCATGAAACGAGAGCCAGCCCGCTGCCCCCTGCTGTCAAATTAGGCTGGAGCCTATGTGGCTTTTGCAGGCCTGCCAACATCTCAATACACTCAGAAGCCGAGCTTCCAGGCTAGATGCCCAAGCATCCAGAGCTCAGGATGTCAGCCATGTTTATCACTAGGGTTAACCACAACTCTGGTGGGGAAAGCAGAAGCTGCCTTAGGCTATGTGTACATGGGCGTTCATACAGCACTCCTGCGCCATTATCATCTGGCTGTGGTCAGTGCATCTGGAGCAGATCTCCCCCTGTGCTGCTTTTAGGGCACACTTCTTCAACAAGTTCTTCAAGCTTTGTGCTCCACGGACCACTTTAAACAAAGTAACAAGTGCCAAAGAATAACTGTACCTATATCCATAAAGAATTCTTTTCTGATTTTACACTTCCTAGCAGCTTTGCTTTTCCCTGTGATTTTCAACTTGTCTCCACTATTATATTGTTGGCAAAGTGTTGCCTTTTTGTGCGCTTATTTCTGCTCCCAGAGGTCCACTTTGCCTCTGTTCCAAGTCACATGCACTTCATGCAATCAGATGGAAGTAGCAGGACAATGGCCTCTGGAACCGCAGATCAGCAGTAACATCAGCAGGATCAGTATTAAACAAATGGTTAAAGGGCCTCTCACCACTCCAGATGATCCTGATGCATCTTCCTTAAGCCTGGCAAGGGGTCACGTTGCACCCTCTGGGCTTCCTTCTCAAGCCAGCGTTGGATGAAACTGCAGCCTTCTCCCTCCCTGGAGTCAGCAGCAACAGCACTACTCAGTACCTTTAGAGGCGCAGTCTTTGACAAGACTGATGTGAATATACAATAATTATATGTAAAGTGCTGCGTAAATTGATGGCGCTATATAAGTACCTGAAACAAATAAATAGAATAAAGTACAATGTAGCGACCCAGCCTCTGATGAGTACAGCAGAGTACACAGCAGCCTTTCTGCACACAGGCCCTTGCGGCCTTCACTCCCAGACAACAATGGCAGCTCCTCAGTCCTCACTTTAGGGAGCACAAATGCATCATCGAACAACACAGGTCTCAGTAATCACTGTTTCCCCTCTATGGATCCTGTAGCAGTACAACATTAGACAGACCAGGAATCTGGTCTCCCTGAAGAAGCTCAGTGGATCCCCATGTGTGATGTCCCCACCACAGGGGCTCTCAGTTGTCCTTCCTCTTCTTCTTGCTCTTCCAGCTCTCTCTTGGCACCTGGCCCTTTCCACAGGACTATGTCACAGTGTGGAGACTAGAGCTCCCATCAGCCCTTGTTCCTCCCAACAGGTTTTTTGTCATTCCCAAGATGCACAACAATCTACACTTATGCCCCACACACGTTAAGAAAATCGTACGAAAATTTTTGCGGAACCACTGATCTTACGATTTTCTCTTTGTTGATGAGCAGGATGTTTTAACCGATAACAATATTGTGAACGAAAAAATCCAGTGGAACAACAGTAAAAAATGTTGTCGTTTTGCATACGAATGACCGATTTTCTATGCGGTGCTGTGACGGTCGTATGAAAAAAATCTATCAAGCGCTATCACGCATGAGTGGAATCAGAAGATGACCCGAATGTTTATGTCCAAGGAATCTTCGTAAACACGAATGAAAAATCCAAATGTTAAAAGTAGATTGGCCTAATGAGATAATGAAACCAGAATTCTGCATATTATATTTTTATGTATCACTATTTATGTATATAGATAATATAATAAACTATATTATACTCATTGCTGGTAATAGTTGTGTATATCACTCGTTCTGGCCGGAAGGGCGTGGCTACAAGGTCACACACGCACTGCATCAGTTCCACTTGTATGGAAGACGTCAACACTACATATTGCCCGACGAACAATTTTTTTAGATTGGTTAATGTGGGCCATGATTTTGACCAACGAACAAACGCTTCTCGGTCGTTCGATGACCGATCGGTTGATTTTCTAATCGTGTATTCGCACCTTAACCCAAAGGTGTGTTCCTCAACAGTTTAGGTGGGACTTTTAAAGCAGCTCAAAGCAAATAATGTAAACATGTGAATAATTTTATTGCAAAATTGTTAAGAAACATTACAGTTTGACATATCACACAAATATTAAAATCATACATCCAACATAGCAAAAAACTGCCTGTAACACTTTCTATGAGCTGAGAAGTAGAATTTCACCCTCTCCTGTGACCCAGAAGAGAGCGAGAGGCGAGTGAGCTTCAGCTGAAAAACCCAACGCGTTTCAGAACACGAGTCTTTCTTCAGGGGTATGCTGAAAGGGGAGGATGGCCAAGAAAACATTCTACAGAATATAGTAAACACGAATCAGGATTAGCAATAATATTACTAAAAATATACAATCAAGAACACATGTATATCTACATCCTACGTACCATCCAGTTTTCTTTTACACTTTTAACTCACCATAGTTGCACAAAGAAAGGCATGAAATAATCTTTTCTTGATATTCTCACCAACGACACCTTGATGCGCCAAGGCTGGATGGAAGAAAGAAGCTCAGGAGGAGGGGGAGGAGACCAATCTCCAAAGTGATCTTCTCAAACAGGGATCACCTAGAAAGGACAGCAGATCCACTTCGGTGGATAAAAGGGCTAAAAATAGGTCTATAAATACACAATATAAAGCCATTACTATACTATCTGCCCTCATAACATAAAGAACAGGTTATCAGAAGAAAGAATTATATATGATAAATCAAAAAATTCAAAATGACACAATTGGGTTATATATAAAATAAATGTACTAGAGTAAGATTGCATATCAATGCCAAAAATGTATTATCAAAAATAGGAGCATTTGCATATGTATGAATGGATAAATACATATTTGTATCCCCTCATGCCAGGGCGCTAGGCGTAATCATCGACTCTGACCTCTCCTTTGGGCCCCACATCCACTCACTGGCTAAATCCTGCCACCTCAAGCTCCGGAACATTTCCAAAATCCGCCCCTTCCTGACCAATGACACCACAAAACAACTCACCCACGCCTTGGTTATATCCCGCCTTGATTACCGTAACTCCCTCCTCACTGGTCTACCGTTACACAGGCTATCCCCCCTTCAGTCTATTATGAATGCTGCTGCTAGACTCATCCACCTTACCAATCAATCAGTGACTGCTGCCCCTCTCTGCCAATCCCTTCACTGGATTCCACTAACCCAACGTATAAAATTCAAAATACTAACCACAGAATACAAAGCCATCCACAATACTACCCCTAGCTACATCACCAACCTCATCCACAGATATCGGACAAATCGCCCACTCTGCTCCTCCCATGATATCCTCCTCTCTAGCTTCCTCATCACCTCCTCCCACGCCCACCTCCAGGACTTCTCCAGAGCCTCTCCCATCCTCTGGAACTCCCTACCACAGCATGTCTGGTCAGTCCCCACCCTGTCTACCTTTAGGCGATATTTGAAAACTCACTTCTTCAGGGAAGCCTACCCCACCTCCACCTAACAACTGTACTTGAATCACCTCCGCCAGATCATCCCCCGCAGCTATCACCTTTTGTATCACCTCCCCCTTCCTTTAGATTGTAAGCTCCACGAGTCGGGCCCTCCTATTCCTTCTGTAATGAAATGTATTGTAATTGTACTGTTTCCCTTATATTGTAAAGCTCTGCGCAAACTGTTGGCGCCATATAAATCCTTTATAATAATAATAATAATATGTGCTACAATAGCCACAAACTCTCTGCACGAAATATTGTGCAAACAGTTTAAGTTCTATCAAGGAACTGCACAAGATAATAAATCAACTACATGTTCAAGAGTGGGTATATACAGTATACCTTCAATAATGAAGGCATGAATGTATATATATATATATATATATATATATACAGTATACATACTATACTGTATATGTATGTCTGCACCACAGTAGCCACGAGCTCTATATAATTAGTATTGTCTCAATAGTTCAGAACCTATCAAAATCTGGGCAAAATACTATATCAGTGGTGCACCTCATAAGGGATAACAAGTACAACAGGGGGTTTGTGTGTTTGCTCCCCCCTTAACCGGCCACTTTATTACATACACCTTGCTAGTATCAGGTTCGACCCCCTTTTGGCTTCAGAACTGCCTTAATTCTTCATGACATAGATTCAACAAGGTGTTGAAAACATTTCTCACAGATTTTGGTCCATATTGACATGATAGCATCACGCAGTTGCTGCAGATTTGTCAGCTGCACATCCACGAACTGTTGATACAAGGCAGGATGGATCCATGCTTTCATGTTGTTTAATTTTCAAATTCTGACCCAACCATCTGAATGTCACAGCTGAAATCGTGACTCGTCAGACCAGCCAACATTTTTCCAATCTTCTATTATCCAATTTTGGTGTGCCTGTGCAAATTGTAGCCTCTTTTAACTGTTCTTAGCTGACAGGAGTGGCACCTGGTGTGGTCTTCTGCTGCTGTAGCCCATCTGCTTCACGGTTTGATGTTTTGTGTGTTCAGAGATGGTATTCTGTATACCTTCATTGTAGCAAGTGGTTATTTGAGTTACTGTTGCCTTTCTATTATCTCAAACCAGTCTGCTCATTCTCCTCTGACATAAACAAGCCATTTTCATCCACACAACTGCTGCTCACTGGGTATTTTCTCTTTTTTGGACCATTCTGTGGTTCGAAAACCCTAGAGATGGTTGTGCGTGAAAATCCCAGTAGATCAGCAGTAGTGATGGGCTTTATGTTCCGTTCGGTAAATTGTCCTTGTTTGAAATTCGTGGTTGAACGTTCGGTAGGTTTGAATGTTCAAATGAAAACCGAACAGGGGGGTGTTCATGCCTTGCACTTCAACCAAATGTATTTTTGTAATTCAGACTGTGGAATGTTATAAAAAGAATAGTTGGCATCACAATTTCTAGAAGGTACATTAAATTCACAGTGTAGGACCTTGCCTTAAGCTGGAGTGTCCCTAATCAAAATTTTGAGCAAAGCTGAGTTGCATGCAGCCTAGGCTCTAGTTATGGTTTCTGTATTTGTTGGGTTTCCTCTAAGTCAGTGTTTTTCAATCTTTTTTTCAGTAAAGGCAATCTTTAAAATTCTGCACAATCTCAAGGCAACCCCAATGTAAACAAATTAAAATAATAGTTTTACATAATTCAGAAACATCCACCCATTGAGGACATTAGAAGTGGTTTATTCTTCCAAAGCAAATATACCTTTGCACACTGGTACTAATATTCCAGCATTTTTCTCCTCAGTTTCTGTCCCCTACTCAGTTAATATGACCATAGTGCTGATGGAGAAGGGCAAACAAGGATGTTGTGCAGGCACAACATCCTTGTCATCCTTGTCATCCAGCAACTGGCATAATGGAAAACCTTTTAACTAAAAGGCAGGTTTCATCAATTTGCTGGCTTGCAAACAATTTTTGGGTATTTTGCCAAGGCAGCCCTGAAGAAACCTGAAGACACCCCAGGGTGCCTGGACACCCTGTTTGGTGAAGGCTGCTCTAAGTTCAGACTACTATTTACTGCTTGCAATTGCTGAGAAGTGTTCTGCAGTAGGTAGGACAGGAATAAACAACATCAATGATTTAAGAATATATAATTCTCTCCGGTAAATCACCATGAGGTTAATATCCAGTGGTGCATGTTGGAGGAGCCTTAAATAACCTTGCAGTAAGTTTGGAATTTAAGTCATACCCCTTATTGGCTACCTTGAATTATTAAAGATGCAAGCTAATGGGATAACACTGATCATTATGTCAGGCTTTATAAATGTATCCCAAATGTTTGCATCTTTAACAACTCAAGTTAGCCAAAAGTGTATCACTTAGAGCCGGTTCACATATATGAGAACTGGATGCCTTTTGAACCACATCCAATTCCCATGATATGTGACATAGCATTACTTTCTATTGTGCTTGTTCACATATGTCCAGTGCAGCCGGGGTACGGATTAAGTGCGAATTTAAAAAAGAGCCCTGTCAGTTTTTTGAGCAGTGCGGTCTGGTTCAGGTGCGAATTCAGGCTCTATTCTATGGGAAACGCTTCTGAATCGCCCATGTCATCAGAAGGTTGTGTTGGATGTCTGTGCTTCCCAGACCTGCTGTCTGGGTAGGGGTTTATGGAGAAAAGGGCCTATGGTTGAGAAAACAGAAGTTGGCCTGTGTCTTGGAGCCTGAAGGTTTTTTGCTGTCCAGCTGGAGAATACATCTAGAGGGATCAGAGTAGGAAGATCATTACCTGTGTGGAACATTTCAGGAGGCAGATTCTATGTTGGAGAATGTCCTTGGAGTGCTGGCTAGAAGCTGCTGCCGGAGGACATTGTAAGAATTTCTCACTACTCATCCAATAGGGTACCCAGTATTGATCTATAAAACCTGGGTTCTGAGTCATTTAATTGCTAGAAGACAAGTCTGGAGTTGTATTTTTGCCTTTGGGGTACCTTGAGCTCTAAACCTCCCTCCTGGACCTTATTAAGCTAAATAAACCTGTTCAGCTTTCCACAGTAACTGAAGCCCAGTTTTCTTTTGGCCCCACAGCAAACAATAGATTCCATCCTGTAAGCTGAAATGCTAGCCCACCATGTCACGTAAGGGTCTTCCTCAACTGTCTAGGAGTAAGGGGGTGCTACAGTAAGTATATACATAGTTACATATATATTAGGTTGAAAAAATACCAATCAAAATGTAAATGTATGTATCACCCCAATTTAGTGAATACAAGCGGTACATACACTTCACAGTGTTATAATTGAAACATTAGTGATAAATCTCTTATCATCACCCATGTGTTGTATATCCTTCATCAATACATATCCTAAATATTATCTCTGTGACAAAAGAAAACGAAAATGTGTATAAAAATTAATGAATACAACACATGATGTGACATCTCAAAATAAAAGTCCTTTGACATAAAAATATATATAATAAATAATAAAAAATAATAAAAAATAGCCCCATGATAAAAGATGAAAAAAATATATTAAAGGCCAGTGATGAAATAACTTCATGTGAAACATTAAGGTATAGAAAACCTTGTGCAGTGCCCACCATGCTCCCCCACTCGGGTGTGCACTCACCAGATATTGCCTTGATTATAGCATACTCAAGAGGATATCCACTAATGTGACCAGGAGGTTCCTCCAAGGACAGCCAACTGAATGATTGATTGCCAGGATAATTCAAAACTCCATTTCACCATATCATGAAAAGAGAAGAACAAAGAATCTGCTCCAATAGTATATTACCCAAGATAGATAGATTTATTTACTCCAAGTAATGCACTTACAATGTTAAAAACATAAACAAGCCCAAACAGTATGTCTCTGTGGCCAGCAGATACCGCATGGTGTTCTCACCACCTCCGGAACTGTCGGACAGAACGCTGTCATGTCACTTCCGGTTACGGATCTGCGTCACTTCCGGTCTGCCGCACCGTCACGCCTGACGCGTTTCGTCATAGCCTGACTTAGTCATAGGGTGATGATAAGAGATTTATCACTAATGTTTCAATTATAACACTGTGAAGTGTATGTGCTGCTTGTATTCACTAAATTGGGGTGATACATACATTTTGATCCATTTTGAAGAAAGGTATAGTGACAGCAATAAGTTTTCACAATTTTTTTATTATTCATTTTTTATTTTTTTAGTAATTTTTTGCATCAGGTGCGATATAGTGACATATACATCTTCAAAGTGATCACTTACATAAAAAAAGACGAATGTCCATCAAACTAAAGCTCTTAGTCCTGCATTTATGGTCAAAAGGAAGCTCTACCTCCCAACTTTCTGAGACAGGAAAGGGAGGCATAATCTAGCTCAAAGTATGTAAGAAAAGGACCCACCTCTGCCACACTCCTAAATTAAACAGACCAGTTAGAATTAAACACACAAAATTATTGTTTACATTTGTAAGTGCTTTCTTTTAACCAACATGTTTTTTTTTGTTAACATGTTTTGTTTTTGTGTCCACAGTGGATTATGGTTTCGGTACCCAGCCACTTTGAATGAACAGGGTATAACGTGATCGCTATGCAATCACATGACCACAATGTTACCAAAACTGTCATGACTGTATCAGGGGCGGACTGACCATTTGGAAACTTGGGCACTGCCCGAGGGCCCGGGGTCAGTAGGGGGCCCCATGAGATGCCCCTGGTACCTTTTTCATAGGCTGTTTTGAGTTTGGACAAGGACACAGGGGCCCCATGATCTCCTATTGCCCGCGGGCCCCATGAGTTGTCAGTCCGCCCCTGGACTGTATTTCATTTCATGATTGGATTTCATTCATAACAGCTGTTCTTACTGTAGTGATGCTGTTATTGGCCCATAGTTATCATATGATACCTGGTCAATCACATCAACCTGTACCATGTGGGCCTACCACAGCATCACTACAGTAAGCACAGCTGTTATGAATGAAATCCAATCATGACAATTCACTCAATTACTGTTACAGTGTTCATCACAGCACCAGGAATCACAGTGTAAAAAGAAAATCCATGATCACTCAACATCCCCACCCAGAGTAGTACATTGTCACTAAAATATTAATTATGAAAACATTGTCATGAACCAACAAGCTAAAATATATCCCCTTCATAAATCACTGTGTCTACCACATCATAAAGTGCAATACATCATGGGTATATGAGAGAACCGCCAGAATATGTGTATCCCCTAACCCCAAAACATTGCACAAAGTCACTGGTGCTTTAGAATATTCAATTCCTCCCATATGGAAGAAAAATATATTTGAAATATATTTTAAAAATATTTTTCCCAAATATATTGCCATATATTTGAAATGCTACAATTTTGGCTATATTCAATATATTTCAAGATATATTTCAATAAATATATATATATACTGCATGTTGAAATGCGTTTTTATTACAAAATATATGAAAACTATTTTTAAAAATACATTTGAAATACATGTGAAACTCGAAAAATTAGAACATCGTGCAAAAGTTCATTTATTTCAGTAATGCAACTTAAAAGGTGAAACTGATATATGAGATAGACTCATTACATGCAAAGCAAGATAGTTCAAGCCGTGATTTGTCATAATTGTGATGATTATGGCTTACAGCTCATGAAAACCCCAAATCCACAATCTCAGAAAATTAGAATATTACATGCAATCAATAAAACAAGGATTGTACATAGAACAATATCGGACCTCTGAAAAGTATAAGCATGCATATGTACTCAGTACTTGGTTTGGGCCTTTTTGCAGCAGTTACTGCCTCAATGCGGTGTGGCATGAAAGCTATCAGCCTGTGACACTGCTGAGGTGTTATGGAAGACCAGGATGCTTCAATAGTGGCCTTCAGCTCTTCTGCATTGTTCGGTCTCGTGTCTCTCATCTTTCTGTTGGCAATGCCCCATAGATTCTCTATGGGGTTCAGGTCAGGCGAGTTTGCTGGCCAATCAAGCACAGTAATCTCACGGTCATTGAACCAGGTTTTGGAGCTTTTGGCAGTGTGGGCAGGTGCCAAGTTCTGCTGGAAAATGAAGTCAGCATCCCCATAAAGCTCGTCTGCGGAAGGAAGCATGAAGTGCTCCAAAATCTCCTGGTAGACGGCTGCGTTGACCCTGGACTTAATGAAGCACAGTGGACCAACACCAGCTGATGACATGGTTCCCCAAATCAACACAGACTGTGGAAACTTCACACTGGACTTCAAGCATCTTGCAGTGTGTGCCTTTCCATTCTTCCTCCATACTCTGGGTCCTTGGTTTCCAAATGAGTTGCAAAAGTTGCTCTCATCAGAAAAGAGGACTTTGGACCACGATGAACTTTTGCACGATATTCTAATTTTTCAAGTTTCACCTGTATACTGTTTGTCTTTAAAAATACAAATCTACATTTTTGGAATGCATTTACAAATATATGTAAAAGTATATGTTAAAATGACTTTTTTGTATGTTACAAAAAAATCTGAGGAATATATTTAAAAAAAATTTTTTTTTTAAATATATATTTTTAAAATATATTCTTCAGAATTTTTTCAATATATAAAAAAGTAATTTTAACATATATTTTTACATATATTTGTAAATGCATTCCAAAAATGTAGATTTGTATTTTTAAAGACATACGGTATATTTGAAATGTATTTTTAAAAATATTTTTCAGATATTTTGTAATAAAAATGCATTTCAACATGCAGTATATATATATATATATATATATATATATATATATATACATATATATATTGAAATATATTTTGAAATATATTGAATGTGGCCAAACTTGTAGTATTTCAAATAAATGGCAATATATTTGAGAAGAATATTTTTAAATATATATTTCAAATATATTTTTCTTCCATGTGGGCTGCCAGACATATGTAATCTATGGATGTGTGGAAATAGCACAGTTCATCTGCTGCTGTAGAAGTAATAATATGCTATGTATCCACAGAACTTTCAACGGGCCTGAGTGCCATAAACCTTAATGTTACTGTAGTAACTGTCATAGTATCTGTGAGCCATGTCAATCTATAACAAAATTACACATCTGTACACCCAGCAGAGCAGTACAGTATGCACAGATGGGTAAGTGTGACTAGTCCCAAAGTAGCATTCTTTATCATCAGCCAAATTAAATGTGTACCTAGATTTTTAACTAATTAAGAATATTACAACTGTCTGTCCTGCAATTAAGGTCTTCCCAGCAAGGTTGCCCAAGAAGCTAAATATGGTATATACTAACCATGGAAGGGTGTAAATTAAGACAGCTAATTCACTGGTATGTGTTGCCTGCATCCATAGTCCAGGCCTTGCGGAGTCCTGAATCAGTCTCAGAACAGCTATGTTCCATTCCCAAGCAAGCATCATGGGGGATCACATCGACAAACTCACTCTTGCCAGCCACTAACACGTTTCATCCACCGATGTGCTGACTTTTTCAAGGTTTTTATAGAGACTTTGAAGGTCAACCTAAAAAGAGGGACAACTAAAGAGGAAAGAGAGATATGAACTACAAAAAAAACAGACAGGAGGTCTCAAGTACCTAGTGCATTACCAGAGATTTATTGGAAAAAAGCATAAATCATAACAAATGGGTACTCACAAAAGTGAAAGATACAAAAGCGTTAAAAACCCTGAGATGCTTAATAATGGCATGCAATGCCAAGCTGTGGTTTCTAAAGCGAGCAAAATCCTCTCTTGTATTAAAAGAGGTATAGACTCCAGAGAGAGAGATATCATATTACCCCGGTACAAATCATTAGTAATACCTCATCTGGAATATGCAGTTCAGTTTTGGGCACCAATTCATAAAAAGAACATTGGGGAACTGGAGAAAGAGAAGGGCAACCAAACTGATAAGAGGCATGGAGGAAAAGAGCTGAGGAAAGATTAGAGGAACTGAATTTATTCTCTCTTGAAAACAGAAGATTAAGGGGAGATATGATCAACATGTATAAATACATCAGTGGTTCATATAGTGAACTCGATGTAGAACTATTCACCCTGAGGTCATCACAGAGGACAAGGGGGCACTCTTTACGTCTGGAGGAAAAGAAATTTAATCTCCAAACACGGAAAGGTTTCTTCACAGTGAGAGCTGTGAAAATGTGGAATAGACTCCCTCAAGAGTTGGTTCTGGCCAGCTCAGTGGATTGCTGTAAAAACGGGCTGGATTCTTTCTTAGATACACAGAATATAACTGGATACTAACATTTATAGGTAAAGTTGATCCAGGGAATATCCGATTGCCGCTCAAGTGATCAGGGAGGAATTTTGTTCCTTACAGAAGCAAATTGGATCATGCTTTGCTGGTTTTCTTGCCTTCCTCTGGATCAACTGTGGGCATAGGATTATAACTTTTTTTTTAACTGGATGGACTTTTGTCTGTTTTCAACCAGACTATGTAACTATGTAACTTCCAATCCCCGATGGCTGCTTTCTTGAATTTATACTATGAAGGATACTTTCTTAAACGTAGGAAATAATATAAATAGACATATAGATACACTTTTTGAATGTATGGTAAGGCCACTTGTCTAAGACAATCCCTGAGCGCAGAAGAATGGTATCATTACTAAACATTCTCTACCTACACCAACATGTTGTACAATCCTGACAGGTGCCTTTCAAATTTTCCTCTGTAACAAGATATCCACAGGTATCTACTTTCAAGAACTATCAAAACAAAACTGAAAGGGCCAGACATTTAGATGGCTTAACCGGTCTATTCATAAGTGAGCACCACTATTTGGAGTGTGACTTTATTGGTCACAGATGTACAGACCAGTCAGGTGCAATAAGAATCCCCTTAGTGTTTTCCCACAGCTGCCAGGAAATTCCTGTTACCTTCTCACTTTGTTTGAAGAGTCAGCAAACAATTACACGACACACGTCTGATAGCACCAGGATGCTAAGCTGTGATCAAGAATCAGCAAAACATCAACATAACACCAATGCCATCCAGTGAAAAAAATGCTGCATGGAAACACAGTGCCGATACACAGATACATTCTATTTAACACGTTTACTTTTAAGTTAGACAAGTGTTTATTGAAAGCATATTTACGTTTCTTGTATCTTATAAAGTTTCTTACAAGCATCTGCTACTCTTTACTGCAGCAAAATAAAATTTTCTAGCATAATTCTTGAGCACCCACTAACAGCTTTATTCCTGGAACATGAGCAGTGCCCTAGGGCCTGATTCACACAATTAAGTGTTTCATAAGAAACTTCGAAGCTTTGTTCAGAAATAAAACAAATGAAACTGCGCATATGAAGCAGTTGAGATTGCTGATTTTTATAAAGCTGTCCTCGAATAATATGAGTCAAAAATAAATGTTTAGACTAGTGGTTGTCATCTTATAATGTATAGAGGGCATCAGCCAGGGCCCATGGTATTATCAAAGGGCTGTTCATAATATTTTTATACAGATCTTTGCCCGAGACTGTGGACACAATACAGAATATGTTTAGAGACTGAGGAAATACCCCAGATGTGGTCTGAGACTGGGGACATGCTACAGGTGTGCTTGGAGAATGGGGACATGCTACAGGTGTGCTTGGAGAATGGGGACATGCTACAGGTGTGACTTAAGAATGAAGATACTCTACAGATGTGTTGGGAACTGGGGGCATTCAACCGGCCTGGTTAGGGACTGTGGAGCTTCTACAGATATGGTTAGGGACTAGGGACTTGTTACAGGTGTCATAATAAAGTGAAGGAATGCTAAAGTGTGTTAAAGTCTTACTGAACCCACAGCAGTAAAATCAGTCTGTATATACAGTAAAGCATGCTTGTTATACTCACTTACTCACTGTGGAACCAAAGGGGTTAATCCCTTGCATTGTGTAAAAATGCTGTTTGATCCTGACTTATCTGATCCTCCCCTTCTTCTTGTGTCCCCCTCTTATCTCCTGAAAACATATCATGTTGAGTCACTCTGCACATGCTCAGTTTGGTGTGTATTTCTAGAGAGGTTTTTTTTTTTTTCTGATCAGCACAGGGCCAATCAGCAATGTTCAGACAGAGGTCAGGGGCCCTGCATCTTTCTAGAGCAGAATGATAACTCCTCCTACAAGCTTCACCATGTGCTCGGCTGGACACTAGATAGAAGTCACAAGACTGCTCTAACTGCTGATGAGAAAAGATATTTAGCAGTTTATATTTACTGAAATAATAGCACTTCCATGTTCTGTGTACTGTGGGAGACCAGATATAGTGAATGCAGGGCCCGGGGTTTAGTAACACTTTAAAGATTGGGGGGGGGGATTTTACAGGCATGGGTGTGGGGTGTTGACATGTTACAGTTTCAGTTGGAGACTAGGGGTTTGTTAGAGGTGTATATGAGAGTGGAGAGAGGCTATGTGTGTGGTTTGGGACTGGGGACATGCTACCGGAGTGGTTGGAGACTAGGGACATTCTACAAGATCCTATCAAAGACTAGAGACATGTTACATGAGACCGCCATTACAAAGCTCAAAGCCCAGGTGTTTGTGCAAATATCAGACTTTTTACCTGTTCAGCAGGAGCCGAACATTATTGATAGTAGCAATGTTTCTACAGCTTTCTGTGAATGGTTGCTAAGAAATTGGTGGGTGCCAGCACCTTAGCAACCAGTGACATCACCCAGCCATGTAAACAAAGGAGTGGAGAATTTGTTGTTCAGATATGGCCACATGGCCACATTTGGGTTATGACAGTAATCAAATATGGCCATGGCCAGATATAGTCAATGACGTCACTTGGGAGGCCCTGCACC
This sequence comes from Staurois parvus, assembly GCF_062004578.1. Classification (NCBI taxonomy): domain Eukaryota; kingdom Metazoa; phylum Chordata; class Amphibia; order Anura; family Ranidae; genus Staurois; species Staurois parvus. Next base: position 393,134 of record NW_028318364.1, read on the forward strand.
TTTGTTTACGTTTAACGGCAGGGCTCAGGAGATATCATTTAGGGCAAAATGGGAATGGTTGTGTCCATTGGTCAGATTTTTCTCTTTTGGTGGGAATCGTATCTGGGGGCTGTTTGTGAAGACTTCAGTAAAGGATTTTACATCTGCTACACCATTGACAGTGCGACCAACCTATTTCTTTCTCCATTATTACCCCCTATTGTTAAACGGGGCTTAAAGATTTTGACAAGCCCACACCCACAGACTCCTGCAATCACCAGGTCAGGGTCGTACTGAAGAGCCTCTTGTCCTCATGACCTGAGAGGCTGTATCCATGGATAAAGGTCTATCAAGGAATTTGGGGGGGTGGGGTCATTTTTTTTTTTATTTCTTGCATGGGGTACTACTTGACATCCATGCCAGACCCTTATCAAGGATCTCTTTTTTTGTGTGTATGGTCCCATACTAACATTGATACTAGACTCTCACCAGTCCATTGATTTACAAACACAATCAAGTCAGCCAAAATTGTAATTTGACAGCAATTTAAAAGGTAGTTCTTCTTTGTAAATATCAGTTTATCATCAGTAGTTTGTATACCTCACACAGATCTACCAGTTCACTGTCAGATTAACCGTTTCAATACCGTGCAATTTTACACCTTCCTGCCCAGGCCAGTTTTCAGGTTTCAGCGCTCTCACACTTTGAATGACAATTGCGCGGTCATACAACATTGTACCCAAACTAAAATTTGATCATTTTCTTCACACAACTAGAGCTTTCTTTTGGTGTTATTTAATCACCGCTGGGGGTTTTATTTTTTGCTAAATTAACAAAAAAAGACCAAAACTTTTGAAAAAAAAACACATTTTTCTTTGTTTCTGTTATAAAAGTTTACAAATAAATAATTGTTCTTCATAAATTTAGGCCAAGATGTATTCTGCTACATGTCTTTGGTGAAAATAACCCAAATTAAGATGTATTTTTTAGTTTGTAGGAAAGTTATAGAGTTCACAAACTATGGTATAGATCTGAATATTGATCAATCCTGAAGTACTGACAGCCAATCTAATATCTTGAGGTCCAAGAATGTCAGAACAGTACAGATATCCCCCAAATGACCCCTTTTTGCAGAGTAGACAGTCCGACGTACTTCATAAGAGGCATGGCGAGTTTTTTGAAGTTGTATTTTTTTGTCATAGTTTTTCGGAAAATGAAAAAATGAAAAAAATTATTTTCACTATTTATTTTTTTTACATACTGTCACCAGTGCAGTACAGCGTCATCATATAACTGGCATGGCGGTGAACAGCGACACTGACTGGTGACAGTATGAAAAAAAATATATATATATATTTTTTTTATTTTTTTTTATTTTTTTATTATATTTAATTTTTTATTACATTTTTTTATTTTTTTTAAGATTTTTTTTAAGATTTTACTATGACCAAAATAGTACAATGTTACCATAGTAACACTGTACTACTTTGGGGAAGTGATCAGTATTTTTTTTTTTTTTTTTTTTACACAATTTGCTTATAGCAAAGAATTACTTTGCTATAAGCAAGCATTTACCTGAATGAAATCGATTCATTCAGCTTTTTTTTTTTTTTTTTTTTTTTTTTTGTGCTTAGCTGTGATTTGGTCACAGCTAATCACATGACATGTGCATGTGATTAGCTGTGACCATTCACAGCTAGGCACTAGTATACAATGGATGGCATCATGAATGAAGCCATCCATTGTATACAACTGTCATGTGACCTGCTGTGATTGGTCACAGCAGGTCACATGGTACCGGCAACGGGAGCCGGTACTCGGATCTGTCATCGGCCGTGTCCGAGGTGCACGGGCGGTGACAGATCGCACTGCTGCGTTGCTCTGCAACCGCGCAAACCGCGCATGTGCGGGAGCACGCCAAATGGCGTGCACCCGGAAAGCTGCAGCTCTTTTCAAGCCGCCAAATGGCCATTGGCCGGGCGGCTAATGGTTAAGGACATCCCCCAAACATGTTATTTAACCGCTTGCCTACAGGGCACTTATACCCCCTTCCTGCCCAGGCCAATTTTCAGCTTTCAGCGCTGTCACACTTTGAATGACATTTGCGCAATAATGCAACACTGTACCCATATGAGATTTTTATCATTTTTTTTAGACAGATAAAGCTTTCTTTTGGTGGTATTTAATCACCTCTGCGTTTTTTATTTTTTGCTAAGCAAACCAAAAATAACTGAAAATTTTGAAAAAAAAAATTTTTTTCTTAGCTTTTGTTATAAAATTTTGTAAATTTCTCCTTCATTGATGTGCACTAATGAGGCTGCAGTGATGGGCACTGATAGGCTGCACTGATGGGCACTGATAGGTGGCACTGATGGGCATTGATGAGGAGGCACTGGTAGGTGGCACTCATGGGCATTGACAGGCATCACTGATGGGCTCTGAAAGGCAGCACTCATATATGGCACTGATAGGTGGCACTGATAGGCGACACTGACTGGCAGTGATAGATGGCACTGACTGGCACTGTTAGGTGGCATTGACTGGCACTATTAGGCAGCAATAACGGACACTGATAGGTGGCACTGATGCGCACTGATAGAGTGGCACTGACTGGCACTGATTGGCGGCACTGACTGGCACTGATTTGTGGCACTGATTGGCAGCACTGATAGGTGGCACTGACTGGCATTGATAGGAGGCACTGATAGGTGACACTGAAAGACAGCTCAGATGGGCACTGATATGTGGCATTGATGTGCACTGGTAGGCACTGATATGTGGCATTGATGGGCACTGACAGGTGGCATTGATGGGCACTGACAGGTGGCACTGCTGGGGCTACACTGATCATCAGGGCACACTGATCATCACTGCCTTGATGATCAGTGTACATGTCCCCTCTATGGGACAGCTCGAGAGGAGAGAAATGCCGAAAACCGGCATTTCCTTATTTACATGTGATCAGCTGTGATTGGACACAGCTGATCACATGACCAAGCCGACATCTTCGACTCTTTATGTTGATCGGTGATCCACTGTGTCCGAGGGACACAGCGCACCACTGATCCCCACGCTGCGTGTCCCCGGAGCTGCGCATGCATGGTTAGAGTGGGAGGACATCATATGACGTCCTCCCAGAATGAGAGAACCCGCTTGCGCCTGTCATTACCTTATACGGCGGGTGGGAGGCGGTTAAAGGGATTTTTAATTTTGCTCTTAGATTTGATTTAGCGTTAATAAAATCACTGTTCCCTTCCTAACAGAATTTTTAAAATATTTTTTGGTACATGTTCCCTATACCCTGGTCACCATGCCAATTGTTTAACAACCCCTTGCCTATTAGCCATTACTGTTTAAACTTCAGTTCCCTTTAACTTCAATTACAGTTCAAATTCAGCACTTCAGGAAAATTCTTCGAACTGTCCTTGAGCCAATCCCAGGTATATTCGGCATGTATCTACTGGCTACCTCTGCCTATAGAGAAGTACCAGATCCCCTCTACTTATTTATATTGAAGCTTCAGGGATGAACATAAAATATGATGCAAGAGCTCTCCTCTAATTTTGATCATTTGTTTGCCACACAAACAAAGGTAACTGCACGATTGACTGTGTCGTGCTACAAAATCAAAACATGGTTTATATATTTTTTTTAAGATACTTTCTTTGTCTGTAAGGCTCCATGCACACGAGGTGTTTTAATAATGGTGGTAGTGTTAGCTGTGTAAAGTCGCATTAAAAACGCAAGTTATTCAGAATTTTTGCGTTAGTGTTTAGCCACATTTTTCTGCCTTTGCAATTTTTACACACACTAAAAAAAATTCCTAAAAAAAAGTCCAGAAATGCCGGTTTGCATTGTTTTGCTGCATTTTACCGCATTTTTCAGTGTTAGAGCGTTTTTACAGCTAAAAAAAATCCTCTAGAAACCCATTCATCCTGGGGGATTTTTCCAGCCAAAAAACACCCCTGCCAAAAAACGTTGATTACAGTCTATGTGTGCATGGACACATAGGATAACATGCTGGGGGGTTTACTGGCTGTAGAAAAAAATGCCAAAAACAGCCGCTGTAAAAACGTCCAGTGTGCATGAGGACTTATGTTCACGATGAACATTTAAATATATAATTAAAGCCTGAGACTGTCCCGAGCCCATGGTGTTTCCCTTTTCCCCTGTCTCTTCTCCCTCTTTTTCCCTTCTTTTTCTTTTTCTTCCCTCTTTTTCCTTTTCCCTTGCTTGCTTTTCTTTCCTTTTGGGCTCCTTATATTCTCATGGATACTGTTGCCCTTAAGAGGACACTTACTACTGCTGAGGACTGTTGAATCTAGACACCATCACTGGTCCTCCTGCATCCCAGTTTTTGTTCTTTAAAGATTTTGCTTTCACACTGACAACATGTAAGTATTTTTATGTGACTGCTTAGCTTAGCCCCTGCATGGGCGAACCTTGAGCTTGTTACATTTTGTTCAGAAACAATAAAAACTACTGAAACAGAAAAAAAATTAAAATTTTTAGAAAATTAGGTAAATATGAAATATTACAAATTAATACATCATATTTACTATTTGAAGCTAGCAGATGGCGATGTAATCGAGGTTTACCCACTGCAAAGTAATTTCCTTTCAGGTAGCTGTTGCCCTAAGAATTAAGTTTTCTTCTCCTTTCTGTTGGTTTCAAGACAGGAAGTTAGAAAAAATCTCTCCAAAAGGGCACAGACAGCAACAAATATTCTGACAGGTTTTTTACCCTTCCATACTCTATCCAAAACATTTTGGTTATGCACTTTAAAATATATTACGCTGTTCCCCTACATTTCCTGACAAATAAAGAAGGGACTACTTTTATCACAAAGTGTGTAGGTAAAGAACACACCACGGCCACATTCCAGTTACTCCGGTTGCAAAAAAATAAAGCGGAACTTCACTCTCTCAATCAGCATTTTATTTTTAATCTGTATGCTGCCAGCATTAGTAAATAGATAGGAGAGTAAATAACATTTACTCGTCTTAAACTATTTTTTATGTATCTTCACTTACTTCCAGGTTTCTTGCCTAGGCCAATGATGTCAAACATCCCAGGAGTCTCCTGGAGGGGAGGAGGGGTCTAAGATAAGCACACCCTCCCTCTTAAAACAGAGGAGAATAGGGAGCGCTAGAATGCAGGCCCAAACTAATGTAGAAATGATGTGGACCAATAAATGATATATATGAGAGTCCATATATACAAATAGGGACTTGTGGGTGTGCGATCCGGCACTGTCCTAAATAGGAAGCTCAAGGATGAGTATAGTCTCTGGGTGAATGTGGATCTTGGAGGTGGAGGCAGCCAGCTGTCATAGCTTGAAGTGACTCTTGTACACAAATAAGGAGAGAGAGAGAATACAGAGGTGCCACTCTAAGTGTAGATTGTTTAAAACCAGAAAAATTTAATGAATAAAACACTCACAAGTGTGAAGTTATTATTATAATTATACAGGATTTATATAGCGCCAACAGTTTGCTCAGCGCTTTACAATATAACGGGAGACAATACAGCAACAATACAGTTCAATACAAGAGGGATAGGAGGGCCCTGCTCCTTGGAGCTTACAATCTAAGAGAGAGGGGCTAGTGGTACAAAAGGTAGTAACTGTGGGGGATGGACTGGTTGGAAGAGTAGAAGATTCCATTATTAGCTGAAGGCAGGATAGGCTTCCCTGAAGAGAGGTTTTCAGAGATCGCCTAAAAATGAGCAGAGTAGGCGATAGTCTGATAAATTGGGGTAGAGAGTTCCAGAGGATGGGGGAAGCTCTGGAGAAGTCCTGGAGACGAGCATGGGAGGAGAAGACAAGGGAGCTAGAGAGCAGGAGGTCTTGTGAGGAGCGGAGAGGACGGTTTGGGTGATATTTAGAGATAAGATCGGTGATGTAATTTGGGGTAGAGTTATAAATGGCTTTATATGTTATTGTCAATGTTTTGAATTTTATCCATTGGGCAATGGGAAGCCAGTGTAAGGTGGATGAGTCTGGCAGCAGCATTCATGATAGACTGATAGACAATATATTTTATATATTGAATATGGCCAAAATTTTAGTATTTCAAATATATGTCAATATATTTGGGAACAATATTTTTTACATATATTTCAAATATATTTTTCTTCCATATGGGCATTACCCGAAAAAACTTCTAGATTTGGTCAGGTTCTCTGCTGGTCTGCATTGTGCTCATGTTCTAGCTATTGTTTGAGAATAAAAGGTTAAATATAAACACTGCTACAGTGGCTAGCCTCACCCAAACTTTTCATCTCTACAATCCTATAGTATAAGAAAAACTTCTCAAAATGCTGCATGTCTGACAGAGTGTTTCTTATTAAGCTCAGTAAAAAATTGGCATGGTGCAATATTCAATAGGGAGAAGTCACTGGTGTGAAAAGCTGTTGTGACTTTAGCAGCAGGGAGTGAAATCACTTTCTGGTCTGGATAGCAATTGTCCTTCTTTTCCAGGGTGAGCAAGTAGGACAGGTTGAGTTCCTCAAATACATAATGAAAAGTATATTCATTATAATAATAGTATCATTAGTGATAGCTAAAATGCATTTGTATTCCGTATAAATCTAACAAAATATATCACTGTGAAAAATATTATTTTACATATACGGATTATACATAGTATCTGATCACATGATCTATATTATGCACAGTCAGCATCTAGAGTCATACATGAATAGATATTAGGACAGTTCAGTAGAGACTGGCCGAATTTTGATCCATGTATGGGCAGGCTTTTTGTACTCAAGTCGGCCTATTGAAGGCTCCCCGCTCTCAGAATACAAAGGTTCGGTGAGAAGCATTCTCTCATCCACACACTTGATCAGTTCATTTTTATTGTTCAACCTCCTGGTTAAAAAAAAAAAACTAATAATGTATGGCTAGCCTAATAGTATCAACAAAATGAAATAGCTAATTATTGCCTGATCAAAGAAAAATCATATAGTGCACATAGAGTAAATAAATCATACAAAAATATTATTTAGTCTGCCTTATAAATCTTTGTTAAAGGGCAGCTTCCCATTTTTAACTTCTTTAATGTCCCCTTTTTTCTTTTGTCTGCTCTTTATATGGGCCATTTTCCATCTCCTTGGAAGGGATATACTTAATATAAATTCCTCTTTACTTAACCCCTTGACGCCGACATCACACAAATATGCGGCCTCACAGAACTGGGCTTTTTTCCGTGGGGCTGCATATTTGTGTACCTGTCTTTGTGCAGGGAGCGTGCCGCACAACGCGCTCCCAGTACAAAGACCGGGGTGTCACTGAGAGCCTCGGGTCCTGTTCTTATGGTTGGGACCTGGGACTCTCAGTGTCGGGTCACATGATCACTGTGATAGCCTCTGGTTAGCTATCACAGTGATCAGTCACTGTGAAGGTTGCCTCCCTTGGTTTTTTTTTCTCTCTGAATTGAGGAGAGAGATACAAAAACTGTTTGCAAAAAAGATAAATAAATATTAAACAATAAAATAAAAAATACCTAGATCAAGGTTTGATCTAGTTCAGTGCCAGGGTTAGTGTTTGGGTCAGGGTCAAAGGTCAGGATTTTTTTTTTTTATTGCCATCAGTGTCAGTGTGTTTTAGGTAGAAAAACAAAAAGAAAATGTGCACTATTGTTTCTGAGCTGTAGTACAGGTACAAATAACATATACATATATGGTATCGCTGCGATTGTCAAGAGCTGGAAAATTTATTTTGGGTTGTTCTTTGGTGGTAGGTTATGGTAGTAACAAAAAACACACAGGTAAATTTAAAAATATATATATTTTTTACCTATTTTAGGCCAGTTTTCCTTTGATAATTAAAACAAAAATCAGGAGATATCCATTACCATTTACCACCAAATGAAAGCCCAATTTCTCCTGAAAAAAAAGAAGGTATAATTCATCTTGATGCACAAAGTAGTTCTGATGATATGTATGGTTTTTAACACATGTCAAAGTTGTAAAATTTTACTTAGGCTTTAAAATTTGTTTTACCCTTAGGCATGAAGGCATACATTTTTTATATTTTTTTTATGATCTTCTCTATATGATTTTTTCTTTAATCAGACAATCATTAGCTATTTAATTTTCTTAATACTATTTAGCACGTTGGCAACCAAGGTGACATAATTGACCTAATACGATCATGACCATTTTCGATCATTGATGTCAATCAGCATCCCCAGCCAATTTGTTAACATTCAGCAGCTGGCTGCAGGGCTGTCATCTGTGGTACAAATGTGTTTGGAGAGGATCATCAGCACTGGTCATCACATTTGTGTTGGTGGGCTAACGTTCATTGTGATTGACTATGAATCTACAATGTGATTGCCATGGAATTTACATAGCGGGGCATGTTTTTTCTTTCTAGAGAGGGGTCTAGTATGGATTCTTATGGGGGACCCTATGCAAAAAAACAAGAATGTTGTGAAGTCCCTCCTAATGTAATGAAGATGCAATAAGGTTTAAAGCGCACAATTTTAGTAGGTCCTCTACTTACCAAAGAGTTCCCAAGTTGTTCATAAATCCAACAAAGATCAGCGCTAGCAGACAATGTCTGCGAGCACTGATCAATGTATTCTGGCGGAGGGGGAGTCCCCCTGTCAAAACACAAGGGCACAGTGGGAGAGATCGCTGCACCAACATTGCTTCTGTTTGGACGGCTTTACATGATTGGACATGCAAACACATGTTTGCTTTTTTGAAAGTTCACGAATTGAACATTCGTATGTAGGGGACTTACTGTATCAAATGAATACCAAATAGACAGAAAATAGAAAGATGAGACTTTTCATGGTACCAGGACTCTCAGGAATGAAATCACAACAGAATTTTTATAAAACGAAAACATTTTATTGCGTAACAAAAGTTAAAATGAATAAAATCAAACAGGGGAATATTTGTTCACAATTGCCCCTGAGCTGAGCTACAAGCTCAACATCTTTATCTCTGTGCATGCAGACCTCAAAACAAAATGACAATTCCATATAATTTGTAGATCACATAAGGAATGAAACAATGTTCAATAAATTGTGGTTCTGCCTTTTTGAGGTATACAGGTAGGTGCCAAAGGTTCCAATGCATTTTGTGGTAGTTGCTTCCCCAGGAGATCTCGGGGTAATAATGAATACAATAAGGTGTATTCAAAAACGATGCTGCACATACACCAGAAGTGGCCTACCCATGGGCTGGCATTTAACACGGTGTTAAAGGGCGACCCTTTGGAATACTTTTCTCCATCTCTGGAATTTAGTAAGGACTTATTCTATCTTCCAGTCTATTGATGACCCTGTTTGTGAGCTCCTTGCTTTCCACTCCATTTCTCACCTGTGATCTGGTGTATGCGCAGCATTGTTTTTCCATATAATTTACAAATTATATGGAATTGTCATTTTGTGTGGAGGCCTGAATGCAGGGAGGTAACAAGATTGGGCCTGTATCTTAGCTCAGGGGCAATTGTAAACACATATTCAGTTGTTTGATTTTATTCATTTTTTAACTTTTGGTACACAATAAAATCAGTCACATGGTCCAGTGAAGTAGCCCAGTTATGGTGAATGACGCCCTGACAACCAGCTGACACAAACAAAAAGACCAGTGCTAATTTTTTTAGGTCACATGATTTTTGCAGAACAGTATATCAAGTACAAAATTTCAGTAAAAAATACACTAAAGTTAATGGTAGGGCACTGAGTTGCGCCAAGTAAATAGATATCCAGCAGATCAAGCTTTAAATTTGTGCGTGCCCCCAAAACGATGACAAACTTCAGTATCCTATACAGTCATGGCCGAAATTGTTGGCACCCTTGATATTTCTCCAGGAAATCATGTATTTCTCACGAAACGTATTGCATTAACACATGTTTTGCTATACACATGTTTATTCCCTTTGTGTGTATTGGGACAAAACAAAAAAAGGGAGGAAAGAAAGCAAATTCGACATAATGTCACACAAACCTCCAAAAATGGGCTGGACAAAAGTATTGGCACCCTTTCACAACTGCGGATAAATAAGAATGTTACAAGCATGTGATGCTCCTGTAAACTCACCTGGGGCAAGTAACAGGTGTGGGCAATATAGAAATCACACCTGAAAGCAGATAAAAAGGAGAGACGTTCACTTAACCTTTGCATTGTGTGTCTGTCTGTGCCACACTAAGCATGGACAACAGAAAGAGGAGACGAGAACTGTCTGAGGACCTGAGAACCAAAATTGTGGCAAAATATCAACAATCTCAAGGTTACAAGTCCATCTCCAGAGAACTAGATTTGCCTTTGTCCACAGTGCGCAACATTATCAAGAAGTTTGCAACCCATGGCACTGTAGCTAATCTCCCTGGTCGTGGACGGATGAGGAAAATTGATGAAAGATTGCAACGCAGAATAGTCCGGATGGTGGATAAGCAGCCCCAAACATGTTCCAAAGACATTCAAGCTGTCCTGCAGGCTCAGGGAGCATCAGTGTCAGCGCGAACTATCCGTCGACATTTAAATGAAATGAAACGCTATGGCAGGAGACCCAGGAGGACCCCACTGCTGACACAGAGACATAAAAAAGCAAGACTACAGTTTGCCAAAATGTACTTGAGTAAGCCAAAAGCCTTCTGGGAAAACGTCTTGTGGACAGATGAGACCAAGATAGAGCTTTTCGGTAAAGCACATCATTCTACTGTTTACCGAAAACGGAATGAGGCCTACAAAGAACAAAACACAGTACCTACGGTAAAATATGGTGGAGGTTCAATGATGTTTTGGGGTTGTTTTGCTGCCTCTGGCACTGGGTGCCTTGACTGTGTGCAAGGCATCATGAAATCTGAGGATTACCAAAGGATTTTGGGTCGCACTGTAGGGCCCAGTGTCAGAAAGCTGGGTTTGCGTCCAAGATCCTGGGTCTTCCAGCAGGACAATGACCCCAAACATACGTCAAAAAGCACTCAGAAATGGATGGCAAAGAAGCGCTGGAGAGTTCTGAAGTGGCCAGCAATGAGCCCAGATCTAAATCCCATTGAACACCTGTGGAGAGATCTTAAAATTGCTGTTGGGAAAAGGTGTCCTTCCAATAAGAGAGACCTGGAGCTGTTTGCAAAGGAAGAGTGGTCCAAAATTCCGGGTGAGAGGTGTCAGAAGCTTATTGATGGTTATAGGAAGCGACTGATTTCAGTTATGTTTTCCAAAGGGTGTGCAACCAAATATTAAGTTAAGGGTGCCAATACTTTTGTCCAGCCCATTTTTGGGGTTTTGTGTGACATTATGTCATATTTGCTTTTCTGCCTCTGTTTTATATTTGTTCCAATACATACAAAGGGAATAAACATGTGTATAGCAAAACATGTGTTAATGCAATACCTTTTTTGTGTGAAATACTTGATTTTCAGGAAAAATATCAAGGGTGCCAACAATTTCGGCCATGACTGTATTTTCTATAGGAGACACTTTAAAAGCACCTACAGGTCATCAGTTTAGAGTTAACTGTGAATTATACCTCTAGAATGATTGCTCTCATATGTAACATGTATATTTAAAAGAACGTTTTCATATGTAGGGCCCCCTACAGGTGTGTTTACGTTCATGTGTGCGCGAATGTGGGGGTGGGTGAGCTATCAACATTTTTGGGGGATTTTAAAGTGGTTGTAAAGGCTGAAGGTTTTTTACCTTCATGCATTCTATGCATGAAGGTAAAAAACCTTCTGAGTGCAGCAGCTCCCCCAGCCCCCTCAATACTTACCTGAGCCTCATCACGATCCAGCAATGTGAATGACAGCCTCGGCCATACCGGGTCTCTGCCCCCACCATCGGCTGAGACAGCAAGCAGGAACCATTGGCTTGCACAGCTGTCAATCACAGCCATTCAGCCAATGAGGAGAGAGACGGGGCGGGGCCAAGCCACAACTCCGTGTGTGAATGGACACACAGCTGCTTGCTGTGGGGGCACCTGACAGACAGGAGGAGCCAAGACAGCCTGCAGGAAACCCAAGAAGAGAAGGATCCAGGCTTTTCTGTGCAAAACCACTATACACAGCAAGTATGTATAGACATGTTTGTTATTTTACAAAAAAAATAAAATGGACCTTTAAGTGCTTGGGTGTAAATTTATTTTTTGCCTTTTTTAACTTTCACTAAAACTATTTATATAACTTACAGGGGGCAAAATTTCCCATGTGATAGATTTTTAAGACAGGTTCTCTATTATTGGACATTAGGGGTCTTTTAAACCTCGATGTCTAACCTGCCTTTCATTGATTGCACTCCATTAGCTTCTTTCCTGGCCACATGGGCCAGGGAAAGTCACAACAGATACCGGAAGTGACATTTTACACATTGTTTCTAGGTTCATTCTAGCTAGGGGAAATCAGTGAATGGATGTTTGCTGGTCTTCGTCCTCTTCGCGCGGCGACACCCGCCAACGCCGGTTTGTGGTGTTTTACCGCATTTTGCTGTGTTTTGAGCGTTAGAGCGTTTTTAAAGCTAAAAAACCCCTCTAGAAACCCACTAGTCCTGGTTTTTTTTCCAGCCAAAAAACTTCCCAGCCAAAAAACTTGGATTATAGTCTATGTGTGCATGGACACATAGGATAACATGCTGGGGGGTTTACTAGCTGTAGAAAAAAACGTCAAAATCCAACAGCCGCTGTAAAAACGTCAAGTGCGCATGAGGACTAACACATTTCACTGATGACCAGGCTAAATTGTAGAGGCTGTGGTAGACTAGGGGGAAGCAGTTTGTATATGCTCAGCACAACAAGCTGGAAACATCAATTAACAACCCTCAAAAACTTTAAAAACACTTAAAAAAGAATGTATAAGATGTATTGTAAACACAAACAGGGCAAGGGAAGGTATGTTCCACTAAAGAAATTCCAAATGTCCCTTTCACAATGGTCCATTTACATATCTATACAGTTTATCACATTACATATTAATGGTATTAATAAAAATGAACTGCCCCCATCCTACAATAATGTCATAAAATCCATAGCAATACAATACCCGTGTGGAGATCATCTAACTGGTCCACAGCCGTTGTCACAATCAGAAGACTTGCACTAAGAAATGCCATGGAGCCATTGCTGGTATGCAGTCACTGCAAAGACATTGCAGCTGTGAGATTCAACAAAAGATGGAGAAAAGTTGAAAACAATATTTTATGGAAAAATAGCAATTATTTATGATGCACAGTGCTTTAGCATACTAAATTTAATGCTGTATTAAACCCAATAGCAAACATTTATTATATTGCAGCTTACTTTTTTTTTGGTTTTCGTCCTCTTCACACAGCGACACCCGCCATCCTGGTCCCCCGCCTGTTAAGGGGGCAGGGGAGCCAGGAAGTATGGAGGGGTGTCACGCCGGGGAGGGCATTAAAAGGGAACAAGCAAGAGTCGGCTTGTGGAGCATACAAAGTTGAAGCTACCAGGAATGTGTATAATTCCCCCCAGCTGCCCCCGACATGTGGAGGTATTGGTAAAATGGTTAAACCTTATTAGAAGATCAGCTCCTAGCTGTACAGTATTTTTTCCTATTCTCTTTCGCATTGGTACATGTCCCCCACGGCAGTTCCCAGATGCCCAAAAGAGCAGAAAAAAAATACGACCAGAGTCCTAAAGACTTTAGTATGTTTCAGGCACCAAGTTTGGGGGTTGAAGATTTTCTGAATGTCCAGCACACTGAGCTTTACTTGGTTTGTTCATTTCTTTTCATTGTGGGGGACATTGTTTATGAAGATAATCTCAAGTGTTCTGAACTGTTTTATATTGGGGTCTACGGAGACCACGGGGTTGATTTACTAAAACTGGAGAATGCAAAATCTGGTGCAGCTGTGCATGGCAGCCAATCAGCCTCTAACTTCAGCTTGTTCAGTTAAGCTATGACAAAACTGGAAGCTGATTGGTTTCTATGCACAGCTGCACCAGATTTTGCACTCTCCAGTGTTAGTAAATCAACTTCTATGTTATGCAGTTACCTTGATGGGGTCACTCTGATTGAGACATGACATTGTTGTGAAAAGTCCATGTCTGTGCATTAGTCTACCGTGCATGCATGTTTATTTCCATCCTAAACCTGTTTTTCATCATTACCAGGGGCGGACTGACAACTCATGGGGCCCCCGGGCAATAGGGGATCATGGGGCCCCTGTGTCCTTGCCCAAACTCAAAAAAGCCTATGAAAAAGGTACCAGGGGCATCTCATGGGGCCCCCTACTGACCCCGGGCCCTCAGGCAGTGCCTGAATTTCCAAATGGTCAGTCCACCCCTGATCATTACTACTAACTTTGCAGCTGTCTAGTAAATTGCAAGTTATAGTTACTCCCTGTCTCTTCATTCGTCCAATTCTGTTAAAAGCCTTAAAGTGTTACTAAACCCAGGACCCTGCATTCAGTACATCTGGTCTCCCGCAATACACAGAACATGGAAGTGCAATTAATTTATTAAATATAAACTGCTACTGTAAATACCTTTTCTCATCAGCAGTATATGGCAGTCTTGTGACTTCTATCAGTGTTCAGCCGAGCACTGATTATAGTTTGTAGGAGGAGTTTTCATTCTCCTCTGATTGTCCTATGAGGCTGCATAACCACTGACCCTCCATGTGGACAGTGCTGAATGGCCCTGTGCTGATCACATGCACCCTCCCAAAGAAGAAAAATACTCTCTAACCATACTAACTAAACTGAGTATGTGCAAGGTGACTCCTAGAGCTCTGTACTATCAGCAGATGGATCGGAGACAGTGAAAGAAGGGGAGGATCAGAGAAAACAGAATAAAAGAGCCTTTTTATACAATGTGGGGGATTAACCCCTTAGGTTCCACAATGAGTATAACAAGCATGCTTTACTATATATACAGACTGATTTTACTGTTGTGGGTTTGGTAACACCTTAACTCTTAACATGATGGAAAATTAACATGTACTACTTTTAGCAGTAGCAGTGCTTTTAGTTCAAAATGAATTCCAGACCCATCATATGACAAGTACTGCACATTAATGTCTGTTTATTATGGGCAGCAGTACTCTACCTTGAAATAAATATGTAGACTTGCACACCAGTCAAAGGGTTTTATAAAACTGAAGATGATTACATTGATTCACATCTACATTCTCTTACATAAATCCTTAGTATTTCCTTTGTTTTGCCAGTCTTTGACACTGCATATTTCCAATAGGTCTAATCTGTACTGTAAAAGCTCCAAAACTAAAAAAACTACAAATCACGTTCATTAGATAACAGTAAAGGAAACATACTTTGAATATTTTCATTCGTACTGGTGTCGGAGTTGACAGTTTTGAGATGTGAGAGTATTTTATCTGATTGCATGAAAAAACACAGAATGGAATCTTTGATATCAATCCATATCATTTTCCCTCCTAGCTATATTACTCTGCGTTAAGCCACACATGGCTCTGCCAATAGCTGTAGGCTCTCTTTATGATAGGTGACTCATGCTTTGCTGAAGCTTTCAGTAGTGACTTCACAGAGAAGCCCTAGAGAAAAAATGCCAATACATACCACCTGGAATTTTAGCCAAGACCTCACAAAGGGATCAATGGCAGAGCTTATCAAACTTAATTCTGAGCCACGTTCACTTGTGCCAATTTTGGGAAAGATTAAATTACACATACACCCATTAGAAGGTTTTTCTTTAATTCAGTATTGCCACTTTGCTACTTTTTATTACTTTATAAGGCTCATGACCAGGGGCGGACTGACCATTTGGAAACTCGGCACTGCCCGAGGGCCCAGGGTCAGTAGGGGGCCCCATGAGATGCCCCTGGTACCTTTTTCATAGGCTTTTTTGAGTTTGGGCAAGGACACAGGGGCCCCAAGATCCCCTATTGCCCGGGGGCCCCATGAGTTGTCAGTGCGCCCCTGCTCATGACATACTAAGGACCCCATCACTGGCAACAATTCGGGAAAAAATGGGATTGCCGGGTGACGATCTACATTCTCCTATGGTGAAGCTTTCTTGCTGGCCTAACCAAAGAAATTACACTATGGAGAAGATTTACTAAAACTGGTTCACATATTAACCAATCAGCTTCCAGGTTTTATTGGCAAAGATTAATTGAACAAGATTATTATTATACATGAAGATAGAAGCTGATTGGCTACCATGCACAACTGCACCAGAT
The DNA here is from genome assembly GCF_062004578.1 of Staurois parvus. Classification (NCBI taxonomy): domain Eukaryota; kingdom Metazoa; phylum Chordata; class Amphibia; order Anura; family Ranidae; genus Staurois; species Staurois parvus. Next base: position 409,252 of record NW_028318364.1, read on the forward strand.
TCTCAGTGCACCAGTTTTAGTAAATCTTCCCTATGTTGCTTACAATCAGAAACCAAAAGAAAGGCCAATGTTTCCCAAACTGCCAGAGAAGTAACTATTCAATAAACCTCTTCACAGTCGAATATGGCAGTGATGAAGTGTGTTACTTCTCATTGGAAGATTGTTTAGTTATGTTTCTGTAGGGAAAATGTTAGTTGAACCTCGGTGATTCTGCCACTGTCGAGGTATTGCCAACTGGGGGAATCTCCAATGGGATAAAACCCTAACAATTCAAGCCTAGGGAAAAAAGCGGCGTATATGTAAACGCAATCATTAAACTTACATAGAAGTTTCAAAATATTAATTTACTCTCAAAAGTATTTCCTAATCATTTTAGTTATGCAGCTTTCATTAAAATACTTGGTGATCCTCCATGAAGGTCTTGTTCAAGCACATCAAGCAATAGGGTGACAAATAGCTGTCCGCATCCTAGCATTGTTTTTTTCCAGTCTTACCATTGTGCTCCTACATTGTTACCCAGTCACTTAGCTTTCCAATGTATAATTGATCATTTCAACACACATTACACATTCTTCTTACACTTTTTAAAGAAAGATGGGCTGTACCCTGATGAAGTCCTTCAACGTAAGTTTGTTTATTGAGCTTGCAGAAACAGCAAACATCACACACTGTGAACCTCCCACCCGAGGGCACAACTCTAAGTCCTCATGCACACTGGACATTTTGATAACGCTGGTAACATTACCTGTGTAAAGTCACATTAAAAACGTGAGTTTTTCAGCTTTTTTTAGCATTTTTGCATTAGCGTTTAGCGGCGTTTTGCCGTGTTTTGCTGTGTTTTCCCGTGTTTTTCTGCATTTGCGTTTTTTTTAACAAAAACTTTTTTTTGGTCAATAAAACTTCCAAAAACACCGGTTTGTGGTGTTTTACTGCCTTTTGCCGCGTTTTCAGCGTTAGAGCGTTTTTACAGCTAAAAAACTCCTTTAGAAACCTACTTGCCCTGGTTTTGTTTCCAGCCAAAAAACGTCCCAGCCAAAAAGCGTTGATCACAGTCTATGTGTGCATGGAAACATAGGATAACATGCTGGGGGGTTTATTAGCTGTTGAAAAAAATGTCAAAATCCAAAAACAGCCACTGTAAAAACATCAAGTGTGCATGAGGACTAACACATTTCACTGATGGCCAGGCTAGATTGTAGAGGCTGTGGTAGACTAAGGGTAGCAGTTTGTATATGCTCAGCACAAGCTGGACACATCATTAACAACCCTCAAAAACTTTAAAAACACTTAATATAGAATGTATAAGAGTGCTTTAGCATGCTAAATGTAATGCTGTATTAAACCCAATAGCAAACATTGCAGCTTACTTTTTTAGACGTTCTCCCCTTATTTTCACTAGGTGATCTGGTCAGTAAGTCTGTTGTTTTTCAAAAGAACAAGCTGTCCTGCAGATGTAGAAGATGCAAGGTTGAGACAAACAAGGTATCACTGACAGGAGTGCTTACAATGGTCATATTTTATTTATTTATGTAAATCCTTTATTCCAAAAGGAAATAAAACCGTTGCTGTAACTGCCTATAAAGTCTGAGCTAGAGTTTGACTTCAATTTGTTAGTGTATCTAAATCTGCTGGTACATCCATCAGTCCCCTCAGCTTAACAATGCTGCTGTCTGCTGTGCCCCCTGTGCTCCTTCATGCAGAATGGAAGCACTCTAATACAGGAGATGTGTTACTGGCCAGATCACCAGGTGAAAACAGAGTGAAAAAAGCCTAAAAAAGAAGGCTAATGTAGCCACCACATCTAATAACTGGTAAGCTGCAATATATTCCATTTTTGGATTTATTGCTTTAATTCAGTTAGGATTTATATTTATGTTCATGTCACCCATGACTTTTATTTATATTAAAATGTGTTTAGTGCTGCACCCATATATCTTTACATACATTGAGGGGAATTGAACATGTTATTCTCTGGTGCTAGCTGCATCCTTTGTCCACTAAGCACTGACTCAGCATTGTTATTGATAGAAGGTTTTTTACCTTAATGCATAAAATGTATTTTATTTATTTCAGGTACCTATATAGTGCTGTCAATATATGCAGCGCTGTACACATATATATATTGTACATTCATATCAGTCACTAACCCTCAAGGTGCTAACAATCTAAGGTCCCTAACTCACATTCATATAAGGGCCAAATTGGACAGAAGCCAGTTAACCTACCAGTGTGTCTTTAGAGTGTGGGGGGAAACCGGAGTACCTGGAGGAACCTCATGCAGGCACATGGAGAACATGCAAACTCCAGGCAGCTAGTGTCATGGTTGGGATTCAAACCAATGACCCTGTTGCTGCTAGGTGGAAGTGCTAACCACTTAGCTACTGTGTTGCCTTGAAAATGCAACCAAATGCAAAACCTTGAGACCTTAAAATCACTTTAAAACATACAGGGGTAGATTTACTAAAACTGGTTAATTTAGAATCTGGTGCAGCTGTGCATAGTAGCCAATCAGCTTCCAACTACAGCTTGTTCAATTAAGCTTTGGCAATAAAACCTGGAAGCTGATTGGTTTCTGTGCGGAGCTCCACCAGATTTTGCACTCTCCAGTTTTAGTAAATAACCCCGCAATGTCTTTTAAATAGGGTAGTGATCACGGGCGTATTCACCACAAGGCAAATAAGGCATTTGCCTAGGACGGTATTTGTTCAGGGGGCAGCAGCATTTTTCTGGGGGGCAGAGCCACCCCCCAAAACAAGGGATGTAAGAAAGAACACACACAACATGGGGACCAAGTGGGATCTGAGAGAGGCTGTGGGCTGCTTGATGGTGTATGCAGAGCCCGACTCTTGTTCCCGGGGATGTCTGGAGCTGTGAAGCTGTCTTCGCTGTCGTCATGGTGGGGTGGGTTGCCAATGTATGGGGGGCGGTGGTAGTGGAAGGCTCTCTCGGGTGGGGTGTTGTTTGTCAATGTCAGGCTCTTATCGTGGAGGAAGGGGGTGTTTGTCAGTGTCTGGGTCTCTCCATGGGGGGAAGGGGGAGTGGATTTTTGTGTTGCCTAGTGCAGCACGAAACCTAAATACACAACTGGTAGTGATATAGTTACAGTTAATCAGGTTGAAAAAAGTCCATCCAGTTCAACCAACAGAAGACAAGAAATCGCATCACTAATTCGTTGCATTTTATCTCCTATAGAATCCTATAGCAATCCAAGTAATCATAATTTATAAAATGAACGATAATCTACGGATTGTACAAATGGACTTGGCATGTATTCAGAGGAATAAAACAATGTCTAAAATGTGCATGTTGTCAAACTGACTGAATTCTCACTCCTGAGCTGACCATTTCTGCATCGGCACAGCATAGGTTTGGGGATACCTATCCACCTTGATCCAATCCAGAAAACTCAGCATGAATTGTTTGTCCAAAGGCCAAGAAACAGAAATAAATATCTTTTTCAAAAAGGCCATGAAAAAAAAATGAAGATGAGTGAGTGAACTTTTGACAGCCCTCTCCAGGACATGCTCCCATTGACACATTTCCTCCTCCTTCACAAGCCCAACTTTGACCAGGCTTCATCTTTTTCACAGCCTCTGGTCCAGCCTTGTCTTTCTGTCTCTGCGGGGCTAGTTAATATGTGCCAAGTCTTCACACCCTCAATGGTTTGCTAACGCCGACACTAATCATGTTGCAGGGAGCAGGTCAGCAGTGAAGGAGAAGAAATTCGTGTGAACAAGTCCCTAGGATGCCCCTGATGCCTCACACCTGCATTGCCTATTCAGCTGCAATGTTTACACATTGTCAGCCGCAATTAATTCTTTCTAACAATGCTCTAGTGATTGCCCTCCCATTGCACAGGGACCCCATTCTGAGCTCTTGTGTATGTTAAATTGAGCATAGGACTCTGTGATTAAATTAAGTTTTGTAACTCCAGTCCCCTCCCTCTCCATTTTTTTTTTCTTCAGTTAATAATGATTTTGGGGATTGTGAAGTGCTGGCACTGGCGTAAAAAGTTAATTACAGACAATCAAAACTGGGAGTAGAATTTATATCGTAAATATTCACCGGAGCACAAGGAGAGGTCTGCCCGGTTATGCATACTACGAATGCCCTGGGGCTAACACACCATCAACTGGTAGGGAAGCAGAGCTGTCAAAATGTATGAACCCAGATGACTGAGGCCATAAATAATTTTCAGCCAAAAAAGAAAAACAAAACAAAACACATGAACTCTCTTTAGCAGCGTCAGGGATGTATTGAGGACAAGACAACTGCTAAAGTGGAGCTTGGAGCTATTACAAGTCTACAAATCAGATAGCTGTGGATCTCAATGGGAAGAAAGAAGAAGTAAAAGTAAATTAATAATAGAAAATATTGCCAAGAATACAGGAAAATAAAATACTTAAATTGCCCACATTCATTATATAAACCAGCTTAAAGCTAGCTAGAAAGAACAATACATGGCCATGGCCTCTTTGTTCTAGAGCAGGGCTTAACATTTCGAGTCTAGACCTACTAGCCAGGCACAAACCTTACTCTCCACCAGTTGCCTTACCCAACCTTCCCCCAAGGCGGTGGAGAGTGGGCCTTGTGTTCCTCAAGGCGGTGCAGAGCGTGCTTCGTGTCCCCCAAGGCTGTGGAGAGCGGGCCTTGTGTCCCCAAGGCGGTGGAGAGCGGGCCTCGTGTCCCCCAAGGCGGTGGAGGGCGGGCCTCGTGTCCCCCAAGGCGGTGGAGGGCAGGCCTCGTGTCCCCCAAGGCGGTGGAGGGTGGGCCTCGTGTCCCCCAAGGCGGTGGAGGGCGGGCCTCGTGTCCCCCAAGGCGGTGGAGAGTGGGCCTCTTGTCCCCCAAGACGGTGGAAAGCGGGCCTCTCCTCATGTCCCCAAAGGCGGTGGAGAGTGGGCCTCTCCTCGTGTCCCCAAAGGCGGTGGAGAGCGGGCCTCTCCTTGTGTCTCCCGCGGCGAAGAAGAAACCAGAAGTCGGAAACCAGAAATCGGAAACTGGAAGTCAGCTTCACAACGAGGCTTGGAGCGCAAGTGGAACGCAAATCAATCCCCGGGGCCTGGGGATCGCATTGCAAGCCACCAGCTCCATTGCAAGCCACCCGCTCCATCTGTGCTCGCCACAAAAGGATTTCCCCTCGCATTTGGCGAGCGAAGATTTCAAGCCCTGTTCTAGAGATTATTATGCAAACACATTTATATATACTCCTAGTAGATATATATATATAACAATAGTCTCCAAATATACTGCACAAGGGTATCTGCTGTGGTCACACACGGCAATAACAGTTGTCATTTCATCTAGCTCATAAAAAAATCACCATATTGGATCTGCTGATAATCACCAACGTTTAAAGGAAACAGACCCACGGCTGATCTTCATTCATCTGGATACAGATTTAGTTAAGATGAAAAATACGGTCTTATTCTGGCCATGCATGAATTTTCTGATCCAATTGCTTTAAGCAATCAGACTTCTGAAACCATTGACTGATGCAACACAAACAGTCAATTCACATTCATCAATTCACTTTCAGTGGCAAAATTTTACTGAAAAAAAAATTTAAAATGATTGTTTCAGAACTGATTGATTGCTTTGTATACCAACAATTGCCCTTAAAGATAATCAAAATCTTTAACAGTCCGGTTTCATCCTCAGCTGGATACCACAAAAGAGGGGCAAAGCTTTCAAGGTGGTTGTGAAGCACAAATGGTAATACTAGTTAGGCTAGGTTCACACCTATGCAGTTTGCGTCTGATCCGTTTCTGCAGTGCTTTTTTGTGATATGTTTTTGACACATTTTTCACAAGGTTTTAATGTGTTTTGCAGGAGGGGGGTGAAATTTTTTTTTCTTTTACTTGGTGCTGGGCAGATTAAAATGCAAAACACATAAAAATTGCAGCAAAAATGCACTACATGCTTTTCTGCAGTATCTCCATTGAACTCTATAGAACCAAAAAAGCAACGTTTTGCATTGAAAAAAGTCCCTGACCCTTCACTGGGCGAAAACGTGGAGATGTGAACCTGTCACATAGAAAATCTTGTTAACCACTTCAAGTCTGGACACTTTCACCCCCTTCCAGTCCAGGCCAATTTTCAGCTTTGAAAGTAAATAAATAAATAAATAAACAAACAAACCACTGGGATTTTTATTTTTTGCTATATAAATGAAAAAGTTCTAAAATTTTGAAAAATAAATTTTTTTTTTGGAAAAATAAAAATTTGGCAAATTATTATTATTATTATTATACAGTATTTATAAAGCGCCAATAGTTCGCTCAGCGCTGTACATTACAAAGGGGGACAGAACAATAACAATACAATGCAAAACATGAGGGGATTGAGGGCCCGGCTCTTTCGAGCTTACAATCTAGGATAAATAATTTTTCTTCATAAATCATGGCCAAAATGTATTCATCTATACATACTGGGACTGATTTTCTAAAACTGGAGAGTGCCAAATCTGGTGCAAATTCTATGTAGTAAGGTAAAAAAAACCTTCTGTGCAGATCCTCCCACAGCCCCCCTTAGTACATACCTGAGCCTGATCTCGATCCAGCAAATGTGCACAGGAGCCAAGGCTCTGTTGGCTCTCTTGCTCCTCATTGGCTTAGACACAGCAACAGGAGCTATTGGCTCTAGCTGCTGTCAATCAGAGCCAGTGACAAGGGCTCAAGCTTCTCGGGTTCCGGAGTGAGCACGCACAAGTGCCCCTAGAGCACACTGGTGCCCTGGGGCACTTGACAGGGGGTGGAGTCAGGAGCGCCAGCAGGGCACAGAGCGGGTAAGTATAACATGTTTGGTATTTTAATAAAATAAAAATAAAGCTTTACAATCACTTTAAGCTTCAACACAAACCCTGGAAGCTGATTAGTTCCTAAGCACAGCTGCAACAGATTTTGCACTCTCCAGTTTTAGTAAATCAACCGATTTGTTTCCGTCCATAGCCATAATTTTCTGTGTGATTTTTCTTTCCAGACGTTTTTGGATTTTTTTTAAATGTGAAACACATGCACAGCAATAGGTGTGATTTGACTGATTCTGAAGCTGAACATTCAGGATATCATTAATATAATCAGCTCTACCGTACTATTTTATCGGGACACGTAAATCATCTTTGAATCATCAGAAAAGTTGGTCTTCTCATAGCTGGCAATAAACCTTTAAAGACATTATATAACAGATAACTGCAACAAATGATTCTTATGATTCTTTTACGGCCCGTCCACAGGGATGTGTTGCATTAATGCATGCATATTGAACATGTATTATCATGCCTTTTATGTGAGCTGCTTTAAGAAGGGTATTCATTTTGAATGGTCCACAACACACCATAGATGCTGAAAGCCAATCTTTTTTTAATGCAACACAATGCAACACAGAGATCATTTATATTGTGGAAACGCAATCCACCAACGTGAGCAGAGAGACTAGAGAAGCCAAACAGAGACTCTGTTAGGTAAATGTAATATGTTCTTCATTTTGTACGTTTTCAAAATCTAACATTTACATTTAAAAATAAATCATTCTTTGCATGGTTTGCAAATTTGCTTGTTTTTTTTTTTTTAAATGTTTTTATTACTTGTTGGAAAGTTTCTATCACAATACTCAAGCATTCATAAGCATTCAATCTTTCTACACAGTAGTAGTATTTAGCAGCATTCTTTTACAGATTAGTTTAGGCTAGGCTACAGGCCACTAGCCTACAGGACACTTCTACCCCCTTCCTGCCCAGACCAATTTTCATCTTTCAGCGTTGTCGCATTTTGAATGACAATTGCGTGGTCATGCAACACTGTACCCATATGAAATTTGTATCATTTTTTCACAGAAATAGAGCTTTCTTTAGGTGGTATTTACTAGCCACTGGGGGTTTTATTTTTTGCGCTATAAACAGAAAAAAAAACAGCAAAAAACGTTTTTCTTTGTTTCTATTATAAAATTTTGCAAACAGGTAATTTTTCTCCTTCACTGATGTGCATTGATGAGGCTGCACTGATAGGCGGCACTGATAGGCAGCACTGTTGGGCACTGATAGGTGGCACTGATGAGGTGGCATGGATAGGCAGCACTGATGGGCACTGATAGGCAGCACTGATAGGTGGCACCGATGAACTGGCACTGATGATGCTGCACTGATATGCAGCAGTGATGGGCACTGATAGGTGGCACTGATGGGCAGCAATGATGGGTGGCACTGACTGACAGCACTGACTGGTGGCACTGCTGGGCACTGATGGGTGGCACTGCTGGGCAGCACTGATGAGTGGCACTGATGGGCACTGGTGGATGGCACTGATGGGTACAGGTGGGTGGCACTGCTAGGCACACTGCTGGGCACAGGTGGGTGGCACTGCTTGGCACTTGTGGGTGGCACTGCTGGGAATAGGTGCGCAGCACTGGTGGGTGGCACTGATCATCAGTGCCGATCTATTTTCTGACAATTGCCAGTTATCAGCAGTACTTTCCAAAGTGCAGCCGGCAACTGGCAACTGCATTTACTGGGTGATCTGCTGTGTCATTGGACATAACTGATCATGTGGTAAAAGACCGCTGTGATTGGCCTTTTACCACATCACCTGATCAGTTGTGTCTGTGTCTGCTGTGATACGGCGATCACGGAGACCGCCGGGTACATGCCACTGGGGGCTCGCAGGAGGAGGCGTTCTGGGAGGATGTCATATGACGCCCTCCTAGAACTGGACAACCGCGCTGTAGCTGTCATTCGGCTATAGCCTGGTTGTCAAGTGGTTAAAGTAGAACTATAGGCAAACCTTTTTTTTTTTCATTTTGAATAGAACAAGGGAGGATTATAACCCCTGTTAGATTTTTTTCACCATCTGTGTCCTATTTCATAGATTTCCCTTTACTTCCTGCCACATAGCCAAACAGGAAATGCAAGGAAATCCCTGAAAATTAAGAGAATCCCTAGGGGACCCCTAGGTCACCAGTACCAGTGTCCCTAGTGGAAGACTTCTATTACTTTGAGGAAAATCCAAAATTTGGGGTTTTCTTTACATTCACTTTCAATTATAATGGTAAACAGGACAAAAAGGGAGGGTGACTTTCCTTAACCGGGGGGCAGGGGTGGGGGCACAGACAGAAATACAAACTAACAGGGGTTCTAATCCTTTATCCCTTGTAACCAAAACTAAAAAAAAAGGTTTTGCCTTTAGTTATCCATTAAACCTCTGTTACATCATATGAATGACTGTCTGGGATTTGGTCAACATAAGTATGAAAACAGTATATTTTCCTACAGAAATGTTTAGTTTTCACTTCCAACCCTTGATTCACACCTAAGTGTTTTCTGCAATGTTTTGCGTTTTGCAGAAAAGCGGTACAGTCCATTTAACATGATTTTCTATGGAACATGTTTTCACACAGTGCTTTTTTTTTAAAGGGTCAGGGACTTTTTTTGAACAGAAAACAATGCATTTTTGGTTCTGTGGACTTCAATGGAAATGCTGCAGAAAAGCATGTATGATGTTTTTGCTGTGTTTTGATGCGTTTTTGAGTGTTTTTGATGCATTTTGCATTTTAAATCTGTCTAGCAACAAGAAAAATTTTTAAATTTAAAAAAAATGCATCAAAAACGTGGCAAACACGCAAGATGCAATGCAGAAACGGCTCAAACGCAACCTGTATTGGTGTGAACCTAGCCAAATAGTCTGCTTACGCTTTTTTATTTAAATTAATTAATTATTATATCAGACGTTCACTAAATATTAAATAAATATTTTATTCCTTCAAAATACCATATTTTTCTTGATGCATTTAATTGTACTTTAATTGTATCTGGAGTGCTAATAATTTGTGCCTTTAGGCTTGTGACCTAATGGGAAAACTCCCAGAGATCTCTCGGCAACGCAGGTGCACAGCCACAAAGCAGTTCAAAGGCATCATAATGTTATTTGTTAAACACGCCATCCTTAGGATTATCCCAGCTGTATTCTCCACATGTGGCAGAACACACAGGCAGAAAAGTGGAAGCCTGATACTAGTGGTTTAATGGCACTGTGACCTTGAATGAAGCACCTTGTTTCATTTGAGGCCAGAGGCATGTTTCATCTCACCTCGTGTTAATAATCTCCCCAACTAAGAACATATTGTGGTGATCCACCTGTTAGAAGGAAAGAAATGTCTAGGCTATAGTAAAAAAAAAAAAAAAAAAAAAAAAAAAAAAAAAAAGTGTAGGTTTCATTTAATTGTTCTTAAAGTTATTGCTGGACCTTTTTTTGTATATCAGTGAAAACAAAATATAGAGTACGCATGGCCAAGTGTTTTTTTTATTGGAAGCTCTTTTTCAATAATATAACTAAACATTTTTTAAAAGAAAGAAACTATTGAGCCATAAGAGAAGCAAATCGCTTTGGTTTTAAAAAGAATAATTTGAATTATTAAAATTAAATGTTGCTTTGTTTTTTTTTTAATACATAGATAAATGCAAATATTTTCGTTTCAAAAACACCAGCATTTTATTTGTACAAAATTTTTTAATAAATAGCTTTTTACTTTTTTTATATTACTTTTTTTGTTTACAAACGTTTTTTATTAAAAGTTAGGCAACAAAAGTAGTGCAACCTCCTAAAGAACAATACACTTCAAGAAAAAAGGCACATAGGTAATGAACAGTAATATAAAATATAATCATAAGGAAATAAAGCAAGTACATGAATAAGGTAGACAGTAAAAAAATACGGAGCAACCAAGATGTTTACAGAGACTCCAAACACTTCAAACCATGATGGACCATCAAGAAAACAATAGATGTCGATATGCTTTCCAACCATCCCATTTTCTGTTAAATAAGTGCATCCTATCTAGCAATGTATAGTGGATATGTTCCATGTCTTTATATTACTTTTTAAATTATAGGCAAAGAAATCAAGCAAACATGTTTAAGTTATTACGCAAAATAATATTTTAAAGTCATGGAGTAAATCATTCTTGAAAAAGGAATACATACATTTTACTAAGGGCCTTGGGCAAAACTATACCACTGCTTTTACAGTTTTAATATTATATTTGTATGAAAATAATTTTGGGTTTTATATTTGCATTATTACAGTTATATAGGTTTTCAAAAGCTAGTGTGACTAGCTTGTTTGTAGCTCTGCTATTCTTTATTATAACCATATTATTATCCTTACTTTCAACAGAAAACAGCTTATTAACTAGCATTGAGCATTTTTTTCTGGTCAGCTTCATCCTACATCTCCAATTACACCAAGAAGTATACATATATAGGGCTCAGATTTTATTATTAAAAAAAAACAGTGCTAAAACAATAAACCAGCAACATCTGTAGTTCTAATTTAATATAACCCAAAATAAATTATTCTATAAAGCCCTGCAATTTGGGTGACAAAATCCAAGATGGGAAAAAAAATATCCTAAAATTAAAAAGGCATGACGATACGAAATAGTGTAATTTAATAGAATGAGTCCCAAACCAATACTATAATTAGATATATTTTTATTCATAAAGCATTATTTTTTTTTGTAGAGGTTTTTATTTTTACTATTTCTTTTTGAGATGAATTATGAAATATATTTCCCAACTGTGGTTATTTGTTGCAAATCACACAATTCTTCCAACATGGGCATGCTACAAATAAGAAAACGAAGAAATAAACACTCCCAACGTTTTAAGATGAAAATATTTCTATTTTGCTATAGAAATCGAGGGATTATTTAATCATTATATTTTGACCGTTGCTGTTTTATTGGGTTTTTGTATAGGGAGTTTGAGCATGCAAGGAGCTGCTGGTAATATTTTCAACAGCATTAGACCAGCAACAAAACCCACAAGTGGGCTGTAAATTTATTATGATACATTTTCTTATAGTTACCTTTATTTGCATATAGAGAATAAAAAAATTATAGTTATCAGTAGGATGAACATAAATTGTGCAAGATATACAGTATATAGTTTATGCAAAATATATTATCTGATTGTTTTGAAAAACACTGTCAACAGACAAAGAAATCCAAAGCCTAATAAATTATATGATTTGAAAAAAAAGATTTTTGTTATGTTTCAGACAAAGGACCTTGTTTATAAAATCTGGGCAAATCCCAGGACATTTTCCTGCCTAGACTTCCCATGACCCAAACACACCATTTGTAAACTGAAGAATGTGAAACCAGCTAATGACAAATATCAAGAAATAGAAAGCAGAAAATCTGCGGCGATTATACAGCAAATGTTCGTGAAATCTTCATTATTCTCAGTGGACAGATATCTTTTTGGAAATAACAGGATTCACCAGATCAGAGTAGGTCAGTGTATTCTCATGGGATGTAAGTGGCGCCAGAAGTTTATAAATTGAAAAAACAGCAAGTGTATAGCTGGCAAATCATATGTAACTATATAAAGAGACCCCTGTGTGAGTGTTTATAGGAGGCCCATGTATTTTTTACATTGTCAGCAGTACAAGTCAATACAAAGTCAAGAAAACAATGTCCCTGTGTTTAAATATTGCATGTTTGCACCACCTAGTGGACGTACTCTGCACACACAGCAAATGCATGGGGAATGATTTACCAAAACTGGAAAGTCCAATATCTGGGGCAGCTCTGCATAGAAACCAATCAGCTTCCAGCTTTTTTTGTCAAAGCTTAATTAAACGAGCCTAAGTTAGAAACTGATTGGCTACCATTGGCCTACCTCATCACAGGCTATCCCCCCTTCAGTCTATCATGAATGCTGCTGCCAGACCAGGGGCAGACTAGCAACTCATGGGGCCCCCAGGCAATAGGGGATCATGGGGCCCCTGTGTCCTTGCCCACACTCAAAAAAGCCTATAAAAAAAATACCGGGGCATTTCATTGGGCCCCCTACTGACCCCGGGCCCTCAGGCAGTGCCTGAGTGCTTGAATGGTCAGTCTGTCCCTGTGCCAGACTCATCCATCTTACTAACCACTCTGTATCTGACACCCCCCTCTGCCAATCCCTCCATTGGCTTCCCATTGCCCAACGCATAAAATTCAAAACATTAACAATAACATATAAAGCCATGTATAACTCTGCCCCAAATTACATCACCAATCTTGTCTCTAAATATCACCCAAACCGTACTCTCTGCTCCTCGCAAGACCTCCTACTCTCTAGCTCCCTTGTCTCCTCCTCCCATGCTCATCTCCAGGACTTCTCCAGAGCTTCCCCCATCCTCTGGAACTCTCTACCCCAATTTATCAGACTATCACCTACTCTGCTCACTTTTAGGTGATCTCTGAAAACCTCTCTCTTCAGGGAAGCCTATCCTGCCCTCAGCAAATAATGGAATCTTCTACTCTTCCTACCAGTCCATCCCCCACAGTTATTACCTTTTGTACCACTAACCCCTCCCTCCCAGATTGTAAGCTCCAAGGAGCAGGGCCCTCCTAACCCTCTTGTATTGAACTGTATTGTTGCTGTATTGTCTCCCGTTATATTGCAAAGCGCTGAGCAAACTGTTGACGCTGTATAAATCCTGTAGAATAATGATAATATTAATAATATTACCATGCACAGTTGTACCAGATTTTGCATTCCCCAGTTTTAGTAAATTAAAGTGTTAGGTTTTTTTGGGTTCATAAATAGCTGCCATTATCTACGGTGCAGCACAGTGAACCATTTACCAGTCCTTGCCCCAATGGTGAATACAAAGTAATGCCTCCACTACATGTGTATCATGGTCACACACAATGCAAACACGTACATGGCAAAGATTGGTAGGACAATATCTGGAAAAAGAGCTTGTCTCTTACAGAAAATACTACCAGTACTCTTTTGCCTTTGGGCATCTAATTCTTCATTTTAAGGTTATCATTAGTGTACATCTTGTTCTGTGAAAACAGCCCGATTAATGAGCAGTGTCAACTATAGCAGCCACCTTTCCCGAAAGTGCAAAAATCAGACACGATATATGAAGAAATCATATCTCTCTATAGTGTGTACTTGTCTGATTAAAGAGCACTAAGTGTAATTTCTGTCTGCTTCTCTGATCCTCTGCTATCAGCATGAATCACTACTGACAAGTTTTCTTGACACCAAGAGAAAAATGGTGAGAGGGGAGGGACCTCCAGCTGATTGACAGCCTCAGCTCTGTTCCTGTGTGGTGTGTGAAGTGCGGGGGTGTCCCTTACCTCCAATCAGCTACCAGGGCTTTCCTTACTGAGCTCTGCAGAGTGTAATTTCAGCTGTTCGCCCCCTTTTTTCTGAATTCATTGAGAAGCTTTATAAATTCCGAACTTCGGACGGATGTAGAGAAGAGAAGACTGCAGATAGACAGGTACAACTTATGTAGGAGAATTTATTTAACACCTTCCTGCTCGGCCAATAGCAGATTGATGGCCAGATGGGACACTCGTTGTTGTGACTGGGTGTCATATGATGTCCTGTCAAAACGAGCTGCTCACACGGCCATGGGGCCGCACAGCGGCGCAATCTGTCACCGGCTGTGTCCATGGGACACAGCCAATGACATATCACTACACCGGCCCATTGCCAGTGTCATGTGACCACTGTGACCAATCACAGCAGATCACATGTCAATTGTATACAATGGATGGCTTCCTGTCATGCCATCCATTGTATACAATTATGTTGTTAGCTGTGACTGGTCAAGACAGTCACATGATACAGACAGGGCCAATCACAGCCCATCTGTATCATGTGATCAGCTTTGCCCAATCACAGCTAATCACAACAAAAGCCTGAATGAATCAGTTTCATTTATTAACAATGATTGCAAATATCAATGAAATACATTGGTATTAGCAATCATAATGTGTTAAAAAAAATTAAAAAATCCTGATCACTTGCCCAGAGTAGTTCGAAGTTACTATGGTAACAAAGTATTGCTTTGGTCACAGTGTGATGAAAAATAAAATAGTAAAGAAAAAAGAAAAAATGTAATAAAATAAAAAAATAGAAACATTTGAAAAAAAAATACAAATTAAATTATTATTATTATTTTCACCAAAGAAATGTAGCAGAATACATTTTGACCTAAATTTATGAAGAAATGTTATTTATTTGCAAAATTGTATAGCAGAAACGAAGAAAAGTGCATTTTTTTCAAAAGTTTCGGGTGTTTTCTATTTTATTTAGCAAAAAATAAAAACCTCAGTGGTGATTAAATACCAACAAAAGAAAGCTCTATTTGAGTGAAAAAGATGATAAAAATTTCATATGGGTACAGTGTTGCATAACCGTGCAATTGTCATTCAAAGTGCAACAACGCTGAAAGCTGAAAATTGGCCTGGGCAGGAATGGGGTATAAGTGCCCGGTATTGAAGTGGTTAACCTCAGTGGCCAGTCACTTCATTGAGTATATGTAAGGGTTTACAACCACTTTAAGGCTAGTGTGCTTGGATGCCCCCAAGAATTAAATTTGAACGTCGCCCAAAAGGGGAGTTCTTCCTCCCTCCTTTCCCACTTTTGGAAACTTTATTTTGGGGAGCAGGTTCCTGGTTTTGACAAGTACCACTCCCACTTCCACCTGGATTGCCCAGGCAATCTAAGAGGAAATTCATACCCCCTTGCCCACAGCTTTCTGGGACACATCACAAGTCTTAGAAGACTGCGGGACCATTCACAAAGTGCAGTGCAGTAGGAAGCCAACTATGAAGCCAGTTTCACTTAGTAAACATGCCAGCTTCGGGAACCTGAAGACTGGTTGAGCATGGCATTGGATTCCTAAACAGGTAAGTGTCCTTTTATTTTAAAGTGTTACTAAACCCAGGAGCCTGCATTCACTATATCTGGTCTCCTATAATACACACAACATGGAAGTGCAATTAGTTTAGTAAATATAAACTGCTAAATCCATTTTCTCATCAGCAGCTAGAGCAGTCTTGTGACTTCTATCAGTGTCCAGCAGAGCATATTTTAAAGCTTGTAGGAGTTTTCATTTTGCTCTAGGAGGATACAGGACCCCTGACCTTTGTTTGGAAAGTGCTGATTGGCCCTGTGCTGATCACATGCACTCTCCCAAGAAAAAAAAACCCTCTCTAGCAATACGCACCAAACTGAGCATGTGTGGAGTGTCTCCACACGATAAGTCTTATTAGGAGATAAAAGGGGGACACTGGAAGAAGGAGAGGATCAAAGAAGTCAGGATCAAACAGCGTTTTTACACAATGTGGAGAATTAACCCCTTAGGTTCCACAGTGAGTATAACAAGCATGCTTTACTGCATATACAGACTGATTTTACTGTTGTGGGTTTAGTAACACTTTAAAGTCGGCAGCTGCAGTATTTGTAGCTGCTGAGTTTTCATATTTTGGGGGGAAACTGAAGCTCCTCTTTAAGGTGCAGAGCTATATTTGCAGAACTGGGATTCTCCCCAGCACCACAGAGAAAGACATTTACATATTGTGTTCAGATGGCTTCAAGATGCAAGAAAATTCAAGTCTTGCACTGAATGTAGGAGCAGAACTAGCAACTAGCTGGATGCCAAGCATACAATGGTCTTGGCTGGCTTGCAGCAAGCAGAGGCACAGTTAATATCCCAGCAAAGGTCTGGGCAGGTGGCAATAAAAGAGTAATCTGTTATCGAAGTGAGGGTCAGGGCAGATGGCAATCAGAGAGTAATATATATGGCAAACAAGGGTGAGAGCAGGCAGCAATCAGAGAGAAATCTGTTATTCAGGCAAGGGGTCAGCAACAGGTGCATCCATGACAAGACAAGGCACAGATGTACAAATAGTGCACCCCAGAGCCACCAGTCAATCAGGGCTGAGCTGAAGGAACAGGCAGCACCAAGCTTCCAACCTTTGAGAGCAAAGGGTTCATTGCTGCCCTAGAGGGGGTTGTGTAGGAGCAATCCTCATGCTCCTAATGACAGTAAAATAGAATAGTGTAGATTTTATTTTTATATATATATATATATATATATATATATATATATATATATATATATACTGTCAGGGCTTTTTTTCAGTGGGAACACAGAGGAACACAGCACTGAATGTATGTAATGGCAAGGGGTGTGGGTTGTGCTTGAGGATCTATTGATGCTGGCTGCTGGGTGATCTGTTGTCACTGATGGGGATCTGTTTTTGTGTGAGGGTCTATTGTTACTGGTGGTGGATTTATTGTTGCTGGGGGTCTTATGTTGCTGGTAGGGATCTACTGTTGAGGGAGAGGTTGCTGGCTGCTGGGATATCTGTTGTTGCTGTTGCTGGAGGGGTCTAATGATGCTGGGGTAGATTGTTTGTTGCTGGGGGTGAGGTTTTGTTGTGGGTGGTCCATTGTTGTTGTATGTTGGATCTATTGTTGCTGGTGTGGGGTCTATTGTTGCTTCAGGGGATCTATTATTGCTAAAGTGGGGTCTATTGTTGGGGGGACCTATTGATGCTGGGGTAGTCTGAATGAGCCTATTGTTGTGTGGGGGATCTATTTTTGCTGGGGTGAGGTCTATTGTTGCTGGAGGGATCTATTGTTACTGGCTGTAGGGGATCTATTTTACTTCTTCTCTTGTTATCCATACAAATTTTTTAGCACCACAAATGGATACTTGGTTCTGTTTTCTCTAAAAAGGATGGGAGTGGGAGGTGGGAAGGGGGTGGAACCAAGGGGCGGTTCTCAGAAGAGGGTAGGGGCTGGAGACAAGTGGGGACTCAGAAAGAGGAGCTCCTGCACCTATTCTCTAAGAAAAAAGCCCTGTATATATATACAGTATCTCCCAGAAGTGAGTACACCCCTAACATTCTTGTAAATGTTTTATTATATCTTTTCATGTGACAACACAGAAGAAATGATACTTTGCTACAATGTGATGTAGTGAATGTACAGCTTGTATAACATGTAAATTTGCTGTCCCCTCAAAATAACTCAACACACAGCCATTAATGTCTAAACCACTGACAACAAAAGTGAGTACACCCCTACGTGAGAATGTCCAAATTGGGCCCAATTAGCCATTTTCCCTCCCCGGAGTCATGTGACTCGTTAGTGTTACAAGGTCTCAGGTGTGAATGGGGAGCAGGTGTGTTAAATTTGGTGTTATCGCTCTCACTCTCTCATACTGGTCACTGGAAGTTCAACATGGCACCTCATGGCAAAGAACTCTCTGAGGATCTGAAAAAAAGAATTGTTGCTCTACATAAAGATGGCCTAGGCTATAAGAAGATTGGTAAGACCCTGAAACTGAGCTGCAGCATGGTGGCAAACACCATACAACAGTTTAACAGGACAGGTTCCACTAAGAACAGACCTCGCCATGGTCGACCAAACAAGTTGAGTGCACATATCCAGAGGTTGTCTTTGGGAAATAGATGTATGAGTGCTGCCAGCATTGCTGCAGAGGTTGAAGGGGTGGGAGGTCAGCCTGTCAGTGCTCAGACCATACGTCGCACACTGCATCAAATTGGTCTGCAAGGCTGTCGTCCCAGAAGGAAGCCTCTTCTAAAGATGATGCACAAGAAAGCCCGCAAACAGTTTGCTGAAGACAAGCAGACTAAGGACATGGATTACTGGACCATGTCCTGTGGTCTGATGAGACCACGATAAACTTATTTGGTTCAGATGGTGTCAAGCATGTGTGGCGGCAACCAGGAGAGGAGTACAAAGACAAGTATGTCTTGCCTACATTCAAGCATAGTGGTGGGAGTGTCATGGTCTGGGGCTGCATGAGTGCTGCCAGCACTGGGAAGCTACAGTTAATTGAGGGAACCATGAATGCCAACATGTACTGTGACATACTAAAGTAGAGCATGATCCCCTCACTTTGGAGACTGGGCCGCAGGGCAGTATTTCAACATGATAACGTCCCCAAACACACCTCCAAGACAAACACTGCCTTGCTAAAGAAGCTGAGGGTAAAGAGGCTATAAGCCCTCTAATCTGAAGGATGATGATTAAACCTGTCAGGAATGGACTTGCCAGTAATGGTGGGACTCACCTGCCTTGTGGGCTGCAGTACCAGGGCTGGCCAGCGGGTGCTCTCAGCAATCAGAGACTCAACCCTGCAGTCAGCCAAAACACCTGAGGCTGATCACAGGTGTATTTAAGGGATGGCCAGACCTACAGTCTGTGCCTTGGTGTGTGGTTTTCTATGGGCCCCTGTATCTTGTTACCTGCATTCCTGTTCCTGTTCCTGTCTGACTGATTCGTTGCCGACCCTGCCTGATCCGGACCTCTGCTGACTTCTCCTGTTTGATCCCTGGCTTGTGACCCCGACCATTCTCTGCCTGACCCCCTGTACCTACCTGCCCGATAGTTGCTGTACCCGGCTCGTGACCTGACTACTCTCTGCCTGCTCCTCCTGTTCCTACCTGCCTGATTGTTATTGACCCGGCTTGCCTGACTACGCTCGCACTGTATGTATTGTTATCTGTGGGTGGTTTGGTTTGGTTCGTTTGCACTGTGTTATGTTTTAGTATTGCACTGCGTTTATGTATTGTTAGTGTTAATAAATTATATTGTTTATAACATATCTGAAGCCTGCGTTTCCCTGCGTCAGTTCACATGCCTCTGGTCATACCCGGAGCCCTGACAAAACCAATCTCCTCTCAGTTAGAAATGGTGGTGAGGCACAGCAATGTTATTATCATGGGGGATTTTAGTTATCCTAATATTGACTGAACAGACAGAACCACTTATTCTTCTAAGGCTCGACCATCCATGTTTGTTTTGCAAGACAATTTCATGTGTCAATTGGTGGAAGCCCCAACTAGAAATAATGCTCTAGCTGATTGCAGATGTGGAAAAAGGAATATAGTGATTATAGAGTAATTACATTCACCTTAAATCATAGGAAGCAAAGACACAAGAATAGGAGAAGAACAGCAATTTTAATTAGCTGCACTCCACACTATACAACATTAAATGGAATAAAATTCTAGAAACAAAGAACACTGAGCAAAATGGGGAGTGCAAAAAGAACATACAAAAAGACCTAAAATTAAACATGTGTGGCTAAATATTAGTGTTGCGCTACCCCACAGGGACTTCTTGATAATGCTTGTCCCCAGTGGTTGTCCTGACCTTGCAAACCTCCCACCACCTATGAGACTCTAGGTTCAGACATATTTCAATAGTAGAGGATAATAACACAAGTGAAACGATTCTTTAGTAACACCTCTATTTTAGTCTTATTAAAAAGAGTAGAACACAAGAATAATGGGTTTAGCATATACAACCCCAATTAAAACAATAACATAGAACACTGGTAAAATATAAATAATCATTTAGCAATATTTAACAAATTATACAGTCATGAGTAGTAATTTTCAACTACTGCAGTACCAGCAGCAAGAGGAGAAAGAAAAGGCTTGTTGACTTATCAGCTTCCTCTAGGCCAACAATGCCACAATGGTGGTTGCAGAGAATTATTTAAATATATATTCCTACATACATAGATATAAGTGTCCTAATTTGAATATCAATGGCCTTAGAAAAGTAAAGGTCCCTTTAACTAGAGATTGCAACTTGAGTTCTTTGATGTTTAAAGTTCTTGATATGGTGGTGTCTGTTGTCTTTTGCTAGCAAATGTGGGGCCCATAAACATGAATGAATACTGGTAATTTAAGGTAGTTAAACAGGCTGTGGTACTGTTCAAAGCAGAGATCTCCTGATACTGAGATGTAAAGGTGTCTGCATGCAGTGTCTCTAGAGTGATGCCAGAAAGAGTTCGGGCATCCACCTGCTATCCAATCCTATGGATAACATGGTGTCCTAGGAACAAGAGTTCTTGCCCTGGCTCTTGGCTGCCCTCCTGTGTTCAGCTCTGAATCCAAGAGAGCAAGCCAGTCCCTAGCTGTAGAATATAGAGTATCTGCTCTAACATTCTTCTGGTTCACTGGCTCTCGGTAGTTGTAGTTCAATCAGCACTCAGAAATACAGTATGTAAGGGCTATAGATCTACAGGTCTCAAGATACTCTGCTGTAACAAGAACTGGATGCTAACAGAAAGTGATGTAGCAGTCTCAGTACTGAGCAGTAGGGGGAAATTGATTAATCATAGTCTCGTCTGTAAATGTCCCTCAAAGGCATAATGCTATAGCCAACACCTGGCTGCATCCTCCCCTCACTCCAAATCTTTGGTCCCCATAGAGGTAGTGGAGCCCACTGTAATATTAATTACTTAATATACAATGATAAATTTGAACATTAACTGTAAACGAGAAATCAACCATAACTCATATTCACATGTGATTTACAAACATCAGGGTTTGTCTGTAACCATTTGCATAACGCATCAATTAGAGTGAGATTACTTTGTAGACAGGCCAGTGAGATGGCAGTGGCCCACCCAGTAGTATCAGAGAGTGAATCAAGATCACCTTCTACCCAATGAATGGTAGTAGGATCTGGCATTTTACTGGAACACTAAGTAGTTTATACGAGTCTATCAGAGTTTTCCCCCAGTGTATCGTATGTCAGTCTCTTGGGTGCGTTCATTTTCTGCCTTAGTCTGGAACGAATAGTCTTCAGGTGTGATTTCACAAGTTGAATCAAAGGTACTTGTGTTTAACAGATGAGGAACATCAGCAGCACGTAGGCCAAACTCCAAAGTTGCAGGATCATGGACTCCTTCTGTCAGGGAATGGGAAGATCGCCTCGGCGATCGAATCTGCACATACATAGAATCCTGACAAGACATACAGGCAGGCAGGCACTAGGACCCAGGCGCGCCTGTCACCAATGACGGCCCGGGCAGGCACTAGGACCCAGGAGCGCCTGTCAGGAGTTGGGCGGCCTATTTAAACCCAGCTCTTGCAATGCTCAAGTGCCGTATGGTCTTACCTGTTTCCTGAAGTTGCTGTTTAGTAGATTGTCTTGTTGCCGACCCTGCCTGACCCTGATTTGCTGTCTGTCTCCTGTTCTGATCCCTGGCTTGTCTGACCATTCTCCTGCTTAACCCTGCACGTTCTGATCTCCTGTTAACGAACCCGGCTTGTGACCTGTTTATTCCTCTGCCTGCTGATTTTGTACCACGCTGCCACCACTGTTACCGAGCCGGCCTGCCTGACGCTGCTCTTGTGACCTCCTCACATCAGACTCTCACCTGCTATACACCTCCACCGGTGCTTCTACCACAGCTGGGTGAACTCAGGGGCCGCAACCTGGTCTCGGCCTATTCCCAGTCCATCCCCACCATCAGGGGCCCTGGTGAACAAGCAGGTAGGGACTTAGATTCCGCGCCTTGGGGGAATCCGGTCTGTGGAGTGCTAGAGGCTACCGCTGTAGGATCCCTGACAGAACCATACGGCCATGACAGAGTCTGGAGGAGGACCTTCACCCTGGGAAGAGATGTGCCAACATCTGGCAGCACTCACACGAGCGATGAAAACCCTGGAAGAGGGATACAAGCACCTGGAGGGACAGGTTCAGAGCCTGGCCGCACCGGCACCCACAACATTGGGCTCAGTGGGAACACCTCCCGCCATGGGTTCAGCAGGGCCTTCCACTGGAGCAGCATTTACAATTCCTCCGCCAGAACCAAGAGTACCGACCCCTGAGCGGTTCAATGGGGATCGAGGGAAGTTCAGGGCCTTCCAGAACTCCTGCCAGCTGTACTTTGACCTGCAACCCCGGACCTTCTCTTTAGAATCGGTGAGGGTGGAATTTGTTATATCCCTGTTGCAGGGCGAACCTCAGGGATGGGCCCATTGCCTGATGGAGGCCCACCACCCACATTTGAACACTGCAGCCACCTTCTTTAAGGCAATGGCACAGCTGTACGACGACCCGCATCGAGCTGCCTCGGCTGAGGCAGCCCTCTATTCTCTACAACAGGGACGCCGGGCTGCAGAGGATTATGCTGCGGAGTTTAGGCGCTGGAGTGGAGATATACAATGGAACGACACAGCCCTGCGCCACCAATTCCGGTTGGGACTGTCGGAACCACTGAAGGACGAGTTGGCAAGAATAGGGGTTCCAGACTCCTTGGAAGGTCTAATAGATCGTGCGATCCAAATCGATCCAAATCGATCGCAGACTGCGGGAAAGGAGACAGGAGAGGTCCAGCCAGGGGCAAAGAACCTCATGGATGCTGCCAAGAGTACCAGTCATGCCAAGGGTCAGTGTCGGCAATCGGAGCCCAGAGCCGTCAGAGGGAGCCGAACCTATGCAACTCGGCTTGATGCGGCCTTCCCTTTCTACTGAGGAACGACAGAGGCGTCGGGCAAACAACCTGTGTCTGAGCAGCGGGTCATATGGTGCGCTCCTGTCCGGAGAAATACTGTAAGTCCTCTATTTTCTCTAATATATCTACTGTGTGCACAGGCAACCCCACTCACTTGGCTGTACCTGTGTCTTTTCAGCTCCCAGGAGGAAGCATACAGGTGACGGCTATTATTGACTCCGGCACATGTAGCTGCTTTGTTGATCTTGGTTTTGCTACCCAGCATCAGCTACCGTTACTCACCAAAGAACATGGGTTGAATATTTTCTTGGCAGATGGGTCTCAAATAAAAAAAAAAAAAATCAAACATAGCCTGAACGGCTCATAAATAAAAGTCCATAACCTGAAAGGAAAAAACGGAAACTATATACAATATTTACAGTACAAGGCCTTTATGGCCGAGACCACATGACTAAGAGCCTTTATGGCTCAGACAAAAACATAAACCATATGCAATTTCCATATTCAAACCTGCTGCTTACGGCCTATATGGCCTAAACTATATACAAAGGACCTAACCATACCATTATATACACCACAGGGGAGGGCTAAGGAACCCGCAGATCTTCCACGTCTGACCCCTACAACCTACCATGCAAAAGGCTACCAAAAAGATCCGAACGCAAAAATCTAGGGAGTGCTGAAGGCAGAAACAAGGGACAGATCCCACCACCCGAGATCAACAGACCGCAGCAACAGGCTTGATGTTCCTCCACGCCTCCATCCAAGCTCTGCGTCGCAGCCTGTCTTTCTCAAGACCCCGAATTTTCCCCACCTCACCAAGGATGTCACTCACCACCACCTGAACAGGGAGGACCTTCTACCGAATGGAGACCTGACACCGTGCCATCCAAGTGTGATAACGGACAACTAAGCTGACTAAAAACAGGGTGTCCAAATTAAAACCCATGCGACTCTCGAATGCTCCGTACACCCACTCCGCATACGACATGCGATGGAGGAAAGGAACACCCAGAGCCCCTCCCACCTGTTTATACACCTCTACGTTAAAGGGGCACTGAAGCAAGAAGTGGTCCATAGTCTCCACTTCACCCCCACACTCCGACCTCAGACAACCACGGTCATCCGCAGGACGGTACTTCAGGTTACCCCTCACGTAGAGCCTGCCATGGAAGGCGAGCCAGGCCTGGTCCCGCAACTTCAGGGGGATCCGCTCCAGATTTATCAACCGCAAACCCTCCCTCATAACATGGCCCGGGCAATCTCTCAAGGCCAGCGGCGCATGGAAAGCAGATGCCACAATCCTCTCACCCAGGAGCCTCCTGGGGAGGGACCGGACCTCCTCCGCAGTCACATGCCACCGCCGGAGTAACTTCAGGCACGGGGCCACATAAGCCGGGAGCTTACCATGCTTGACCCGCAGGCTTCTCACTGGCCAGCCACTCTCCCAACTGTGCAGAAAGGGTCCAAACCAGATCCGGAACAGTCCTACCCATGCAGGCGGTCTCTCTGCCAGCATGTTACCAAAGTTATGTTTCAAGAACATCAGAGAGAAAAAGACCACCGGGTTGACCATACCTAGGCCACCCTCCCGCCTGGATGAGTAAGTCACGTCCCTCTTGACGAGGTTCAGCCGATTCCCCCATAACATCTGGAAGAAACAGCTATAGATCCTCGTATAGAGCGATTCTGGCAAGAGGCAAACGAAGCTGACGTACAAAAAGACTGGGAGCAGGAAAGTCTTGATCAAATCAACCCTTTCCCTCAAGGAGAGCCGCCACCCCTTCCAGCATCTCACTTTGACCTCGGCATCCGACAGCTTGGATTCCCAATTTTGCTTGCTGTAATCAGCAGAGCCAAAATTGATGCCCAACACTATGATGTTCGGCTGAGGCACCGGGAAGGTGTCCGGGAGTGAGAAGCTCTCACCCTCCCTACCCATCCAGAGAACTTCACATTTGTCCTGATTGACCTTGGAACCTGATGCCTCGGCATACTGATCCATTACTGAAACCACCTCCTGCGCCTCCTCCGGTCCAGAAATGAAAACAGAAACGTCATCAGCATAAGCCACAACTCTCAAAGGCGGATCTCCAGTGGCACCCACCAGCACCCCACTCACCGCCCCGCCATCTAGCCTCCTGACGAAAGGGTCGATGGCAAAGGCATAGAGCAAGGGACTCAGCGGGCACCCCTGGCGCACCCCAGATCCAACCTCAAAGGGCTGCCCAACCCAACCATTCACTAACATGAAGCTCTCCGCCCCTTAATACAATGTCCTCAACCAGCCGATGTACTTTCCCCATCCTTCAGCCTTACATCGCTCCAGAGCCTCCCGGACAGCTAACACCGCTGTAAAGGTACTCCTGCCCTGGACCGAGCAATGCTGCTGACGAGAAAGCAAACTGTCTGCCACTGACGACAAGCGCCAGAACAAGATCTTCGCCAGAACCTTTCTACTGACATTGAGGAGGCTGATGGGGCGCCAGTTCTCAATAGCCGAAGGATCTTTACCCTTTGACAGGAGAATAACTGCAGACTGTCTCATGGAAGGAGGGAGAGATCCCTCATCCAGACACTTCCGCGAGACGAGGTGCCAGGCGGGATTTAAAAGCCTTAAAAAATTCGGCAGTCAGACCGTCTGGCCCAGGAGTCTTTTTAATGGCCAGACTATCAATCGCTCTGGACACCTCTTCTGCAGTAATCTCCCCAGTCAAACTCGCCAGAGGGACATCACTGTCCAGACCAGGCGTGGATTCCAAAAAGCTCGACATCCCTGTCCGGTCAAGGTGTTTCTCACTCAGTAAATCCGCATAAAAGGACCTGGAGACCTCCAGAATCCCTGACCTGGATTTAGTCAGGGACCCTGTACTATCCCTCAGAGCAGAGATTGTCTTAACTGCTGCACTCTGTTTGCAATTCTGGAAAGGGTCAGGCGAGTGGTATTTCCCATAATCCCTCTCCAGAACCAAAGAGGCACGCCGATCATACTGGAGTTTCCTAAGGAGAAGCTTCACCTCCGAGATTGCCCCCGAATCTCCACCGCTAGAAACAAGGCGGTCGAGCTTCCTCCGCAACCACTGGTAGGCGTTATACTGTTTAAACTGCCGTCTCTTACCAACGGCCTTGAAAAACCTGCTGATCCGCACTTTGGTGAGCTCCCACCACTCAGACTTACTGCCGCAGAAATCCAGCACCGTCTCCTGCGCCTGAAAGAACTCCTCGAAAGATCGTCTCACCTCCTCGTCCTCCAGCAGAGATGAATTCATCCTCCAGATGCCCTTTCCTCTCAGCGGCGTGTCTGAAATATTCAAGGTGACAGATAGCATAAGGTGATCGGAAAACTCCACCGCCTGACACTCAGGTGCCGAGAAGGCAGAGTTCTCCTTCAAAAAAAACCTGTCTATCCTACTCTGGCTATTACCTCTCCTAAAGGTGAAACCCGTGCCGTCTGGGACACTTTGAATCCAAGCGTCAACCAGACCTGCCTCCCTGACTATAGCATTTAGAAAATTGCTATCATATCCCAGCCCGTCAGTGAAGCCTCTCCTGTCCTTGGGCCTAGTAATGTTGTTAAAATCACCTCCAAAGACTACCAGCCGGGATGTAAAGAGGTAAGGTTTAATCCTCGCGAAGAGGTTCTTCCTGTCCCACTTGGACTGTGGGCCATAGATATTAATGAGACGGAGCTCATGCCCCCTTATGAGAACATCCAGAATCAGACATCTTCCGATCTCTACCTCAATTATCCGCCGACACGTTACCATGCCGGTAAAAAGCACCGCAACTCCGCTGTAAAGCTCAGCCGCAAGAGACCAGTAGGAGGGCCCACGCCTCCACTCACGCTTGGCCAGATGGACATCAGCCAAGGTGGGCAACCTGGTCTCCTGCAAAAAGAAAATATCAGCTTCCATCCCACTGATCAAAAATAAGGCTGTTTCTCTAGCACTTACAGACTTCAGGCTGGCAACATTAATGGTTGCTACCTTTATCGGAGCGGGAACTGCCATTAAGATAATTGAGAGGGACGTTTCTTAATCCTCCTCTTGACTTTCTTGGCAGGGTCCCTCACTCTCTTAAGAGACCCCCCAGCATCCTCGTCCTCCATCGGGGAAGCGGGATCACCTGACCCCTCCTCCTCCCCGACAAAGCCCCAAACCTATTCCCCAGGGCCACCTCCCCCGCCTCTAAAGAGGACACCGACCCTGCTGAGGACAAAACTGGCTTACTCCGCCTACCCACCAGGGACCACCCCTCCTTCACCTGAGCCCCTACTGGAGCAGAACCTTGGGACTCACGGGACTCCCTACCGGGCCTCCTACTCCGCCGCAGCGGCAAGAGCAAGGGGGGAGCAGACACTGAGGGACTAGACCTAGCCTCAACCATCCCGGCCCCTTTAGCAGCCTCCCTCAGCTGTTTCTTAGTCCTGGGAGGAGGAACCGGCACACAAGGGGGAACAACAGGGGACTCCAAAGGGGTAGACGAAACAGGGGGGACAGAGACAGGAGGGGCCACAGAAACCTCCCCTTCCCTCACAAGGGCCGCCACAGCAACCAAAGCCGCTCTCTCCAATGCCGCCTCCGCCTCTTCAGCATCTATCCGATCCAACTCTGCTTCAAGCTCCCCCACCGGAAGGTTGTGGAGGGCCTCCGGGCACTGGTTGTATGAATGCCCGAGCTCCCCGCAGAGATTGCATCGGACAACATTGCAGTCCCTGGCCAGGTGTCCTATTTCCTGACACAGGGAACATCTAATGACGGGGCAGGTGGCCGCAAAATGCCCCTTGCCCCCACACCGGTGGCAGACCCTCGGCTGACCCGCATAAAAAATTATCAGGCGGTCCTTCCCTAGAAAAGCGGAAGAGGGAATGTGCAGGAGCACATTTCCAACCACCTTTAAGCGGACGGTGGTCGTCCACCCACCTGTCCATATTCCCCTCTCATCCTTGATCTTCCCAAGGGGCCCCATCACATCCCCATATCTGCTTAGCCAGACCACAATATCTGATGCTGGGATGGATTCATTTCTCACCAGCACCGTTATTTTTTTAATCAGGGACTGGCGAGAGACGAGCCTCGGGGTTAGGCCCACCCACCTAGGGCTGGTGACAAAGGTGGCCTCATACCTCTGCCAAAAGAGGTCCAACAATTCTGGCCGCATGAAGGACACGTCATATTCTCCAGTACCAACTGGAGCAATAAACGCAAAAATATCCGCAGCACGGAAGCCCATTTCTAATATGCGGTCTATGACCTCTCTCCTGCTAAGGGGGGGGCCCTCCCCTGACCATTTCAGCTGAACAACATTTCGCCTTGCGGCGGAAGTGGGTAGGTTACCTGCCCTTGCCCGGGCCGATCCCACTGACCCCTGACCTCCCCTAACTGCAGCAGAGTAACTGAGCCCCGATCTAGCCCCAGGGGCACTCAACATCAAGGGGGCATGACCAGGGGAAGCCGCCACACCAGCAGCAGCAACTGAAGGGGCAGATGCTGATGAGCCATGACCTGGGGGAGCCCGGGGCTGGGGACCACCCATACCAGCAGGAGAACCCACCTGAGCCGGACCCGCAGGAGCCTGGACCTGAGAACCTGGAGCCCCCTGAGGAGAAACCGGGGGACCTGCTGGTTGCACACCAGAGGCCACCATGCCCCCCAAAGGGGCGGGGCCCAGTGGGACCACCACTGGAGGGGAAACACCCTTTGCCAGGACTGTAGGGCTAACCTGCACCTCAGACAATTTTGCAGGCATTATACCCGCTACCCCAGCGTCCAGAACCATCTCACCAACACAATCAGCAGAGTCCTTCTCCCCTTCCAGTGGCTCCCCTGCCTTTGCCAACACGTCCTTGGGGATGCGTTGCAGCATGACAAAGGCAGCATGCTCCTTCACCACCGGCTTAGCCGGCTTGCGGGGGATGACATCACTTTCAGCTTCTTCCTCAGAGTCCTCGGACGTAAACCTGAAGTCGGCTCCACGCAGCTCTGCAACCGCCTCTGCCAGGAACTGCAATCCGCCCACTATCTCCTCCTCCTCCACCTGGGTCCCCCAATCCACAGGCAGCTGCCCAGGGGGGAGGGACTCTGATGATCCTGCCACCACGCTGTCTTCCATTTTAGACGCCATTTCCTCTGAGGGTGCTGTGGGCTCAACCTGCCCCTGCTCGCCTTCCACCAGCAACTCCCCCGACAATTCCTCCACCGAAGAGGCCTCCTCCACCGGACCCCGCATCGCCGCAACACTGCGGCTTCTTGCAGCCTTAAATCTCGCTTCATTCAGATACTTCTCGCTTAGGACGCAGCTCTGGCGCTGCAGCGCCGCCACATACCTCCCCTGCTGTGACACACGAAGTTCCAGCGCCTCCAGGTCCGGTTTCATGGCCTGCCGCTTAGTAGACCATACACGTTCGTAGGATGACCGGAACTTCTTTAGCTCCAGAGTCAGCTTCTGGAGCTTGGCTTCCTCCTTGTCTATTAACCTGGCCCGAGCGGCCACACGGTCCCGGTAGGCAGAATAAACTTCCCCCTTCCTAGGGGCCATTCCCAGGTCCTCTACTGGTGGAAAAGAGAGGCCGGTACTAGGCCCCTCCAGGGCCTTCTCCCCGCTGGACCCAGGCCCAGGATCCGCCATCCTGCCTGGGCTGGGCAGGGCACTTTAGCCCCAGGCTTCTCGGGCCTTTCTGGAGCTCAGCAGACAAGTGCAACACACCCTCTCTCAGGAATGGAGATTTTTTATTATGTATTGATGTCATACATATCCATCAGACTTATGTATAAAAGTATAAATATAAATAAATAAATACAAAACTCAACAGAAAGGAAACTAAAATGTCCCAACAGTCCCTGGGGAAAAAAAAAAAAAAAATCAAACATAGCCTGAACGGCTCATAAATAAAAGTCCATAACCTGAAAGGAAAAAACGGAAACTATATACAATATTTACAGTACAAGGCCTTTATGGCCGAGACCACATGACTAAGAGCCTTTATGGCTCAGACAAAAACATAAACCATATGCAATTTCCATATTCAAACCTGCTGCTTACGGCCTATATGGCCTAAACTATATACAAAGGACCTAACCATACCATTATATACACCACAGGGGAGGGCTAAGGAACCCGCAGATCTTCCACGTCTGACCCCTACAACCTACCATGCAAAAGGCTACCAAAAATATCCGAACGCAAAAATCTAGGGAGTGCTCAAGGCAGAAACTAGGGACAGATCCCACCACCCGAGATCAACAGACCGCAGCAACAGGCTTGATGTTCCTCCACGCCTCCATCCAAGCTCTGCGTCGCAGCCTGTCTTTCTCAAGACCCCGAATTTTCCCCACCTCACCAAGGATGTCACTCGCCACCACCTGAACAGGGAGGACCTTCTGCCGAATGGAGACCTGACACCGTGCCATCCAAGTGTAATAACGGACAACTAAGCTGACTAAAAACAGGGTGTCCAAATTAAAACCCATGCGACTCTCGAATGCTCTGTACACCCACTCCGCATACGACATGCGATGGAGGAAAGGAACACCCAGAGCCCCTCCCACCTGTATATACACCTCTACGTTAAAGGGGCACTGAAGCAAGAAGTGGTCCATAGTCTCCACTTCACCCCCACACTCCGACCTCGGACAACCACGGTCATCCGCAGGACGGTACTTCAGGTTACCCCTCACGTAGAGCCTGCCATGGAAGGCGAGCCAGGCCTGGTCCCGCAACTTCAGGGGGATCCGCTCCAGATTTATCAACCGCAAACCCTCCCTCATAACATGGCCCGGGCAATCTTTCAAGGCCAGCGGCGCATGGAAAGCAGATGCCACAATCCTCTCACCCAGGAGCCTCCTGGGGAGGGACCGGACCTCCTCCGCAGTCACATGCCACCGCCGGAGTAACTTCAGGCACGGGGCCACATAAGCCGGGAGCTTACCATACTTGACCCGCAGGCTTCTCACTGGCCCGCCACTCTCCCAACTGTGCAGAAAGGGTCCAAACCAGATCCGGAACAGTCCTACCCATGCAGGCGGTCTCTCTGCCAGCATGTTACCAAAGTTATGTTTCAAGAACATCAGAGAGAAAAAGACCACCGGGTTGACCATACCTAGGCCACCCTCCCGCCTGGATGAGTAAGTCACGTCCCTCTTGACGAGGTTCAGCCGATTCCCCCATAACATCTGGAAGAAACAGCTATAGATCCTCGTATAGAGCGATTCTGGCAAGAGGCAAACGAAGCTGACGTACAAAAAGACTGGGAGCAGGAAAGTCTTGATCAAATCAACCCTTTCCCTCAAGGAGAGCCGCCACCCCTTCCAGCATCTCACTTTGACCTCGGCATCCGACAGCTTGGATTCCCAATTTTGCTTGCTGTAATCAGCAGAGCCAAAATTGATGCCCAACACTTTGATGTTCGGCTGAGGCACCGGGAAGGTGTCCGGGAGTGAGAAGCTCTCACCCTCCCTACCCATCCAGAGAACTTCACATTTGTCCTGATTGACCTTGGAACCTGATGCCTCGGCATACTGATCCATTACTGAAACCACCTCCTGCGCCTCCTCCGGTCCAGAAATGAAAACAGAAACGTCATCAGCATAAGCCACAACTCTCAAAGGCGGATCTCCAGTGGCACCCACCAGCACCCCACTCACCGCCCCACCATCTAGCCTCCTGACGAAAGGGTCGATGGCAAAGGCATAGAGCAAGGGACTCAGCGGGCACCCCTGGCGCACCCCAGATCCAACCTCAAAGGGCTGCCCAACCCAACCATTCACCAACATGAAGCTCTCCGCCCCTTGGTACAATGTCTTCAACCAGCCGATGAACATCCCCTCCAAACCATACCGGTCCAGGAGATGCCAGAGGTACTTGTGATCAACTCAATCAAAGGCCTTTGCCTGATCCACCGCCAGCAAGTACTTTCCCCTTTCTTCAGCCTTACATCGCTCCAGAGCCTCCCGGACAGCTAACACCGCTGTAAAGGTACTCCTGCCCTGGACCGAGCAATGCTGCTGACGAGAAAGCAAACTGTCTGCCACTGACGACAAGCGCCAGAACAAGATCTTCGCCAGAACCTTTCTATCGACACTGAGGAGGCTGATGGGGCGCCAGTTCTCAATAGCCGAAGGATCTTTACCCTTTGACAGGAGAATAACTGCAGACTGTCTCATGGAAGGAGGGAGAGATCCCTCATCCACACAGTTGTTATACACTTCCGCGAGACGAGGTGCCAGGCGGGATTTAAAAGCCTTAAAAAATTCGGCAGTCAGACCGTCTGGCCCAGGAGTCTTTTTAATGGCCAGACTATCAATCGCTCTGGACACCTCTTCTGCAGTAATCTCCCCAGTCAAACTCGCCAGAGGGACATCACTGTCCAGACCAGGCGTGGATTCCAAAAAGCTCGACATCCCTGTCCGGTCAAGGTGTTTCTCACTCAGTAAATCCGCATAAAAGGACCTGGAGATCTCCAGAATCCCTGACCTGGATTTAGCCAGGGACCCTGTACTATCCCTCAGAGCAGAGATCGTCTTAACTGCTGCACTCTGTTTGCAATTCTGGAAAGGGTCAGGCGAGTGGTATTTCCCATAATCCCTCTCCAGAACCAAAGAGGCACGCCGATCATACTGGAGTTTCCTAAGGAGAAGCTTCACCTCCGAGATTGCCCCCGAATCTCCACCGCTAGAAACAAGGCGGTCGAGCTTCCTCCGCAACCACTGGTAGGCGTTATACTGTTTAAACTGCCGTCTCTTACCAACGGCCTTGAAAAACCTGCTGATCCGCACTTTGGTGAGCTCCCACCACTCAGACTTACTGCCGCAGAAATCCAGCACCGTCTCCTGCGCCTGAAAGAACTCCTCGAAAGATCGTCTCACCTCCTCGTCCTCCAGCAGAGACGAATTCATCCTCCAGATGCCCTTTCCTCTCAGCGGCGTGTCTGAAATATTCAAGGTGACAGATAGCATAAGGTGATCGGAAAACTCCACCGCCTGACACTCAGGTGCCGAGAAGGCTGAGTTCTCCTTCAAAAAAAACCTGTCTATCCTACTCTGGCTATTACCTCTCCTAAAGGTGAAACCCGTGCCGTCTGGGACACTTTGAATCCAAGCATCAACCAGACCTGCCTCCCTGACTATAGCATTTAGAAAATTGCTATCATATCCCAGCCTGTCAGTGAAGCCTCTCCTGTCCTTGGGCCTAGTAATGGTGTTAAAATCACCTCCAAAGACTACCAGCCGGGATGTAAAGAGGTAAGGTTTAATCCTCGCAAAGAGGTTCTTCCTGTCCCACTTGGACTGTGGGCCATAGATATTAATGAGACGGAGCTCATGCCCCCTTACGAGAACATCCAGAATCAGACATCTTCCGATCTCTACCTCAATTATCCGCCGACACGTTACCATGCCGGTAAAAAGCACCGCAACTCCGCTGTAAAGCTCAGCCGCAAGAGACCAGTAGGAGGGCCCACGCCTCCACTCACGCTTGGCCAGATGGACATCAGCCAATGTGGGCAACCTGGTCTCCTGCAAAAAGAAAATATCAGCTTCCATCCCACTGATCAAAAATAAGGCTGTTTCTCTAGCACTTACAGACTTCAGGCTGGCAACATTAATGGTTGCCACCTTTATCGGAGCGGGAACTGCCATTAAGATAATTGAGAGGGACGTTTCTTAATCCTCCTCTTGACTTTCTTGGCAGGGTCCCTCACTCTCTTAAGAGACCCCCCAGCATCCTCGTCCTCCATCGGGGAAGCGGGATCACCTGACCCCTCCTCCTCCCCCGACAAAGCCCCAAACCTATTCCCCAGGGCCACCTCCCCCGCCTCTAAAGAGGACACCGACCCCGCTGAGGACAAAACTGGCTTACTCCGCCTACTCACCAGGGACCACCCCTCCTCCACCTGAGCCCCTACTGGAGCAGAACCTTGGGACTCTCGGGACTCCCTACCGGGCCTCCCACTCCGCCGCAGCGGCAAGAGCAAAGGGGGAGCAGACACTGAGGGACTAGACCTAGCCTCAACCATCCCGGCCCCTTTAGCAGCCTCCCTCAGCTGTTTCTTAGTCCTGGGAGGAGGAACCGGCACACAAGGGGGAACAACAGGGGACTCCAAAGGGGTAGACGAAACAGGGGGGACAGAGACAGGAGGGGCCACAGAAACCTCCCCTTCCCTCACAAGGGCCGCCACAGCAACCAAAGCCGCTCTCTCCAATGCCGCCTCCGCCTCTTCAGCATCTATCCGATCCAACTCTGCTTCAAGCTCCCCCACCGGAAGGTTGTGGAGGGCCTCCGGGCACTGGTTGTATGAATGCCTGAGCTCCCCGCAGAGATTGCATCGGACAACATTGCAGTCCCTGGCCAGGTGTCCTATTTCCTGACACAGGGAACATCTAATGACGGGGCAGGTGGCCGCAAAATGCCCCTTGCCCCCACACCGGTGGCAGACCCTCGGCTGACCCGCATAAAAAATTATCAGGCGGTCCTTCCCTAGAAAAGCGGAAGAGGGAATGTGCTGGAGCACATTTCCAACCACCTTTAAGCGGACGGTGGTCATCCACCCACCTGTCCATATTCCCCTCTCATCCTTGATCTTCCCAAGGGGCCCCATCACATCCCCATATCTGCTTAGCCAGACCACAATATCTGATGCTGGGATGGATTCATTTCTCACCAGCACCGTTATTTTTTTAATCAGGGACTGGCGAGAGACGAGCCTCGGGGTTAGGCCCACCCACCTAGGGCTGGTGACAAAGGTGGCCTCATACCTCTGCCAAAAGAGGTCCAACAATTCTGGCCGCATGAAGGACACGTCATATTCTCCAGTACCAACTGGAGCAATAAACGCAAAAATATCCGCGGCACGGAAGCCCATTTCTAATATGCGGTCTATGACCTCTCTCCTGCTAAGGGGGGGCCCTCCCCTGACCATTTCAGCTGAACAACATTTCGCCTTGCGGCGGAAGTGGGTAGGTTACCTGCCCTTGCCCGGGCCGATCCCACTGACCCCTGACCTCCC
The DNA here is from genome assembly GCF_062004578.1 of Staurois parvus. NCBI lineage: Eukaryota > Metazoa > Chordata > Amphibia > Anura > Ranidae > Staurois > Staurois parvus. Next base: position 444,337 of record NW_028318364.1, read on the forward strand.
CTAACTGCAGCAGAGTAACTGAGCCCCGATCTAGCCCCAGGGGCACTCAACATCAAGGGGGCATGACCAGGGGAAGCCGCGACACCAGCAGCAGCAACTGAAGGGGCAGATGCTGATGAGCCATGACCTGGGGGAGCCCGGGGCTGGGGACCACCCATACCAGCAGGAGAACCCACCTGAGCCGGACCCGCAGGAGCCTGGACCTGAGAACCTGGAGCCCCTTGAGGAGAAACCGGGGGACCTGCTGGTTGCACACCAGAGGCCACCATGCCCCCCAAAGGGGCGGGGCCCAGTGGGACCACCACCGGAGGGGAAACACTCTTAGCCAGGACTGTAGGGCTAACCTGCACCTCAGACAATTTTGCAGGCATTATACCCGCTACCCCAGTGTCCAGAACCAATCTCACCAACACAAGCAGCAGAGTCCTTCTCCCCTTCCAGTGGCTCCCCTGCCTTTGCCAACACATCCTTGGGGATGCGTTGCAGCATGACAAAGGCAGCATGCTCTTTCACCACCAGCTTAGCCGGCTTGCGGGGGATGACATCACTTTCAGCTTCTTCCTCTGAGTCCTCGGACGTAAACCTGAAGTCGGCTCCACGCAGCTCTGCAACCGCCTCTGCCAGGAACTGCAATCCGCCCACTATCTCCTCCTCCTCCTCCTCCACCTGTGTCCCCCAATCCACAGGCAGCTGCCCAGGGGGGAGGGACTCTGATGATCCTGCCACCACGCTGTCTTCCATGTTAGACGCCATTTCCTCTGAGGGTGCTGTGGGCTCAACCTGCCCCTGCTCGCCTTCCACCAGCAACTCCCCCGACAATTCCTCCACCGAAGAGGCCTCCTCCACCGGATCCCGCATCGCCGCAACACTGCGGCCTCTTGCAGCCTTAAATCTCGCTTCATGCAGATACTTCTCGCTTAGGACGCCGCTCTGGCGCTGCAGCGCCGCCACATACCTCCCCTGCTGTGACACACGAAGTTCCAGCGCCTCCAGGTCCGGTTTCATGGCCTGCCGCTTAGTAGACCATACACGGTCGTAGGATGACCGGAGCTTCTTTAGCTCCAGAGTCAGCTTCTGGAGCTTGGCTTCCTCCTTCTCTATTAACCTGGCCCGAGCGGCCACACGGTCCCGGTAGGCAGAATAAACTTCCCCCTTCCTAGGGGCCATTCCCAGGTCCTCTACTGGTGGAAAAGAGAGGCCGGTACTAGGCCCCTCCAGGGCCTTCTCCCCGCTGGACCCAGGCCCAGGATCCGCCATCCTGCCTGGGCTGGGCAGGGCACTTTAGCCCCAGGCTTCTCGGGCCTTTCTGGAGCTCAGCAGACAAGTGTAACACACCCTCTCTCAGGAATGAATTCACCAATAATGGTGGGACTCAGCTGCCTTGTGATCTGCAGTACCAGGGCTGGCCAGTGGGTGCTCCCAGCAATCAGAGACTCAACCTTTCAGCCAGCTAACACCTGGAACTGATGATACTGGTGTATTTAAGGGATGGCCAGACTTGCAGACTCTGCCTTGGTGTTGTGTTTGTCCTGGGCCCTGTATCTGTCCTGCATCCTGTTTCTGTTCCTTTGCTGACCCTGCCTGATCTGAACCACTGCTGACTTCTCCTGCTCTGATCCCGGCTCGCTCCTGACCATCCCTCTGCCTGACCCTCTGTACCACGCTGCTTGCTACCTGTTCTGATCCCTGGCTTGTGACCCTGACCATCCCTCTGCCTGACCCTCTGTACTACGCTGCTAGCTACCTGCTGAACCTGGCCTGTGACCCCGACCCATCTCCGCTTGCTCCCCCTGTACCTACCTGCCCTATTGATATTGACCCGGCCTGCCTGACGACGCTTGCTTGTATGTACTGTTATCTGTGGGTGGTTGGTTTGGTTTGTTTGCACTGTATTATGTTTTAGTATTGCACTGCGTTTATGTTTGTATGGTTAGTGTTAATAAATTATATTGTTTATCACATATCTGAAGTCTGCGTTTCCCTGCGTCAGTCACACACCTCTGGTCACACCTGGGAGCCCTGACACCCATTACTCAGCTCACCAAAGTGGGAGTATGTTTCCAATGGACCCCAGCAGCACAGGCAGCTTTTGAGGCATTGAAAAAGCTATTTACAACGGCTCCCATTCTGAACCATCCTGATGCATCATTGCCCTACATACTAGAGGTAGATGCATCGGAAGTGGCTGTAGGAGCAGTGTTATCACAGAGGGTAGGGGCAAAGGAGCTGATGCACCCAGTGGCTTTCTTTTCTAGGAAGCTCTCCCCCTCGGAAAGGAATTATGATATTGGGGATCGGGAATTACTGGCCATTAAGACAGCTCTGGAGGAATGGCGATATCTGCTAGAGGGGGCCCCACATCCCATTCTGGTCTATACCGACCACAAAAACCTAGAGTACTTGAAAACCGCTAAACGCCTCCGTCCACGCCAGGCCAGATGGGCATTGTTTTTTGCAAGGTTTAATCTCCACATAACTTATCGTCCTGGGTCAAAAAACACTAAGCCAGATGCTCTTTCCCAGATGTTTGAGGACCCTGGAGAGACCCCCCAGCCAGACACCATCCTGCCAGCAGGTAGCTTCCTACTGCTTCAATCTGAGCTGTTGTCTAAATTGCAGGCTGCTTCCACCCGGGTCTCTGACCTGCCTGGAGTCTCCCTACTGAATAAGGAGGGGCTCTTTTGGAAGGGGGAACAGATCATGGTACCCAAGGAGGTCAAGTCCCTGGTGTTAGGTTACTGCCATGACCATCCCCTAGCGGGGCACTTTGGGATACATAAGACTATAGATCTGGCACGACGCACATTTTGGTGGCCAAACATGGCCAAGGATTGTGAAGCGTACGTGAGATCTTGCCCCATCTGCAACCGGAATAAACCTACCAGAGACAAGGCATGGGGCCTATTGAGACCTTTACCAATACCTGACCGTCCCTGGAGTATGATCTCCTTAGATTTTATTGTAGAATTGCCACCCTTGCAAGATCACAGCATGATCTTTGTGGTAGTGGATCGCCTTTCTAAAATGGCCCATTTCCTTCCACTAGCCAAGACACCATCTGCCTCCGAAACAGCCCAAGTGTTCATTAGAGAGATTGTGAGGCTTCACGGAGTGCCAAGAGAGATTATCTCAGACCGGGGAGTGCAATTTACATCCAAATTCTGGAAAGCGCTATGTGAGGGGCTGGAATTAAGTTATCTTTCTCGTCAGCATATCACCCCCAGACAAACGGGCAGACAGAACAAACCAATCAGACGCTCGAGCAATATCTGAGATGCTACACATCATTCCAGCAGGATGAACTCCATAAATAAATAGTGTGGCGCTCAAAATAAATAGATAGATAAATAAATAAATAAATAAATATGAAAATAAATATGTGACCAAATAAATATACCCCGAGGAAGTCACGAGCAGACAGTGACGTAACGCGTAGGTTCGCGAGTCCACAGTTTCCTGTGCGTGGTGACGCACTTCCGGCGTGCGACGCCATCTTGCTGCACCTAGGAAGTCCCATTCACATGCAGTGCACCCACACATCGGTGAGGAGGGTGGACTGCCAGGAAATGTGAGTGTTGTTACTCTATACTTTCAAATAAAGGAGTCATTAATACTGCACTTAGAGGGCATTCTCTTTCTTGGCTCACTGGACTGGTGAGCCATTGTTCTTCAGAGACATCTTGGCTGAGTAAGAGAAACAGGAGTCTCACAAAGGGATCTAATGAAGAAGAAAAGCTGCTGGCCTATTTTGGATTAAGGATCCAGGGTGATCCTGCAAGCCTGCTGGCCCCTAGGGGTCACCGGGAGGAGGTGAGGAGGCAATCTAGCCACCTGTAGGAGAGGAGTTTGGCACAAATCACCTAATTTTTTATCACCACACATCGCATGGTTATACCTATCACTTGATGGACTGTGTTTTCCATTGATTATCTAAAAATTTGAATATATGTTTTTTGCACCTGTTTTGGCACTTTAGCACTTTGTTCACTTTGTATAGGGTACAATAATACATGGTCACTTAATGTAATGTCTGTGGGTCTGTGGAGTGCTAGAGGCTACCGCTGTAGGATCCCTGACACCTTCATTGATGCCTCGACAGGACTCAGCCTCCCATGTCTCCAGCCCACAGTCAGGAACAGCAACAAATGAATGGGGTTCAAACTCAAAATCATTATCCGCTTCAGCCCTTGCCACCAAGCCTTCATCACTAGGGTCAGCCTGAATCTCGACTCTCCTTCTGATAGGTGGACTAGCTTTTTCGGTTTTAACTTTGGTGGTCTCCACTGGTGTGAGGCTCTGAAGCTTCTCCTCTTGTTTCCCCAACTGAAGGAGAAGTGTCATTATCCTCCTGAAGCTGTGGCCACAACCAATAAGGCACCATCTCTTCTCCATCACTTTCAACCTCTTCCTCTGAATGTCATTTTGACCATGCTGGCACGATCTAGGCCTAAGGTTGTGTGGTTCAATCGGTTAGGAGTCAGGAGGCTGAGGTATTCAGAGGGCATCTGAAATGGGTAGCATGTGATTTTGGTGCTACATTTACAGTGAGCCTGTTTTCCCTTCAGGGCAGATTTGATAAACTGGCAGCCTGATTGCAGACAATATAAGGTTGGGATTGCCTGCGATTGGCCAGCTTGTGTTTCCTATGTACGCCTACATTTCTCAAGAGCACACGATCACCCAGCTGAAGGTCTTGTACCTTTTTCTTGAGGTCAAAGTTGTATTTCTTTGCTCTCATGTGGTTGCAGTCTCTCTCGCCTTCTGATAGATCTGTTTAAAATTTTTCAGCAGTCGGTCAACATACCCCTTGTATGAAGTCAGGGATGTGTGATCTGTGGAGGTTTAGAAAACTAGGGCAACTGGAGAAATTGAGATTCTCTCCCAAACATTAATCTGTAGGGGGAATACCCCATGTCATTGTTGGTCGTGCTGTTGTAGGCATGAACTACAGCTGCAATATGATTTCCCCAGTGCTGTTTCTTCTCTGATGGCAAAGTTCTAGCATATTCAACAGAGTGTGGTTGAACTGTTCTGGTTCAGGGTCTCCCTGTTGGTGATATGGGGAAGTTTGGGACTTTTGGATGCCCAGCAGCTCACATAGCTTGTGAAGAAGTTTGCTCTCAAAGTCTCTTCCCTGATCACAATGTATTTGTTGCAGCAGACCATAGGGCACAAAAAACTTTCCCACCAATGCTTTTGCCACAGTGACTGCTTGTTGATCCTTGGTTGGAAAGGCTTGAGCATGTCGATTAAAGTGGTTGGTTACCACAGAACATTGCTTCTCCCACTGGCATTGAGTTCCAGGCACAGAAAGTCACTGCTCACTAACACCATAGGCTCCTGACTTTGTAGGTGACCCATGAGGGCAGCTTTGGTTGAAAGAGTTTTCCTTTGAATGCACTGTAAGCATGAGTGACAGTAGCTCTCTACTTCTGCTCTCATAATAGGTCAGTAAAAGTGGTCTCTAACCAATCTAAAGTTCTATCTGGTCCTAAGTGCCCGTGTTCATCAGGAAGAGCCGTTAGTACCACTTGTTTGTGTTTCTCAGGGGGGAACAACTGTCCTCTGAAGGACCATTCTGATAGATTATGCCATCTCGTATCTGCAGCCAATCCCATTCTTTGTAAACTAACTTGGAGTTCATGACAGAACCATTTAGCTGCAGGCTGGTATCTTGTTTGGTCAGGGCTTTCAAAGTTAAACTACAGTAGCAGCTGGGCACTCCTGATGGGACTCCAATGGCTTCAGCTCCAACAGCTCATTTGTGCCAATGACCAATGCCTTGGCACATAGCCTTGATTCCCTCAGATGTCACATGAGTCCAGCTTTTTGAACCTATGTCCCGATTATCTGATCTTCGGGATAAAGTGTTAGCATCTCTGTTTCCTGCTCCCGACTCAGTTCCCTACTCCTGACCGATATTCAAACGGAATTGAAATCCCGACAAAGCAGCTAGCCAATGATGCGCAGTGATGTTTAGCTTGGCTGTTGTCAGAAGATAAGTTAGGTGATTATTGTCTGTCTTGACGTCAAAGGAGACCCCATACAGATAATCCTTCAATTTGTTGATGATGGCCCACTTCACGGCCAAGAACTCCAACTTATACACTGGGTAGTTTTCCTCAGATGGAGTAATACTTATGTAAGCTATGGGACTTAACCTCCTATCTTGCTCTTGATATAGGACCCCACCCAGTCACACTTGACTGGTGTCCATATGGAGTTTATATGGTTTGGTAGGATCTGTGTAAGCCAGCACTGGAGCTTTCGTGAGGCTTTTCTTGAGGTATAGGAAAGCTCTCTCACATTGTGAAGTCCATCTCTCTTGAATGGATTCTTGTGACTTTTGAGCTTCTCGCCTAAATTGACCCACCTTGCAATTCTCATCTTCACCTTTCCCTTTGTCACTTAGTAGTAATTCATTGAGTGGGCAGGCAATTTTTGTGAAATTACCATGAATCTCCAATAATAGGAGCAGAATCCTAGAAAAGACCTCAATGCAGTGACTGCTCTAGGTCTGGGCCACATGGTAACTGCCTCTAACTTCTAAGAGTCAGTGGCAATCTTTCTTCTGAAACAACTTGCTGTAAGTAGGTGACAGAAGTTTGATAGAACTGACATTTCTTCAATGACAACTTCAGTCCTTCTTCATGGAGCCTTTGAAGAATCTTCTCAAGTCTTGCTTAATGTTTTCCCAAAGTCTTCCCAAAAATGATGATGTCATTCCATCCATTCTGGGACAAGGCTTACTATTTCAGGGACCAACTCCATTCCCACCTTTCTTTGCCGTGGATCAGTCTACAAGATGATGAAGGGTCCTGGCTGATCCCAAGTCAATTTGACTGTGATCTTCATACAGACTAATATCAGCAGGCTGCAGCACTCTTTCCCTGGCTTTTAGCCTCCATAATTTTCCCAGCCACCATAGGGAAATTTTTCTGAGCCAATACCCCAGATCCCCAACTCTTCCAACTTGTGTAAAGGGATATGTTTCAAGTACTTGTCATAAAAGTCTCTGAGCCCTCACCTGAGCCCTGATGTCTAGCCTTAATGTACGTACACTCCCTCCACCTTATCCGGCACTATACAGAGGGGCCTACAAGCTTCTCAGGTAAATCAACTGGCGTTACATAATTGGCTTGACCCTTTGTTCTCCCTGCTTGTTGTTGGAATGATCTGACAGTGACTTTAGATTGAGGTGATGCATTGACTCTCTGTGCACTTCCCCCTGGCTCATGTTTGTGTAGAATGGGGCAGGGGAAAACCCAATCAGGGGTGGGTCAGCATGCACTGACACCAAGCTTTCTGTTCATGGGTGGTGCCCCAACGATTCACCTGTGAGCAGCAATGTGAACCCCTTCTGCCAAACTTATGATGTCCTCTGGAAACAAACAGGAATAGCTTCCTTCCACACTAGTAAAACACAAGTGCAGTAAATTAAAAAAGGCCAAATTCTGGCCTTTCAATCCTTGGTTTTACAACCACAGTACAGAGTTCCAGATGGCTGCCTTGGTCTTGGCCCCACTCAACCTTGGCGGCTGAGTCCATCATTTCTTGACTCTACTTGCTAGGGTTAGCTATAGTAGACATCCTCAACAAGCCCCCAAATGTAGCACTTACCCCACAGGGGCCACTTGATAATGCTTTTCCCCAGTGGTAGCCCTGACCTTGCAAGCCTCCTGACACCTCTGATGCTCTGGGTTCAAACATATTTCAACAGAATAATAACACAAGTGACACAATTCTTTCGTAACACCTCTATTTTAGCCTTGTTTAAAAGAGTAGACCACAAGAATAATGGGTTTAGGATATACAACCCCAGATAATGCAATATAATAGAACACTGGTAAAGCAGGAATAATCAATTAGCAACATAAATGTGAAAAGCTCTGCGCCAAAGATATAATAAAGAATTATCCAGCTGCAGTCACTAAACTCACTGTGGAGTGTGCATGGAAACAAATATGTGTATGACCACAATCAATTAGCAATTGAGATGGTAAGGGATCTGGTGGTTTCTTCCCACACCTTGAGCATGCTCACTGGCTTCCTTCCAGGGCTGTCATGTCACTTCCAGCCCGACAGACATTCCATCTCTGGTCCCTGAGTGGATCCATCTTCCACCTTCCATACACTAGGGGGGACACAGGGCTATATATTTTCTCTATCCATGAACGAGGATGCAAGTCATCCTTCATCTGAGACAGTGGCATTTCATCATGTATGCTTTCTAATGCACTAGTCTGTACACAAGTTTTACTTTTATATGGATTTTTATTCTGTTGAATTGGAACGTTGTAATAAATTATGCAGTTTGTTCAGGACTTATTGACTCCTGGTGATCTTCCTCTCCTCTTGGGCTGGATATCAGCATCCATACTAATGCAGGAGCTCCATTGTTTTGTTTCTGTTTTCTATCTCATGTTATTCATATGAGTATGTGAGCGGCCAGCAATTTGAAATACATTGTGCCTAACTTGACCAATTACCTATGTGTCTGACTTTGTTATCTGGTGTTCCTAGTAGATCAAAGGCCCAAGTTGCAGCATGCAAGGCTAGCAGACTATTAGCAAGCATTTAAAAGGCTATCTACTCAAGAGATAAGGCTATAATCCAACTACTTTACAAAACTCTGCTGAAACTGGAGAGAGTCCAGAGAAGGGCAACAAAATTAATAAGGAGACTGGAGGACTTAATTTACAAGGAATGGCCACAAACATTAAATTTGTTATCCCTGGAGAATAGACGCATAAGAGATGATGGGAAATGGTAGTGACACAAACATACACACAGGATGAACCCTCCCTCCTAGATTGTAAGCTTGAAAAAGCAGGGCCCTTGACCCCCTCGTGTATTGTTTTGTTACTGTATTGTCTCATGTACTGTCCCCCACTATAATGTACAGCGCTGAGCAAACCTTTTGGCGCTATATAAATACTGTATAATAATAATAACTGAATGGACTGATGTCCTTATTCAACCTTACCAGCTATGTAACTATATTTTTACTTTTTCTTTGTCATATTTTGTCTTTAGTTATGCATTGATGATTTAAATGCATGCATTCAATAAGAACTCAAGCCTAGACACGCTATCATTTCTGATTTCTTTAGGGCAATCTTTTATTTGGATGTAGTTCTTCTAATTAGAATAAAGCTTTTCTTCATAACACACCTTTGCTTATTTAAATCAGCAAGTGAGATTAGTAACTGTCACTGAGAGAAACATGAGGTGCCAGATCCAAGAAAGAAAAAACTTGGTGGTATTGTAATTGTACTTTATTTAACCTGTTCCTGCCCGGCCAATAGCAAAATGATGGCTGAGCGGGACTCTTATCGATCCGGGTGGGTGTCATATGATGTCCTTCACGGGGCCACGCTGTGGCGAGATCTGTCACCAGCTGGCCCGTTGCCAGTACCATGTGACTGCTGTGACAAATCACAGCAGGTCACATGACAATTGTAAACAATGGATGGCTTCCTTTCATGCCATACATTGTATACAATTGTGTCACTAGCTGTGATTGGTCACAATGATCACATGTACAGACTGGGCTAATCACAGCCCATCTGTGTCATGTGATTAGCTGTGGCCAATCACAGCTAATCACAACAAAAAAATCTGAATTAATTGAATTCATTCAGTTAAAGAAATTCTTTGCTATAAGCAATCATAATGTGTGGAAAAAAAAAAACCTAATCACTTCCCTAGAGTAATACAACGTTATGATGGTAACATTATACTACTCTGGTCACAGTGTGTTATGAAACAAATTGTAAAAAATTTTAAAAAGTAATAAAAATTAAAAAAAATTATAAAAAAAAGTTTTCGTGCTGTCACCAGTCAGTGTCCCTGATCACCGCCACACCAGTTATACGATGATGCTGTACTGCACTGGTGACTGTATGTAAAAAAAAAAATTGTGAAAAAAAATGTAAATTCTTCACTTTACAGAAAATTATGACAAAAAAATTATAACTTCAAAAAACTCGCCATGCCTCTTACTAAATACCTTGGAAAAAAAGGGGTCATTTGGGGGATATCTGCACTGTCCTTACATTTTTGGGCCTCAAGAAATTAGATTGGCCATCAGTACTTCAGGATTGATCAATTTTCTGATATATACCATAGTTTGTGGACTTCTTAAAATAACAATTTTAAGAATTTTTTTAATCCACAACTGGCAGACCTGGCTGAAGGCAGCAGTCATGGACAGCACTTAAACCACATAATTACTGACTACTTTGAGTCCAGGGCTTATTGGGATACTTTTAAAAGTGATGTCCCCTGATTGGCTATTGGCTGGAGCTTGCACATTATACCCTGGAGTGTCTGGTTCGCCCTACAGCCAGTGTGCTATCTGACAGGGCCTTCAGCGCAGCAGGAGGTTTTGTTTTAGTGAGGCAGATCTGCCTATCTCCTGACAGCATGGATCAGTTAACTTTCATAAAATTAAACCAGTCTTGTGTTGCCAATGAGTGCAAAACCCCTGCTGATGATGCTACAAAGAAAATTGAATCCAACATGTAATAATGTTTCCACAGCTGAAGCTCGGCTTCCAAACTTCAAATACTATTTGCAGCAGTGTAAATTCTGTATGGCACCTTGAAGTTTGCAGCCTATTCAGGTGCTCTGGCACTGTAAAGATGCCACACAATGTTCTCGTAGCTGGACCTCAACTGTCAAATATATAATGTTTTCTTCAGTGTAAATCCTGTTTTGTGTCTTCAGGTTTTCGGTCCATTCCAATGCTCCAGCACTGTAAAGGTGCCACACAATGCTTCTGCAGCTAAACATTAGATTATTCTAATGTTTGCTGCAGGGAAAATACTGCATTGTGTCTCCATGTTTGTAGCCTTTTTGTGGCTTTTGTCTTTCACATAAATCACTGTTAATTTCAACATAAAACCTGCTTCACCCCTTTCCTTTTATTGAAGTCTAACCAAGCTGCTAACATGCTGTTCAGCCACTGTTCAGTATTTGTGACTATTGTCTCACAGATAATATACTCTAATGTTTATTTCGAGAAAAAGCCTGCCTTGTCTCTCCCTCTTTCTTTCAGCCTTACCAAGCTGTTTATATACTGTCCCGCCACTGTATAATATTTGTAGCTATTGTCTCTCAGATGTTGTTTCAAGACACAACCTGCTTCATCTCTCTCTTTCAAACTGTGGCTTAACCAATCTGCTTACATACCGTGCAGCTGTTGTACAATATTTGTGGCTATTGTCACTGAAACTACAGTACACTCTTTTATCGGTACTGTGAAAAAATACTTCACCAACTATACGATTAAACCATTGTGCTACTAGCCAAATTCTACAAAGTTAAGGATTTTAGCTTTAGTTATTTTGGTTAAAGAAATCAGGTGTGGTTGCATAAACTGCCTAAAAAGGCCTTTTTTAAAGTTGTAATGAATTAAACTGGGGTGCTGTTACTGCTGTATTTAAGCCAAACATTAATAAAAATTTAAAAAAAAAATCTATTGTTGTGATGCCAAAATATGGCACTGCTAATGCTGTCTGTAAGATTTGTGCTGTTCCATAACATCACATACAGCGTAAAGGCACCTCCAAAGCATATCATTGAAAGGATAGGTGTTTTTCACTTATGGCTCTCAAAGTTGCAAAAAAATTTTGTATCCTCTCACTGCTGTACGGTATTTGTTACATTTTTGTTTTGTTTTGCACTGGTACATGTCCCATATGTCAGTTTTGAGCTCCCTATGCCATTGCCTATTAGCCTTGAAAACAGAAAGAATTATCCCTTTCCCCACTGGAGGGTGAATATATATAGGAACAAAGCCACTGCTCATAAGTGGAGTCAGGTGAAGGGTAGGCCTTCAGTCCTACCTCTTCAGCCTACATCTCTCTAGAGATCTGTGAAACTCTCAGTCTCACATAAAATAAACTTATATATAAATATATATATAAAATCGAGCGCAGTATGAGGATGTAGATAGGGTAGCTGCTGGCACTGAAAGGCACCTCGTGAACCTCCAGAGTAATGGTAAAATGTGAAAGTGCAGCGCTAACTTAAACAATGATTACACATAAGATAGATCCCATATGAATGTGGATCGGCAAAAAAGACGGCGTCAGTTCATCAGATGTGCTAAATACGTATACAGTCTCCAACACTTGAAGAGCCAGGGATAGTAGATATCAGCAATGATAAAGAAAAGCCAAGTAATGCACTGACCAGATAGCGCAAGTTAAAGCGCATGGGACATTTAAGACCTGTCCCTGGTACTCAGCCACTGTATCACTGGAGCAAGGCGGTGTCATCTGTAGGGTGACCACTAGATGTCATCTGTCCGGATGGAAGCTGTGTCAAGCCACTGTGTTGATGGATCAGGTGGGTGTTGTCTGTAGGGTGACCCCAGGACCTACTGGATTTACAGGCTCCCCAGAAATAAAGAGCCCGTGGAAAAAGGCCTCAAATAGTGTGATAACGTTTATTTAAAATTGAACAATCAGAAAAGAACTTACTTTAGCAAAGGTACAGCTGCTTATAAACGGCCATACCCTAACGCGTATCGTGTAAGTACACATCATCAGAGCCCCTCTGATGATGTGTACTTACACGATACGCGTTAGGGAAGTGCCAAGCTTTGTTTATCTTATGTACATGTACCTCCGGTCTGGCCGTTTATAAGCAGCTGTACCTTTGCTAAAGTAAGTTCTTTTCTGATTGTTCAATTTTAAATAAACGTTATCACACTATTTGAGGCCTTTTTCCACGGGCTCTTTATTTCTGGGGAGCCTGTAAATCCAGTAGGTCCTGGGATTGTGCCTAACAAGAACACATCTGCAGTGACATCCCTGGATCCGTGATACAGCTTCTCCCGGAACCGATGACATCTAGTGGTCACCCTACAGACAACACCCACCTGATCCATCAACACAGTGGCTTGACACAGCTTCCATCCGGACAGAATACTAAATAGATGTGCTAAATACTGTATACGTATTTAGCACATCTGATGAACTGACGCCGTCTTTTTTGCCGATCCACATTCATATGGGATCTATCTTATGTGTAATCATTGTTTAAGTTAGCGCTGCACTTTCACATTTTACCATTTCTCAGTCTCACATGACAACCCTGGAAAAGTATGAAACTGAAACCTCAGCACAGCCTTCAGAACCGTGGCATGAATCATAGCTCACAATAGCATGCAACATTAATTCCTTTGGTCACTGTCACCAGCAGGTCTCAGCACAGTGGCCTGTGGTTCATCACTTTTGTGTCTCCTGAAACTCTCAGTCAGTCACGCAGCAGCTTAGTCCAGTACTTTCCTGCAAGGCAGCCCCATCCAATGGCTTTTGAGCACCTGGCTGCGTGTTTCTCTTGTTCTGAGCGCTGCCTCCCCAGGTTTACTGGACACTTATGCCCCGAGCCCTGTACCTGGCTCCCAGGCATTACCTTCTACTGTATTAAAAAATGTGTTGTGCTACCCTTTTGAAAACTATCAATGAGTGTACCAATACAGAAGCTGTCATCAGGAACTATCATACAAAAGGAATATTTGTGACCTTTTAACAAAGTGTATATATGAACACAGTCCACTTTAAGTATGCATCCAGTGAAAAACTGTATAAAAACATCACCCCAACCCTATGCCACTTCCTGTGCTTTCCATCACCAAAGTGCTAATTCACTCCTTGCCAGAGAATAATGGGCCCTAAAATCATGAGTAAACTGATATCCAGGGAGACCCTGGAGTATGTAAAATGTAGGACTTTTAAGGTGGATACTCTCTCAAAGAAACAATACACAATCCTCATTTAATAAAAAAAATAGTCTTTCCTGTCATCCAAGCTTGGGGCCATAAGGACCCAATCTTTGTTATAAACAACAAAACAGGCTATCAAGAGCCACATAATGTTAAAAACATGAATGTTAGAAAACCTAACAAAATACAAAATACAACCCCTTAAGAAAGTTCATTCCAGCAATAGATGGACATATATTGTTATAACAGACAACACCCCACTGCCCCAGGAGCAAATAATCCCCCAAACAATCAAGGTGTGGGCTGTCCAAAGGAAACTGCTGTGGATGAATTGAAGATTCCAACGCGTTGGACCAATCAGGCTTCTTCAGGGGAAGAGAGGAGAACCTTGTAATCTACAAATTAAAAAAATCATGAATCAATACATAATAAAAACTGCATGTCACATGCTGGTACAAATGCATACATGCAGCAAATGCACATCCATACACACAGAGCCACATGAAAAATGAAAATGGGTACCACAGCTGAGAAAAGCTAAAACACATAATAATGTAATATTGTTAATTTACCAACCAGAACATCGGTGGTTAGGCAGTTGTAGAGGCCACACCACTCAGAAATCATTCAAGATAATGGATAAGCTATAATAGCCATCAAATGCTATAAGGGCCTCAAGGATCCTTATGTTAATCAATCCTGGCATATCTTGTACAAAGGCAGTTTGGTCTTCCTTACATCAGGACAGAATTGAGTACAATAGGTGCATTATCCCATCAAACAACTAGTTGAGAGGCCCAGCAGTTTTCCAAATCTCCAGACTGCCTTTTTGTTGTTTCTAATTCTAGGTCAGACTTTTATCCAGTACAAGCTAGAGGAAAACAACTCGATTTATTTTAAACACTAGTAGAACAGGACCTTGTTGCTCTAGCAAAGACCATGGATGCCTCTCCAGTGCCTGGCCATGATAATTTAACTAAACTAGAAAGGTTTATTCTCATGTCCTTAAAAAAGGAACTTAAAGTGTTACTAAACCCACAACAGTAAAATCAGTCTGTATATGCAGTAAAGCATACTTGATATACTCACTATGGAACCTAAGGGGTTAATCTTCTGCATTGTGTAAAAACTCTTTTTGATCCTGACTTCTCTGATCCTCCCCTTCTTACAGTGTCCCCATCTTATCTCCTGATAAGACATATCGTGTGGAGTCACTCTGCACATGCTCAGTTTGGTGTGTATTGCTAGAGAGGTTGTTGTTTTTTTCCTTGGGAGAGTGCATGTGATCAGCACAGGGCCAATCAGCAGTGTCCAGACAGAGGTCAGGGGTCCTGCACCTTCCTAGAGCAGAATGAAAACTCCTCCTCCGTTACCATGTGCTCGACTGGATACTGATAGAAGTCACAAGACTGTTCTAACTGCTGATGAAAAAAGGTATTTAGCAGTTTATGTTTGCTAAAATAATTGCATTTCTATGTTCTGTGTACTGTGGGAGACCAGATATAGTAAATGAAGGGTCCTGGGTTTAGTAATACTTTAACTCCACATAAAAGGAGGACGATAAGGGAGGACCAGTGGTAATACTAAATTCCCAAGATTATCATAAGGTAAACCCTACTTAACGGATTAAACAAAAGTTAGATCATATATTGAAAGAGGCAGTATCTGTAGGGGTTCTTGAGACTAAGGCCATGAAACTCATACCCTCCCACCTGCTTGTACTTATTTTTCATCACTTATCTAAGACAAATAAACTAGACACCTTGATTCAGAGTAGGCTTATAGTTGCCAGTATAGGCTCCTTGGATGAACCATTGGGGAATTTGCTAGATAATCTTTTACAACCTCTAGTTAGGAGAATAGCCCCACTTACAAGATGTGAAACTGATCATACAGCTTCTGGAAGGGTTCCCCTGGATTGACAGATGTAAATGGTTTGTTTATGATGTTAGGTCCTTCCGCTCCATCATTCTGCATACCTTGAGCTTAAGGTCTCCTAAACATCACATGGAAATGTACTTTCCAATGACACGTCCCAATGGCATTGAGATGGTTCATTTTAGAGGGTGTACCGTTCCTCTTACAACATAACTGCTTTCTTTTTGATGGAGAATGGTACAAACAAAAATCGGGTGCTTTGTTGGGAGCAAGATTCTCCCTGACCTATGCAAATTTATACATTGGAAGGTGGGAGGAGCAGTATGTCTATAGTGCCCGTAACCCATGTAGAGATACTATAACAGACATTTTGCGATACATTGATGACCTAATTTTTATTGTGGATTACGACTTACCAATAGTAAAGTTTTTTTCATATTTAAATGATAATCCCTTCAATCTCCAGTTTACAGAAGAGGAACAGCTGAGGTCAACTACTTGGACATAACCTTGATTGGGTCTACTCACAGCCAAGTGTATGCTCCTATAGGATGTCCACCTCTAAAAATTCACTCTTGTATGCATTCAGTTGTCCTTCACCTCATGTCATTAAGCCACCTTGAGGGGCCAGTTCATCAGGGCTAGGCATAATTGTTCCAACTTAGCTTGGATAAAGAAGCCGTCCAGATGGAATTTTAGTTCCTCAAACGTGCGTATAAGGCTCCATGCACATGGGACGTTTTAATAATGCTGGTAACGTTAGCTGTGTAAAGTCACGTTAAAAATGTTAGTTTTTTTAGCGTTTTTGCAGTAGTGCTTAGCCACGTTGTTTTCCCTTTTTTTGCTCAAAAAAGTCCAAAAACGCTGGTTTGCCGCATCTTACCGTGTTTGTCAGCGTTTTTACAGCTAAAAAACTCCTCTAGAAACCCACTAGTTCTGGGTTTTTTTCCAGCCAAAAAAACGCCGCTGCCATAAAACGCTGATTACAGACTATGTGTGCATGGACACGTAGGATAAAATGCTGGGGAGTTTACTGGCTGTATAAAAAAAATACCAAAAGCCAAAAACAGCCACTGTAAAAACATCCAGTGTGCATGAGGACTAACAAGTCAGAGGTTCAAAAAGTACGCACCTATGCCAGAGATATTCCAAGAGTAGATCTTTTGAAACATCATTCCCACAACAAATAGGAACAAGAAAAACCATACAGTTGCAAGAAAAAGTATGTGAACCCCTTGGGATTACATAGAGTTTTGCATGAATTGGGCATAAAATGTGCTCTGAACATCATCTAAGTCACAACAATAGAAGAACACAGTCTGCTGAACATAATACTACACAAACATTAGATGTTGCCATGGTTTAATTGCACATAACATGTAAACATTCACAGTGCAGGGAGGAAAAAGTATGTGAACCTTTGGACTTAATAACTGGTTGACCCTCCTTTGGCAGCAATAACCTCAACCAAACGTTTCCTATAGTTGCAGATCAGACCTGCACAACGATCTGGAGTAATTTTGGACCACTCCTCTTCACAAAACTGTTTCAGTGTAGCAATATTCTTGGGATGTCTGGTGTGAATCGCTCTCTTAAGGTCATGCCACAGCATTTCAATCAGGTTGAGGTCAGGACTCTGACTGGGCCACTCCAGAAGGTGTATTCTGTGCTGTTGCAGCCATTGTTTTGTTGAATTACTTGTATGCTTTGGGTCATTGTCCTGTTGCATCACCCATCCTCTGCGGAGCTTCAGTTGGCGGACAGATGGGCGTACGTTTTCCTGCAAAATGTCTTGATAAACTCTGGAATTCATTTTCCCATCAATGACAACAATCCGTCCAGGCCCTGAGGCAGCAAAGCAGCCCCAAACCATGATGCTCCCTCCGCCATGTTTTACAGTGGGGATGAGGTTTTGATGTTGGTGTGCTGTGCCTTTTTTTCTCCACATATAGTGATGTGTGTTCTTCCCAAACAACTCAATCTTGGTTTCATCTGTCCACAGTATATTTTGCCAGTAGTGCTGTGGAACATCCAGGTGCTCTTTTGCAAACTTCAAACGTGCTGAAATATTCTTTTTGGACAGCAATGGCTTCCTCCGTGGTGTCCTCCCATGTACTACATTCTTGTTTAATGTTTTCCTTATTGTAGATGTGTCAACAAAAATGTTAGCATGTGCCAGAGATTTCTGCAGGTCTTTAGCTGACACTCTGGGATTCTTCTTTAACTCATGCAGCATTCTGAGCTGTGCTCTTGCAGTCATTTTTACAGGACGACCACACCTAGGAAGAGTAGAAACAGTGCTAAACTATCTCCATTTGTAGATAGTCTGTCTTACCGTGGACACATGAACATCAAGGCTTTTGGAGATACTTTTGTAACCTTTCCAGCTTCATGCAAGTCAACAATTCTTGATTGTAGGTCTTCTGAGAGCTCTTTTCTGCGAGGCATGGTTCACATCAGACAGTGCTTCTTGAAACCAGTAAACCCAAAACAGGTGTGTGTTTTTTAAGGGCAGGACAGCTGTCAGCAACACATCCAATATCATCACACTGATTGGAGTCAAGGTTGGCTCACTCCTGGCTCCAATTAGCTCTGGGAGAAGTCATTAGGCTAGGGCCTCACATACTTTTTCCTCCCTGCACTATGAATGTTTACATGTTATGTGCAATTAAACCATGGCAACATCTAATGTTTGTGTAGTATTATGTTCAGCAGACTGTGTTCTTCTATTGTTGTGACTTAGATGACGTTCAAAGCACATTTTATGCCCATTTCATGCAAAACTCCATGTAATCCCAAGGGGTTCACATACTTTTTCTTGCAACTGTAGGTCTAACATTGATCCAATGTCCTCTGTGTTTTCTACACAATATAGACCACAATATTATGGATTTATTTCCAGGAACCTCCCTATTATATCCTGGATACAGAGCAATATTGAAGGGAGGGGTCAAGTTTGTTGCTGGAAGGGCACAGGCCATTGGCAATATGGTCTCACCTAGTCTGTTTATTTCTAAGTTGCCCACCCACACTTGGTTACACTCCACAGGCATGTTTAGATGTGGTCCCACAAGGTGTACAAGTTGAAGGTACCTGAGTGACCCCCATGTTATCATTTTGTGCTGCAATGGCCATTATTTTAACAGCAGTTAGTCAACTGCCAAAGTTTGTGGTGTATTTATTAACATGCATTACATGTAACATCCAGTGTGTGGGCAGAACCACAGGACATCTTTGGGGCAGGTAAAGGGACCACGTTTCTAACATTAAAACTGGCAAAAACACGAATTTTAGCAAGACTTTATAAGATTCCATGACTCCAACAGTCACCTATGGTCCAAGTTATTAAAAAAATAAATCATTCTCCTCAGGGTGGAGACACTTTTTCCCTTCTCTGCAAAATGGAAGAGTATTTGATTTTTAAACTCGATTCTCAAATCCCTAAGGGTCTCAATCATGAATGGGACATCACTCATTATTATGAGTGATTCCCTTTACTGGCTTATGCTCCTTCTGGGTTTATTTCCAATACATTGAGCCCTTGGACTTTTCTTTGCTGCTTTTTCTTCTCCTTAATACTCATCGGTGGACCTTCAGAGTTTTTTATGTTTAGGGACTTTTGATTATCTTGCCGTAGCCCCCTTATTTTGATGCACTTTCTGTGTTAGCTTGAAGTGGCTTTTTGATATCCTATTGAGGATAATTGTTTTAATAGTCAATGTGAGTTTTAAATACTATACGAAAGTGGTTTCCTATATACTTTGAGGACACCTGCTGCCACAAAGTCAAAGTGGACCTCTTAAAGGGGAATATACAGTAGCTCTGCTGTGCTGGAGTACATAATCCCATTTGTTGAAGAGGCAACAATTGTCAGCTTTTAGCAGTGTCACACTTTGAATAACAATTGCTCAGCCATGTCACACTGTACCCATATGTCATTTTTATCATTTTTTTCATACAAATAGAGCTTTCCTTTAGTGGTACTTAACCCCCACTGGATTTTTTATTTTTTGCTAAACAAACATAAAAAATTTGTTTTCTAATTTTCTGCTATAAATCTTTTGTAAATAAGTAATTTTTTCTTCTTCACTGATGAGGCTGCACTGATGTGAACTGATGAGGCACTAATGAGACTAAACTGATTGCCACTGATGAGGCTGCACTAATAGCCACTGATTAGGCTGCACTGATAGAGAGGCTGCACTGATGAGGAGGCACTGATGTGCTCTGATAACTTGCACTGATGGACTCTGATAATCTGCACTGATTGGCACTGATGGAGCAATATACTGTCAGACTAGCCGGTTATTGGCTTTCCTTTCCTCACAAGGAGACAGCATATGAGGAAAGGAAATGCAGATAACCAACAAGCTTGTGATTGGACACAGCTGATCACATGGTAAAGAGTCTCTGTCACTGGCCCTTTACCGCGATCTGTGATCTGCTGTGTACAAAGGACACGGCGGTCACAGAGCACGCCCAACAAGCGCCCCAGGGGGAGGTATGCACGTGGGAGGACATCCATGGACATCTTCCCAGAACTGGAAGGCCACGCTGTAGCAGATAACCAGCAAGCTTTCGATTGGACACAGCTGATCACATGGTAAAGGGCCTCTGTGATTAGCCCTTTACTGTGATCTGTGATCTGCTGTGTACAAAGGACACAGCGGTCACAGAGCACACCCGACAAGAGCCCCAGGGGGAGGTACGAACGTGGGAGGACATCCATGGACATCTTCCCAGAACTGGAAGGTCACGCTGTAGCAGATAACCAGCAAGCTTGTGATTGGACACAGCTGATCACATGGTAAAGGGCCCCTATGATTGGGCCTGTACTGTGACCTGTGATCTGCTGTGTACAAAGGACACATCGTTCACAGAGCAAGCCAGACAAGTGCCCCAGGGAGAGGTACGCACGTGGGAGGACATCCATGGACATTCTCCCAGAACTGGAAGGCCATGCTGTAGCCATCTTTCGGGCTATAGCGTAGTCACAAATGGTTAAAAGACAGGCCCACGAAGTGGCATGCATCTAATTGCACTTAAAAGAGAAGTACAGCAAAAGGTCTTTTGGCTATTCTTCTCCTGTAGGTCAGAGGAGTGCAGTTCTTTCTGCACTCCTGTGACCCGGCTGAAGCCCACTGTTGGCTGAAGTCACCCCCCGGTCCAGACTGGGGAAAGATCCTGACTTCAAAGTCGGGATCCACCCCAGATCCTGGAGCAGCACTTGGCTCAGCCAGGGCCAGCCGCTCCCGCCCCATCCACAGCCCAGCACTCTAGTGAGCGTTGGTGAGGCTGAGCAGACAGCGGTGACTCTTCTTAGAGCAACTGTGAGAACTCAGCAATCAGTGGTCATGTGATCACTGAGTTCTCACACCTAGAGCTGACGGGGGGGGGGGGGGGGGGAATGCAGCATCGGACCGATGCTGCATCCACCTAGGAAAGTTTAATTGGGAAAAAAAATAAGTCCACACTTCTCTTTTAATCCATAGTAAGCTAGAGCATTTTACTGTATACAGTGGCTGAATTCCTGTATTTCAGCTTTAATTCACCAATTCAAATCCAGACATTTTCACCCCCTTCCAGACCATTTTTCTATTTTCAGCTCACTTTGAATGACAAGTACTCGGTCATGCAACACTGTATTCAAATCAAGTTTTTATCATTGTTTTGGAGACAGATATAGCTTTCTTTTGGTCATATTTAATCACCATTGCGTGTTTTACTTTTTGCTATATAAAGGAAAGAAGACAGCACATTTTGGGAAAAAAAAACATTTTCATAGTTTCTGTTACCAATTTTTGCCAATAAATCATCTTCATTCATATATGTAGGGCAAAATGTATTCTGCTTTATTTCTTTGGTAGAAATAACCCGAATCAGTGTATGCTATTGTTAGAAATTTTGTATATAGCCCTACAGAACAGACAGTGCACAGTCCACATGAGCTTTTCTGCTTCACTGCAACAAGGAAATTTTATTCAGAGAAAAGACGAGTCAATTCGTTAAAGGTTACTGCATGCAATAACATGGTCATGTGACTCATTTGCATAAATTATCACATGAGATAATAAAAGAGTCAGTTCATCAAAGTAAAATATTGAATGTGATAAATACCGCAAAAAAAGGAGATAAATCATTAACTGCTTTAGCTCCACCCCATAGCAGAAATACTGCTACAGGGCAGCAGCTGTGTGCAAAAATCACGTATATATACATTATTTTGCATTTCTGGGTAGGGAGCACATGTGAGGTGTGTGCACGCCCCCACCCGTATTGCCATTTGCACCCGCGGCTGTCAGTCACCAGGTCCCAGACGGTGATTACTTGCCGGCGCCAGGTGATTGCTGAGGATCTACGACGGGGGGAGCGAGAACTGTTAGTAAACAAAACCGTTCTCCTCCCTGTCAGCTCCTGCACACTGCTTTGCATGGCTGTACACAGCACAACAATGCAAAGCAGTGTGCTTACAGTGAAGCACAAACACATACCATAATGTACAATGGCACACAGCACACTGTTAACCCTTTGATTGCCCCACGTGTTAACCCTTTCATACCCAGTGCCATTAGTACAGTGTCAATGTTTTTTATTATTGGTGTCACTGGGGATGTCAGTGATAAAAAGTCAGCTCCTCCCAGTGTCAGAATGCCCACCGCAGTCCTGCAGTCCTGCTGATCGCTGCCATTACTAGTAAAAAAAAAAAAGCCCAGTATATATACACCGCCATTTGTAAATGCTATAACTTTCATGCAAAGCAATTAATTTACACGTATTGGGATTTTTTTTCAGCAAAGACATGTAGCAGAATACATTTTGGCCTAAATTTATGACAAAATTAAATTTTTTAATTTTTTTTACTGGACATGTTTAATAGCAAAAAGTCAAAAGTATTTTTTTCTCAAAATTGTTGGTCTTTTTTTTTCATAGCGCAAAAAATAAAAAACGCACAGGCGATCAAATACCACCATAAGAAAGCTCCATTTGTGGGAAAAAAGGGACGCTAATTTAATTTGGGCGCAGCATTGCATGACAGCGCAATTGTCAGTTAAAGTAACACAGCGCCGTAGCGCAAAAAATGGCCTGGTCAGGAAGGGGGGTAAATCCTCTGGAGGGCAAATGGGTAAAGTCACTTCATTTAAAAAAAACACACAAATTTGTTATTTATCACCTGATGTTTGCTGGTGGTATTTTCGAATGTACAAAACAACAAGAGGAACTCTGCACTGGCAGGAAGGAAAAAGCATACAATGTATCAATGTGAAAATATTCTCCTCTGAGCTCAGGAATGATAATACATTGTAACATTTCTCCAGAGGGAGATCATTTTGTGAATGAAAGCACACTACAATGTTTTGATAGTTTCACAATATTGCTGTGTGCCGTCTGGTGCAGTGTTAGCCTGCAGCAAAAAAAATTGTGAAAAAACACCAAAAACAACGCAAAATGCTAAATATCGCAAAACATAAATATTTAACACATTCCGTAAATAGCGCATGTTTTTTAGTGAATTGACTATTTTTGAAATAAATACCGCATGAGTTATTTGGGGCTCTTTCACGTGAATATTCCGATTGGGTCCACCTGCCCATTTTTCAGGCAGACCCAATCGGAATCTCCATTCTCCTCTATGGAACGGCGGGTGTAAACAGATATGTGTCCATTTACTCCAGCTGACGTTCAATCCAATCCACCAAAAAGGGACGGATGGGGATCCAATTCCCCCTCCTTCCATCAGATCGGGTCGGATGAAGACGGACAGGCAGTCCATTTTCATCTGACCCCCATTGAGGAGAGCGAGCAGCTTTGTGTCTGTTCTGCAGCAGTGGAGTGGACACAGATCTGTCATCCGCTTGCTCAGTGGGGATCAGCGGAGAGATCCCCTGCTGAGCAAGCGGATCCGCTAAACGGGTCTGCTCCATGTGAAAGGACCCTTTAACTCAAAAATTCATGCGGTATTTATCTTTTAGTGAATTGATCCCTCTGAGTATACCATGGATGCAGCTACAAACCTATAACACTGCCATCTACTGGTTGAAGAATATATCTCTACTGAATAGTGATGTAGTTGGCACACAAAATACATGAACACTGAACTTTAACAATTATTTGTGTGAAATTATAAATCTACAAACTATGGCATATACACTAACTTTATTAGTACACCTTGCTAGTACCAGGTTGGACCCCCTTTTGCCCTTCAGAACTGCCTTAATACTTTTTGGCATAGATTAAACAAGGTGTTGGAAACATTCCTCAGAGATTTTGGTTCATATTGACATGAGTTCCTGTTGCCTTTCTATCATCTCGAACCAATCTGCCCATTCCCCTCTGACATCAACATTTTCGTCCACCAACTGCCGCTCATTGGATATCTTCTCCTATTTTTGGACCATTCTCTGTAAACTCTAGAGATGGTTGTGCGTGAAAATCCCAGTAGATCAGCAATTTTGAAATACTCAGACCAACCTGTCTGGCACCAACAGCCATGCCACATTCAAAGTCACTAAAATACCCTTTCTTCCCCATTCTGATGCTCAGTTTGAACTTCAGCAAGTTGTCTTCACCAAATCTACATGCCTAAATGCACTGAGTTGCTGCCATGTGTTTGGCTGATTAGCAATTTGTGTTGCCAAAAAATTGCACAAGTGTATCTCATAAAGAGGCCGGTGATTGTATATTTGAAAATTGATCAACCCTGATGTACTGACAGCCTATCTCATTTCTTGAGGACCTAAAATGCCAGGACAGTACAAATATCTCCCAAATGGACACTTTTTGGAAAGTAAACAGTTGAGGGTATTTAAAAGAGGCATGGTGTGTTTTTTGAAGTTGTAATTTTTTTGGAACAATTTTTTGGAAAATGAAAAAAATTTAACAAAATTGTCATTTTAACAAGTTCTTTCGCACACACAGCATGGGCATACTTATAATTACACCCAGGGGTGTATTTACCACAAGGCATTTGCCTAGGGCGGCATTTTTCAGGGGGGGCAGCACTGCCCCTTTGAAGAAGGGACAGAAGAAGGAACACACGTGGCATGGGGACCTGGTGGGTTCTGAGAGATGCTGTGCGTTTAATGACGGTGTATGCACAGCCAGACTCTCGTTCCTGGGGATGTCCAGAGCTGTGAAGGTGAGTGTCTTTCTCTCTCTCGCCATGGGGGATTGTTGCTAGTGTATGGTGGGCAGTGGTAGTGGAGGGCTTGGATGGAGGGCAAGGGTGCTCTGGTCAATGTCAAGCTCTTTTTGCAGGGGGGGAGGGGGGCGCCAATTTTTGTCTCTTGAGTATGAGGATACCACATGTATAATTGGGGAAAAAAAATAAGTCCACACTTCTCTTTTAATCCATAGTAAGACAAAGCATTTTATACAGTGTCTGAATTCCTGTAGTTCAGCTTTAATTAACTAATTCAAGTCCGGACACTTTCACCCCCTTCCAGTCCAGACCATTTTTCAGTGTCTTACAGGAACAAAGTCAGCGAGATGTGCAGATGGGTCAGTTCAGGTGGCAGAGACATGGTCAGCAAACAAGCAAAGGATTAGTTGAAGCAGCAGACAGAGGCAGCACTGCACTGGGGTGGTGGTGATCAGGGACACTGGGACTGGAGTGGCGGTGATCAGTCACTGCAACCAGTGTGGCGAAGATCAGGGACTCTGTAACTGGTGTGGTTATCAAGGACAACATGACTGGTCTGCTGGTGATCAGGGACACTGGGATTGATACAGTGAATTGTCCAGGGGGTTGATAAGGGGTTAAGTCTGCCAACGTCTGGGTGTTCATGGCACTGGCCCTTGTGGCAGGCTATAAATACAAGGAGAAGCAGCTTGGGTGGGATGCCTCCACATGGGAACAAGTAAGGAGGGTGCTACAGAATGTGATCTCTACCTAGAAGTGGTCACTCCCCCAAAAGGGGTGCCCAGTCAGGGTGCAAGATAACTAAGGACTTTATGGACTTTGCATTAGTCTCAGGTAAGGGATGACAGCCTGGTAAGTAACTTGAATATGAAGGAGAACTACAGTGAGGATATATTAACTGTAAAGGGACTGTGTACTGTACCAACTGAATGCTTTTCAGTAAAGATTCCAAGTTAACTCAAAAGGTACCTGGTCTGAAGTACTTATAAAGGGGTTGCATGTAATGGCGCATTACATATTTACATAGTTACATAGTTAGTCTGGTTGAAAAAAGAAAAGTCCATCCAGTTCAACCGTTAAAAAAAAAAGTTATAATCCTATACCCACAGTTGATCCAGAGGAAGGCAAAAAACCCAGCAAAGCATGATCCAATTTGCTCCTGCAGGGAAGAAAATCCTTCCTGATCCTCCGAGTGGCAATCGAATATTCCCTGGATCAACTTTACCTATAAATGTTAGTATCCAGTTATATTCTGTGTACCTAGGAAATAATCCAGGACTTTTTTAAAGCAATCCACTGAGCTGGCCAGAACCAACTCTTGAGGGAGTCTATTTCTCATTTTCACAGCTCTCACTGTGAAGAAACCTTTCTGTGTTTGGAGATTAAATTTCTTTTCCTCCAGATGTAAAGACTGCCCCCTTGTCCTCTGTGATGACCTCAGGGCATTAAAATAACCAGTGCTTGAACAACAAAAAGGGGATAAAGAAGCCAGGAGAGAGGGCCACCATGCAATAATTAATTGTGTAAAGGAATTGGCAAGAGATGTGGCTAATGTGCTGATGCCATGAGTGACCAGGAGTGGTGGAGAATGTTATACCAGCCAGTGGGAGCTTAGCACTTGTCATGGGAAATGGTAATCCTGGTAGTGAGGGGGCAGATGAGCAGACTCTCTCCCTAGTGACTGGTTCCCCCTGACATTGCGGCACAGGGAACCTATGCACCTAGCCTGGAGGTAAGGCAAAATGGAGAGAGTGAGAAGTGGATCCCTTAAAGTGGTAAACTCGTTCACAACAGAGGTCTGTGCTATAGGTCTGGCGGAATCCCCACATTGTCACTGGGAGTGAAGTGGCAATCATGGCTGTGCTGGTGGAGTGAGACATGGGCCCCGAGGTCTATCCCTCAAAATGCTGCATTTGTAGGAGAGAAGAAGGTGTACAGCCACACGGGAAGAGGGCTTACAGAGAAGTGCTTAGTGTAATACAGTGGAACTGTGCAAGGAGTCTGGAGGAAAAGAAATGTAATCTCCAAATAGAAAAGGTTTCTTCACAGTAAGAGCTGTGAAAATGTGGAATAGACTCCCTCAAGAGTTGGTTCTGGCCAGCTCAGTGGATTGCTGTAAAAAAAAGTCCTGGATTGTTTCCTAGATACACAATATAACTGGATACTAACATTTACAGGTAAAGTTAATCCAGTGAATATCTGATTGCCTCTCAGGGGATCAGGAAGGAATTTTTTTCCCACCAGGAGCAAATTGGATCATGCTTTGCTGGGTTTTTTTGCCTTCCTCTGGATCAAATGTGGGTGTAGGATTATAACTTTTTTTTTTTATGGTTGAACTGGTTGGACTTTTGTCTTTTTTCAACCAGACTAACTATGGAACTATGTGAAGGCTCACTTCTAAGTTAGGGTGCCACCTTAATGCTGATTCTCACATGACTGCAGACTTTCTTCGGCATTAGCGAGCGCGTTTGTCAAGGGTCCCCACATCTGGCCATGAGCCCCACCCACAACTGGACCTACTATGACGCTTTATGTATATCTACAATCTCCAGATCCTCTTGCTCTCCACCTGTTCAATACCCAAGCCAGATGATAACAGTAAACAGGACAATTACAATTTATTAAAAGTGGTTGTAAAGGCTCAAGGTTCTATGCAGAAGGTAAAAAACCTTCATGCATACTCACCTAAGCGATGTGCACTGGAGTCTCGGCAATCCCGGGACTTCCTCTCCTCATTGGCTGAGACAGCAGCGGTAGCCATTGGCTGTCACTCACACTCAATCACAGCCAGTAAGCCAATGAGAAGAGAGAGCGTGCGGGGCCAAGCTGCAGCTCTATGTGTGAATGGACACACAGAACAGCGGGTGCCCCCATGGCAAGCTGCTTGCTGTGGGGACACCCTACAAGAGGGAGGGGCCAGGAGTGCTGGTGGGGGGTCCCAGGAAGAGGAGGATCTGGGCTGATCTGTGCAAAACCAGTGCAGTGAGAAGGTAAGTATGGTGTTTGTTTTTGTTTTTTGTTTTTTTATTAAGCCTTTAATATGAATTTAAGAAAATCTTTTTTGTGATTTTTTTTTTTTTTCAAAACTTCCAGTAACAGCACTTCATGACATGCACACTTTATAAGTTGGCCATTGGGTTGCCTATCAGGTCTACAGGAAGCATGCTTGGACCTGGTAGTCAACCCAGAGGCCAACTGAAGAAGTGCGCACAGCAGGATAATTGCGAGTTAGCAAATTAGTATTTACAGTCTAAAACAGGATGCAGCCAGGTTCTCCAGGCAATAAACTTTGCAACAGATTAAAAAAATAATTATTTGTTTACAAGAACTGTTTATGGTGAGACAATACGCCAAACATACAGAAAAACAGATTTTTGGTTTCCCAATACTTTACTGTAAACAGTATATGAAACCGGTCCTCCATTGGCTCTTTTTAGTGAGAACTGGTTTGTGGTTCTCATCTTCAAACGCTAGATGGTCCATTGCATAAACATGTTACATCCAACATGGAAACGCCACATAGCAGAGATGTTGGAGTTGCCTGAATTCCCATTACTCGCCCTGCCTTCAAATTCCCAGAAACAAGAAGTACATACCAATGTTTGGTGGGAGTGTCACAGGAACTTATTTGTATGTTTAAAACTTGTGCATAAATCAGCAAGGACATACATTACTGGTACACTATAACTGCACGTAATGATAGCATGAACTTACAAATATATTGTATATTACATTTGTACAGTTCTGGTTGAATTTCTTTTTTTGTAAGTGAACACTGAGCCGCGCATGCACAGCTCACTGTACATTCCTGGCATGATTCCATGCCGAGACAAGAAACTCTCATGCACATGCATGTTCTGTCATCACAGCCAGGTCAATCAAGATGGCCAAATGCTCTGATCCTGGGAGAAACTGGGGGAAGATGAAGGCACTTGCAACCAGGGCCAGATCTAAGGGGTGCTGGGGTGGGCTATATTTCTGTGGCACCCCCCAGGACTGGTAGCAGCATTCATGATAGACTGAAGAGGGGGATAGCCTGCGATGAGGCAGGCCAATGAGAAGGGAGTTACAATAGTCAAGGCGAGATATAACAAGGGAATGAATAAGTTGCTTAGTGGTTTCCGAGGTTAGGTACGGGTGTATCTTGGAGATGTTGTGGAGGTGAAGTCTACAAGATTTGGACAGTGAATGGATTTGGGGGTGAAAGGACAGATGGGAGTCTAGGATTACATCTAGTACCCTTGCATGAGGGGAGGGACTGATGGTTGTGTTATTGATCTTGATGGAGAAGTCGGGGGGGGGGGCACAGGCTGGAGGGAATACTAAGAGCTCAGTTTTGGAAAGATTGAGTTTGAGGAAGTGGAGTGACATCCATGCCGATACGATATGTCGCTTAGTAGGTTAGTAATGTGAGAGGAGACTGAAGGGGTGAGGTGAGGGTTAGAAAGATAGATTTGTGTATCATCAGCATAGAGATGGTACTTAAAGCCATGGGAGTTTATCAAGTGACCAAGGGAGGAGGTGTAGATGGAGAAGAGTAGGGGCCCAAGGACAGAACCTTGAGGGACCCCTACAGAAAGAGGAAGCGAAGA
Organism: Staurois parvus; assembly: GCF_062004578.1. Taxonomy (NCBI): domain Eukaryota; kingdom Metazoa; phylum Chordata; class Amphibia; order Anura; family Ranidae; genus Staurois; species Staurois parvus. The sequence continues at coordinate 473,684 of NW_028318364.1, forward strand.
GGAGGAGGCAGCGTTATAGGTAATGCTGAAGGAGTGCTGCGATAGGTAGGAGGAGAACCAGGAGAAAGCAGAGTCTCGGAGGCCAAGAGAGTGGAGTTTTTTGAGGAGGAGGGGATGGTTAACCATATCAAAAGCTTATATGGAGTGATACCTATAAACTAAAGCAAAAAACAGTGCCAATTAACACCTTGCCTTAATCAATTCATAAACTTAAAAGTGAAATAACCAATAATCATATAAATAATGTCCAAATCAAAAAATGTATAAATAATAAATTATAAAAAGAATAAGTCCTTTCTCCCCAAGCAAGTGGTGAAAAAAATGTTAAAAAAACCAAATGTCCAGACCAAGATAATGCTTCCACCATTCACCAGTGAAAAAAAAACAATATCAGCCGCACTCACCAGATAAAAGTGAGTAATACACCTTTTCGGATGTATAGGGATCCTAAGCCCCCTCTAAGCCTCCTGGACTCCTTTCCACCATGTAGGACTTGGGGAGGATTTCTTCCACAGGCTCCTGCCTTATCCTCTCTCCAACCTCCACAGCAGTGCAAGGGAAAGAAATGTATAATAGTGTAATCCTGCTAATACTGATGTATTGCTAAAAAAGTATTGCCAGACCACTTACATTTGTTAGATGAATAAACAGCATCTTTTTATTGCCTCCATAGGCTCACATAAAATCCAGTATTCTCATACTGCATTGTAGAGACCTCACAGCCTGGTAAGCAAGGGATGACAGGATACAATCCAAAAAGTTTGTCAAAATGGCTGCTTGGAACGCACCGCAGTTCCGGAAGTGCGTCGAGGCGTTTCACCCCACCCACAGGGCGTTCTCAAGACAGAAAGAGAAAGCGAAGAGGAGGAGGCAGAGTTATAGGTAACACTGAAGGAGTGCTGTGATAGGTAGGAGGAGAACCAGGAGAGAGCAGAGTCTCTGAGGCCAAGAGAAAAACAGAAAAAAAGAGAAAAAGGAGAGAAGCGCCTCTAAGTGCAATAAGTCTTTTAATTCAAGTCTAAATGTAGAAGCACTCACATATGTGAAGTACACATAAGCATAAAAACCGTGGTTAACAATCATTAACGGTGGGGTGGTAACCCGGGTGAAGAGCCGTCATCTCTCTGCGATGTGGGGAGGTCAGCTCTCGGCTGGAACAGCGTGGTGGCTGGAGGGGGAACAGCGGTGAGGCCAGCCTTCATGCACGTCCTCCCACAGAGCCGGATGGAACGCACGCTGGAACGTAGCGGCGGCGTGGCCGTGATGACGTCAGATCCCAGGGTGCACTGCGACGCATTTCGGAGCATGCACTGGCTGTGGAAGGCGAAAGTGCACTCCTTTTTCAAGCAGTTCCTGCGTGTTCCAGCCGAGAGCTGACCTCCCCACATCGCAGAGAGATGACGGCTCTTCACCCGGGTTACCACCCCACCGTTAACGATTGTTAACCACGGTTTTTATGCTTATGATTACTTCACACATGTGAGTGTTTCTACATTTAGACTTGAATTAAAAGACTTATTGCACTTAGAGGCGCTTCTCTCCTTTTTATCATCTACAGAAGTTGCTACAGCTTATTTGGAAGCCTTGCCCTCAGTTCCACACGGAATCCTACGCTCTTCATACAGTAGCCACTAATACCACCATCACCCATACTACCATTTCCCAGGACTTTGCAGTGTTTGCGCTGTTACAACCCTTCCTCATTTTCTCTGAGGCCAAGAGAGTGGAGTTTTTTGAGGAGGAGGGGATGGTCAACCGTATCAAAAGCTTATATGGAGAGATACCTATAAACTAAAGCAGCTGACAATCACAACTGATACCTTAACAGTGACAAACTACAAATAATAATTTAGTGCAGCGCTGAAACAATAATAATATCAATAAATCAACCAAAACATGCAAAAATAAACAACACAATAATTGAGTGATATAAATCAAAAAACTATAAATATAGTGCATAAAGTGCTCCAAAAAAAGGTGTTCACAAACAGTGTAAGCTGAGGTCATATAATTGGCCTCAAATATGTGCAATCATTCACGCTATAAATGTGAGAAACATCACATAATAAATAATTCTAAACTAATTAAACAAACCCCTATTCAAAAAATATAAATCCCCTTGTATGAAAGGGACTAACACTCTAAGTGAATAGTGTTGAAGTGACCAATCCAACCTATAAATAATCAATCAAAAAAATCTCTAAAAGTCCATGAATCATCAAAATAGTGCTTCATACAGCAATAACTCATGCAGAGTGATAATAGTGATGATGTCTGTGAAGGTGTCAGCACACTTATCCTCTATGGCTAGATTGCCCCCTCACCTCCACTCATTGACCCAATGGGCCACTACGCCTTCAGGATCACTCCTAGATCCTTCTCCAATAATGACAGCTAGATATGCCCCTCACCATAAGCCATGGTGAGAAAGAAAAAGATCCTCCATAGTGTAGTAATTTGGATAAATCAAACTCTGATTAAATGATAAAATGCCCACTCAATTGTTAAAATCTGGTGCAATCACAGTTTAAACCTCATGCCTGGGTGTACTGCATGGGTTAGGATTAATTTGGGTGTTCAAAGATGGCGTCCGCGCCGGATATGCATCACCATGTACCGGAAGTTGCGTCACGGCATACCTACGTGTTGCGTCACTAGACCATGTGACTTCATCAGGGTATCACCATTGGTGCACAGCTTTCCTATTTATAGGGAACCTGGTTGACTGTAATGTGGATGGGAATCACCTGTGACCTAATTCCTATAGACGGCGGCCATTTTAATGTAGTCCTACCTCTGTCGGCCATGTGACTTCATCAGGGTATCACCATTGGTGCACAGCTTTCCTATTTATAGGGAACCTGGTTGACTGTAATGTGGATGGGAATCACCTGTGACCTAATTCCTATAGACGGCGGCCATTTTAATGTAGTCCTACCTCTGTCGGCCATGTTCCAAAAACTTCAATAAGTGATAAGACTACTAACAATATTACATATATAATGACGTTACGGCAGCCATATTAATGGAGTTAAAAACATATAAATTCACTCCATTCACCTAAGTGACTAATCGCCAATAGTGACAGGACACTCAATTATTAATGAAAATACTACTATTACCTAACTAAAATAAATATTATATTGTGAAATCTGTATTATTATTAAAACCAATAAATGATAAATACTGAATAAATAGGGCAATTAAATTAAAATATATAAAAACATGCTATACCCTACTTATGAATTATAAATAGTAACAGGGACCTTACCAAGAATATTTTATATTATATAATGAAAAAAACGCTGAACGTCAGTTTAGGAGCTGAAGTGTACATGAGCCCTTACTAAACCCAAAACAATAAAATCAATCCGTATATGCAGTAAAGTATGCTTGTTATACTCACTGTGGAACCTAAGGGGTTAATCCTCCACATTGTGTAAAAAGGCCATTTGATCCTGTCTTCTCTGCTCCTTCTCTTGTTCCAATGTCCACATCTTATCTCCTGATCAGACAGACTGAACCCATAGCCACATCCACATGCTCAATTTAGCGTGTATTGCTAGAGAGGTTTTTTTTTTTCTTTGGAGAGTGCATGTGATCAGCACAGGGCCAATCAGCACTGTCAAGACAGATGGTCAGTGGGTCCTGCATCCTCCTAGAGCAGAAAGAAATCTCCTCCTACAAGCTTTAAACAGTGCTCTGCTGAAGTCACAAGACTGCTCTAAGTGCTGATGAAAAAAGGTATTTAGCAGTTTATATTTACTAAAATAATTGCACTTCCATGTTGTGTATACTGTGGGAGACCGCATATAGTGAATGCAGGGTCCTGGGTTTGGTAACACTATAAATAGTAAAATAAACTGTGCTGCACTGCCTCGATGTTTTCAAACAAATGATCCTATTCCTTTATTTATTTATTTAGTACTGATGATCAAATTATCATGCCATAAATAGTGCTCATGAAAAACAATATTTCATGTGTGAATCATATACCTAAAATTGTAAATCTGAAAATCCAAAAGATATAAATAAAGTCCCACAGGTGAATGAATAATCACACAAAATAATGTCCCATAGATGTGCAACCATATAGGTCTTCTGTGTTGTAGTTGTAAATTCAATGTACAGACACCAAAGAAGTAATAAGGCTGCTTACTGGACTCCCACAGCCCAATACTATGGTGCTCCTATGCCCTTATCGTTTATTAGGACAAACAGCCAGAGATATCAGAAAGGTGGTTTGTTTGGGACATTATTTTGTGCAACTATTCATTCACCTGTGGGACTTTATCTGCTGGATTTTGTGTTTCACATTTTTAAATATTTGATTGACATATGAAATATCATTGTTTTTCGCGAACACTATTTATGGCATAGTAATTTGATTTTAACCTCTTTTCCCCCTCCCTATAGCAGAAATACTGCTACAGAGCAGCAGGGCTGTGCAAAGTCACGTATATATACATGATTTGCATTTCTGGGTAGGGGGTGCTGCCATTGGCGACTACAGTTGTCAATCACCGGGTCCCAGATGGAGATTCGCTGAGTAAAACTGACTGGGGAGTGAACTGTGTGTAAACAACACAGGTCTCTCTCCTGCCAGCAAGAACATGCTGCTGTGTATTTTATACATTATAAATACACAGCAGCATGTTTCCCTAGTAAAACACACTGCACAAGCAGTAAAACAGCACACAGTTAACCCTTTGGTTGCCCCAGATGTTAACCCCTTCCTGCCCAGTGTCATTAGTACAGTGTCAGTGCTTTTTATTAGCACAGATCACTGTATTAGTGTCACTGGGGACGTCATTGACACTTAGTCAGTTCCCACCCAGTGTCAGAATGCCCGCCACAGTCCTGTTTTAAGTTGCTGATCGCCGGCATTACTAGTATAAAAAAAAATTAAAATTCCAGTATATATATACCACCATTTGTAGATGCTACAAATTTCACGTAAACCAATTAATTTACACTTATTGGGATTTTTTAAGCAAAGACATGTCGCAGAATACATTTTGGCCTAAATTTATGAAGAAATTAAAATTTAAATTTTTTTACTGGATATGTTTTATAGCAAAAGTAAAAAAAATTGTTTTTTTTAAAATTGTCGGTATTTTTTTGTTTATAGCGCAAAAAAAAAAAATGCACAGGTGATCAAATACCACCAAAAAAAGCTCTATTTTTGGGGAAAAAAGGACATAAATTTAATTTATTTACAGCATTGCATAACCACGCAATTGTCAAAGTAATGCAGCACTGTATCGCAAAAAATGGCCTGGTCAGGAAGGGGGGTAAATTCTCTGGAGGGCAAGTGGTTAAAGAGATAGGATAATTTTTTTTAACACACTGAGGCAACGCAACACAGTTTGCTTTACTATATAATCTGCAAATGCTGAAGGCCCTAAATTTCATAAGTGGTTTAGTTCTGCTTTAATTGGCTCAGAAGTTTCTGGATAGGTGTATGAGATGTGACAGAAGCAGTACATTAGCAACTGATTATCTGTTAGCCCGGTGTGTTTAGTTAACTCTTTCAGTGGTGTTCTCTGCTTCATATATAGTTCTAGATATGCTATTTGTATGGAGATTGGATGTCCGAATGTCCAGCTTTGCAGTGCAGTCCTGAAAGGTACATTCTATCCAGATGTTGTTGGCCCCTATTTCATGTTTCATGTAATATTTCAGTTGCTCATTGGACTTTTCTTTATCTTGGCTTGCCAACTTAATAACAGGATAAAGGTCTCAGGTAAACTGATTTCTTTCCCTTTTGAATTATGTATGACTGAAATCCTTAGATATAGTGGGCACGGATTTTTTTTTTCAGGCGGTAATCCTGGCCTTGGGTGACAATGCTTACTTATGGCACTGTATCAATGAAGAAGCAGTGTTGTCATGCTATGACTGGACTATAGAACACCTCCTCCTCTTCTCCTTAACATATGGGGAGATTGGGACCATGTAACTGACAAGAATGCTGCATAGGAACTTATCAGATGATGATATTTTTGGTAGGATCAACAGGTATTTTTAAACATATTGAAAATATAGAAGAAAATGCTTTCATACAATATTTAACAGACCAAAGGGAGCAAAAGGAGTTCATGAGTTCATTGTTAAAGTGATACTAAAGGTTCAGATTTTTTCTAATAACAAACACGTTATACTTACCTACTCTGTGCAGTGGTTTTGCACACAGCAACCCAAATTCTCTTCTTTTTGGGTCCCTCGCTGGTGCTCCTGGGCCCTCCCCCCTGCTTAGTGCCTTCCAAAGGAAGCTGCGTGCTCTGAGGGCACTTGGCATGCTCAGTTCCAAGCCGCTTCTGCAGGTCTACAAGACATACAGAGTGCGGCTTGGCCCCACCCCCCGCTCCCTCCTCACTTGACAATGGCTCCTGCTGCTGTGTCTCAGCCAATGAGGAGGAAGAGACCCAGGAGAGCCTCTGCTCTTGTGCACATTGCTGGATCAAGATCGGGCTTAAGTAAGTTTTTTTTTGGGGGGGGGGGGGCTGACCACAAAAGGTTTCTTTACCTTTAGCCTTTAGAAACACTTTAAAGTTTGCATACACTTTAAACTCAACCTTTGGTTAGGATATAGTTGTAAAATTGCCACTGCTGCTGAATATCAAGCAACTCCAGTTACCTGTACACCTGTTTCCATTTTGTGCAGAGTTTCCCAGCAGTTCCAAATATCAGGGCTATCAAAGATGCAAAAGTCACTAAATCTATTCACTACATCCCGCACTACACTACTGCTTTATCACTGTGAGATACAGATGGTAGAGGGCTTCCTGGAGCCAACAGCTGCAGCATCTAGTCATTATGTTCATTGAGGAGCATCTTGATTTTTCAGGGGATCCAGGGTGCAACTGCACCAAATGGAGATGGTTTATTAGCATGGAAGGCCTATGTGGGGATATGTCACCATTCAGACATCAGTCAGAGTGGGAAATGCAATCAGTGACAATTTGCGCTGATAGTTTGCATTGTAAAGCTACTTGCTTACCTGGCAGAGGAATGTCTTCCAGCATCAAACAGAAAATTGTTACCAATACTTACCGTCATTTTCCTATTTGGCCGGTCCTTACGTCACCACACCTGAGTTTACTCCTCCTCCGAACCCTCAGGACCACCTTCCCTTAGCAGAATAAAATAGAATTCCTCCCCTCCCTTCTTGTTCTAAATGTAGCAGCGACAGGCCACTAGGGAGGGAGAAAAAGTTGTGGTGATGTGAGGCCAGGAAAAGAAAATTATGGTAAGTATTGGCAACAATTTTCTGTTTTCTTGATCAGCCTCACGTCAGCACAACTGAGATACAACATAGCTAATCTAGGCCGGGATAAAAAATATGAATGGATATTTCTTTATTTAGTCTGAAAGGGTTCCGACATTACTGCCACCCCAAACTTAGTCGAACTAGTGGATATCACATCCAGTTATAGTGTCTGGCAAAGATTTCACAGGAACTCCAGCAGACCATTCTGCATATGTCTTCTACCGACATCTTAGCGAGTGTTGCCCATGAGGCTGCCATCCTTCTGATTGAATGAGCTTGTACCATCTGTGAAGGAGCAAGACCTTGTTGTTAATACGCCAGGCTGATTGCCCTGGTGATCCAGGCAGCTATGATTCTTGCCCATGCCACCTCTCCTTTCCTAGGTCCTGATGGTAGAATGAATAATCTATTTACATATCTGTTGGCAGCAAAGAAGGTACAATGTAAACAAGCTGAACATATCCAGGAGTCTAAGGTCTAGCTCATCCGCTTGTTCCGGTGGCTACATAAAACTTGGTAAAACCAACTCCCAATTCACATGAAATTTTGCAACCAATTTGGAGGTTATGGTGGGTGAGGGCTGCAAAATAACCTAATCTCCCAGAATGATGCAAAATGGGTCTCTGCATGATAGGGCTGCTAGCTCCAACACCCTTCTCGCTCAGGTTAATTTATTAAAAACCACAATGGGCATGCTTCTGTATGGATGAACGAGGTTGGAACAGGGCCTTTTGCACTATGCTCAAGTCCCAGGCTGGGAATAGGTTCTTCTTAGAAGGCTGCACTCTTATTGTCACTCTAAGAAATTGTTTTTATCACAGGCTCATCTGCCCATTTGTGGCCTGTAAACAATGATAATGCTGATACATGTACTTTGATCGTGTTGTAGGTCTAGGCCTTATCCAGAGCTGATCGTAAAAAATCTAGCACATTTGCGATTCCAGGAGTCAGTGGGGAGCACTTTTGTTGTGCAGCGAAGGCTATGAATTTACCCAAAATCCTGGAGTACGTAGTGTTTGTTGAGGATTTCCTTGCCTTTAATAATGTAGAAATTACTTCCTCCAAGAGGCCTTGTGACTGTGATCTGGCCGATTCAAGAGCCATGCCCCAGTATGGGATAACTCCATTGACCCTGTTTCAGTAAATCTCTCTTCAGAGTAAGAGGTACTAGCGGGGCTGACGCCATCTCTAGCAGCAGCGAAAACCACGGCCTTTGAAGCCAGAATGGTAGTATTAAGATGGCATGGACCTCTTCCTTTGCGATTTTTAACAATGTTTTCATGATCAGTAGTGCAGGAGGGTAGAGGTATACTAGGGGGGTAGACTTTGAGTGGAGATATTGGGATGTTGTCTGCAGCTACAGGCATCATCCCAGTTTCTTTTTTTCTCAGCAGCTGATCCTTTGTAATGTAAAAGAAAACAGACTGGCCTATTATCTGCTGTATTTTACAAGTGGTGGGAGGGGTGCCCCTCCTCCCACCTCTCACCAGTGCCATCACATCAGGGAGCTGGAGAATGAAGCAACACTACCGCTGACTTACCTTGGAGCTGAATGGGGGCTGGAACATCCCTGATTATCTATATGGTACAAGTATTTTGTCACTTCTGGTTTTGCTGGATGTAATCAAAGCCATTTTTTATCAGATCAGAAGCTTTTATGGGAAGGGGAGAGATCTGGGGTCTAATAGACCCCAGATCTCTCAGTAAAGAGTACCTGTCATTGCTTATTGCTATCACAAGCTATAGCACCCTTGCGGGGACTGCATGAGAGGGTGTTAATAAGAGTGATAAAATAGGTCTGTTTGGCAGTGTGAAGGCAGGAGTTGTATTTTTGGAGGGCAGATTTATAATGATTATGGACTTAGCCTAACACCACAGACGCTCAAGAGAGTCGCTACGTTTTTTGAGGCTTCTGGTATTGTCTGTTTGACAGGGTTGTAGCTGGCAGGACCTGATTCTGTGTGTAGTGAGGGGGACCAATGTGTCCACGGTGGATGACAATGAACTGTTGTAGACAGAAGTGGCCAGGCTGGGGCAGAACAGGGCTGAGATTTTGTCATAGAGACAATCTGTTGAAGAATGAAGAAGAGAAGGGTTAACATGGCGAAGGTTTCTACTGGTAACTGTTCAGTAGTTGAAAGGCAAGGAGCAGGAAGCCAAGGAGAGAGTGAAGCTAATAAGGGTGTGATCAAAGACAGATAAAAAAATGTTGATGAGGTTGCAAAGAGTGCATAGGTATGAGAATACAAGGCCAAGGCAGTTGCCATTGGAGTGAGTAGAAGCATGCGTCCATTGTTTTAGGTCAAAAGAGGAGGTTAGGCTCAGAAATGTAGAAGGAGCAGGAGATTAACAGGGATGTTGAAGTAACTGAGAATGATTGTGGGAGTTCCATAAGAGAAAGTAGGGAAGCCAGGCACTGAAAGTCATCCAGGAACCTTGATACCGGTCCAGGGGACTTATAGATCACAGCAATTCGCAAAGAAACTGGAGCAAATAAACAAATACAGTGAACTTTAAAAGAGTAGAGGGGCAGAGAGGGAGGCAACTGAAGGACCTGAAAAGTGCTTTCAGGGGATAGGAGAATTCCAACTCCACCTCTCCTTCATCCACTATGCCTTGGAAAGTGAGTCCAGAGGAGGACACCATGGTAGAGGGCAGCAGGAGAGGGAAAGTCAGATTCGTGAAGCCAGGTTTCAGTAATTGCAAGTAGGTTAAAGGAGTTTGTGATAAAAAGATAATGGACAGAGGTGATTTTGTTACAGAGAGGGAATTTCAAAGGGCACAGGAAAAGGGGAGGCTGGTTCTAGGAAGAAAAGGAATAGAAACTAGATTGTTTGGATTGCGGTCGCAGTTAGAGGATAGGAGGTGGAGAGTGTGTTGGTCAAAGGAAAATGATGGCGGCTCAGGATTTTGGGAGATGTCTAAAGATTATGTTAGGAGTAGAAGGGTGAGACAGGAAATGTGGGAGTAGGACTTACAAGGAGGGACATGTCCCAGCGTCCTGGAGGTTTTATTAGTATGTGGGTTCGGAATTATCAGGAGTTGATGAGTGCAGTAATAATGTGAAGACAGGAGTGAGGGTGATATATATAAGCTGGGGGGGGGGGCGGAGGGCAGGGGGAGGGGTGAATGAAAGAGAGCTTGAGGAGACACAACAATGAGAAGGAGAAGGAAGGAGTGCATGTTACAGAGAGGTGAGGTTAAGAAGCAGACTGGGTAAGAGATGAAGCAGCTGGATAGGGAAACAGGTCACCTGCAGTCTGTTTAGTGTTTTGCAGTTGTCTCCTGTAGTAGTCTGCTGTGGCTTCTCGCTTTGTGCATTTGCTGAAGTGCAATACTCAATACTTAATCCAAGATTAATACTTTATCCAAGATGACAGTTGCCAATGCTATCCTTGCCTGTGCTAACCCCTGCCTGTAGGTAGGGATGTAGTTAAAAATGATTTCAGAGACTTAGGTGCTAAATTAAAGAACCTCCATGGTAGTATTTCAGAAATACTTTCTGTACCACCAGCCACACCAGAGAGACAGCATGAGCTTCAAGAGCTAAACAAGTGGCTGAGAAACTTGTGTAAGAAGGTGGGTTTTGGGTTCATGGAGAACTAGCCCAACTTTTTGGTGCCTATCAGGTCTACAGAAGGGACAGACTGAACTTAAATGGGGAAGGTACAGCTCTGTTGGGGGAGAAAATGGTCAGAAGGAACTTTAAACTAGGATCTTAGCGGGAGGGGGAGGGGCGAATCAGTGAGGGGTATACCTTAAAGTGAACAAGGGTCAAAGGAACAACTGAATGCTGAAGTGGGCAAAATTGGGGGTGGGGTTTCTAACTACATAGCAAGGAAAACAGTATTCAATTCTAGTAGGCTTGCTTAATGTAACTGTAATCCAAGAGTGAGCAAGGATTAAATACTATATGCCAGCAAAAATCAACACATATAAAGGCTAGAAGTCTGGCTCACAAAATGGAAGAGCTAGACCTTCTGATTCTTGAGAAGGATTTTGACTTTCTGAGAGAATCAGAAGCCCAGTTAGACAGCTCACATGACTGGGTTACAAATATCCAAGCCTACAATCTGTTAGGGAGGGACAGGGTAGGTAGAAGTAGGGGAGGGGTGTGCCTGTATGTCAAGAATAGAAAATTGGATTGAAAATTGGTTACAGGTGCATGTCCAAAAGGTGGTGATTAACAGTGCAGCTTCTAAATGGTTTGGTGTTGTAAAAATAATCTCAATATTTGCAGACGATACGAAGCTAAGCAGGGCCAAAACTTAAGGATATTAAACCTTTACAAGAAGACCTAAATAAAATAGAAAGGTGGGCAATTAAAAAGTAACTTAGGTTTGATGTAGGTAAATATAAAGTAATGAACTTGGGGGCTAAAAATATAAATGCAAGCTAGGGGGAGAACCCCTTGGGGAATCAAGAATGGAAAAAGGACCTGGGGGCCCTAGATGATTACAGACTCAGCAATAGCATGCAGTGCCAAGCTGCAGCAAGCAAGGCAAGCAGAATATTATTAGACATGTGCAATTTGTTTTGTGACAAAATAAAAAAAAGGAATTTTAGACAAAATTTTCGTTATTCGGAGATTTGGATGTATCTGAATTTCCGAATCACAAAAGTAACGAATTTCAACAAATTTGAAATAATTACAATGAAACAAATTATCCGAATTCAAAAATTATTTCAAATTCGAAGTAGAAACATATTGCAATAAATACAGTAAGGTATAAAAGTAAAATAATATATTGATTCCTACTTAGGCTGTTTTATAGAATAGAATAGAATACGATATAAAAGAACAGAACAAAACATAATAGAAAAGAATAAAACAGAAAAGAATGATTTAGAATGTAAAATAAAAGAATATAATAGAATTGAATATAATATAATAAAATACAATAGAATAGAATAAAACAGAATAGATTAGAAAACAAATGGAAAAGAATAGAGTAGAATAGAAAAGATTAGAATGGAAAATAAAAAAACTAATTATCTGAATTAAAATTCGAAAATGAATTTGAAATGCAAACATATTGCAAATAAATATGATAAAGTATAAAAGTGAAAAAAGATGATGAATCCTACTTAGGCTGCTTTATAGAATAGAATAAAATAAAAAATAGAATAAAGCAGAATAGAACATAAAATAATAGAATAGAATAAAGCAGAATAGAATTTAAAAAAATACAGAATAGGTTGATATTAAATGGAAAATAATAGAATAAATTTGAACAGAATAGAATAGGGAGTGACATCACTGTATATTATTCACACCAGTTGTGAGTCTTCTGGTCACTGCACTGTTTCAGGCATATTTTATGTAATTTTCACTGTGTTTATGTGTAATTTATGTCACTTTTTTCCCTGTTAAAGGGGATGCATGTACATTGTCTCACCAATTTCTCCAGTGTGTGATGTTTATTTCTCATTTACACATTTATATATTTTTTTGCATATTATCACATGATAATGCCCTTTTTGATGTGTATATTTCTTTTTGTTAAAATGTATTTGAGATTTATATTTATGCACTAATTATGGTATATAAGTGTATTTAGGCACTGTGTACGGAAGCACAACACCATTTTCTTTTTTATATTTTTAGGTTAAGATGGAAGCACTAATGACCAGGGGGGGGTTCTGCACTGGTGGGATCTGTTTGTAGGTAAGTCTCTCATAATGTACTAGTATGTGGTGCATATTAGTACATTATGTCCTAAACCTGCAGGGGGGCACTTTTTTATTTTCTTAATGAGACTTTTCTACAGCTTTAAGAGGAGATATGATCGCAATATATAAATATCGAAATGGAACATTTATACATAGGGAGAAAACTATTCAGTCCAAGCCAATTTTCAGGTTTCAGCGCTCTCACACTTTGAATGACAATTGCGCGGTCATACAACACTGTACCCAAACTAAAATTTTATAATTTTGTTCACACAACTAGAGCTTTCTTTTGGTAGTATTTAATCACCACTGGGGTTTTTCTTTTTTGCTAAATTAACAAAAAAAGATTTTGAAAAAAAAAACACGTTTCTTTGTTTCTGTTATAAAAATTTGCAAATAAATAATTGTTCTTTATAAATTTAGGCCAAAATGTATTCTGCTACATGTCTTTGGTGAAAATAACCCAAATCAGTGTTTATTATTTAGTCTGTAGGAAAGTTATAGAGTTCACAAACTATGGGATATATCTGAAAATTGATCAATCCTGAAGTACTGACAGCCAATCTAATTTCTTGAGGCCCAAAAATGTCAGGTCAGTACAGATATCCCCCAAATGACCCCTTTTTGCAAAGTAGACAGTCCAACGTATTTCATAAGAGGCATGGCGAGTTTTTTGAAGTTGTAATTTTTTTGTCATAATTTTTCGGAAAATGAAGAAATTCAAAAAAATATTTTCACAATTATTTTTTTTACATACTGTCACCAGTGCAGTACAGCATCATATAACTGGTGTGGCGGTGATCAGGGACATTGACTGGTCCGAGGTACACAGCCGGTGACAGATCTCGCCACAGCGCGGCCCTGCAGGCACGCGAAAAGCATAATCCGTGAAGGACATTATGTGATGCCCACCCAGAGGGATGAGAGGTTTGCCTGGCCGTCATTTAACTATAGGCCGGGCGGGAAGTGGTTAAGAGGTCACATGGTCACTCAATGAGGTTGGACGAGAAGCGGTTTAACCTGAAACTGCATAGGGGATGCTGAACTGTTCGAACGGTAAGGATGTGGAACTCCCTCCCACAATCAGTGGTGTCAGCGGAAAGGGTTGACAATTTAAAAAAATTTTTAGATAGGCATCTTAGTGTACCCAATATACAAGGATATAAGAAGTGTTAGAGACACAAATGCATACAAACACCCACACAGGTTAACCTGGATAGACTAATGACTTTATTCAACCTTACCAATCATGTAGTAAAAACAATCTGTGCATGTGAGATATATCATCACCAATGAGACTGGTGATAGTGTGAAGTCCTTATGGCTGGAGCTTCAAAGGAACAAACCAACTGTAAACTAATGGTGGATGCATGCTATAGTCCACCTAACCTCAGAGCCGAAACAATCTCCTTTCACATTGACTTGGCGGGGGATCCCAAACGTAATGACTGATTGCCACAGATTTCTATGGCAGTCTGTCCTTCTGTAATTTAATGTCTGTCTTGTGGGATCCCCAGAATATCATGGTTCATCATTAGATGAATGCTTCAGGCATTTGGTAATTTATATCTTGAGTTCTGGGGATACCTTTAACTGTGAATGAATAGTCAGCACCTATTATGAGTAACATTTTTACGTATTAGGGCAGACTGGATTTTTGTTGTATTCTATATTTTCTATGTACAATGGTAGTTGGTGAGGTCCTGGCTCATCCTTGTGGCGTATTGTCAAATGGAATAACTCCCTCTGCTGACTTCGTATATAGCTATAAGTCCTCACGCACACTGGACATTTTTACAGCGGCTGTTTTTGGCTTTTGACGTTTTTTCTACAGCCAGTAAACTCCCCAACATGTTATCCTATGTGTCCATGCACACATAGACTGTAATCAGCGTATTTTGGCAGGGACGTTTTTTGGCTGAAAAAAAAAAAACAGGACTAGTGGGTTTCTGGAGGAGTTTTTTAGCTGGAAAAATGCTCTAACACTGAAAAACGCGGTAAAACGCTGCATTTTTGGACTTTTTTTACAAAAAAAATGATAAAAAATGCAAACGCGGAAAAACGCAGTTAAATGCAAAAACGCTAAAAAAAACTCACGTTTTTAACGTGACTTTACACAGCTAACGTTACCAGCGTTATCAAAACGCCCTGTGTGCATGGAGCCAAAATCTGTGTACCTTCTGCTCCTGAAGAAGCGGAATAAAAACACAAAACATGTCGATCTCTATGTGTATGGATAGCGGCATCCTCTGTTATGCATACTAACCAGCTAATAACAACTATTATATGCATGTGATTTTTCTCTATAGTGTGTGTGACCACCACCCTGATCGACACAAGTGCTACTTTGAGTTGCATTTTAATTACATTTTAATGTTGTTTTAACATGTGCAGAAATAAAGATTGTAATTTTTGATGTAAACATTGTGATGTGGTGCCCATAAAGTCTATGGACTGTGGTCCAATATGTTTCTTTTCTTTGCCTGTATAAATAGCCTCTCCTTTCACAGTCAGAAATGGAAGGGGAGCAGGGCTATGTTAATATTATGGGAGGCTTCAACTAACCTGATATTAATTGGGCAGACAGAACTGCACTCTCAACTAGGCTTCGTCATTTCTTGAATGTATTAAAAGACAATTTCTTGGGTCAAAAGCCCCAACTGGGAAAAATGATCTGTTGCATCCACTATTTCATTCAACACATAGCTGCCTGCAGATGTGGAAGTTAGGGATAATTTAGGTAATGGTGGTGACACTGTAATTACATTTTCTGTAAATTACAGGAAGGAGCTCTTGCAACAAAGGATACTGAAGACAAGTGGGAGTGTGTTAAGGACATATTAACCACTTCCCGTCCGTTCTATAGCAGAAATACTGCTACAGGGAGGGCACGGGTGTGCAAAAACAAGTATATATATGTGATTTAGCATTTCTGGGTTGGTGGCGCGTGCGAGGTACGCACACACCCTACTCGCGCCGCCTTCCGCGGCGGTGGCTGTTAATCACCGGAGCACGGCCAGTGATTACTCGCCGGCGCCCAGTGATTTCCGAGGATCTCCGACAGGGAGGAGAACTGTATGCAAACAAAACAGTTCTGCTCCCTGTCAGCTCATGCACACTGCTTTGGATGGCTGTGCACAGAAACAGCTCCCTAGTAAAACACACCCAGCACACAGTTAACCCTTTGATCGGCCCTCATATTAACCCCTTCCTGCCCAGTGCCATTAGCACAGTGTCAGTGCTTTTCTTTAGCACTGATCAGTGTAGTGGTGTCACTGGGGATGTCAGTGACACCAAGTCAGTTCCCCCCAATGTCAGAATGTCCGCCGCAGTCCCGCTATAAGTCGCTGGTCGCCGCCATTACTAGTAAAAATAAAAAAAAATCCCAGTATCTATTTGTAAATGCTATAACTTTCATGTAAACCAATTAATTTACATGTATTGGGATTTTTTTAAGCAAAGACATGTAGCAGAACACATTTTGGCCTAAATTTATTACGAAATTAGATTTTTAAATTTTTTTTACTGGACATGTTTAATAGCAAAAAGTCAGAAATATTGTTTCAATGAATCCAAGCGTGGTACCGTGATAGGTTACCACCTGTGCAATAAGCCCATGCATGCAATTTCCTTGCTACTAAATATTCCACAGTCAACTGTTAGTGGTATTATAACAAAGTGGAGGCAACTGGGAGCAACAGCAACTCAGCCACAAAGTGATTAAAGGTAAAATGACAGAGCGGGGTCAGCGCATGCTGCAGTGCACAGTGCGCAGAAGTCGCCAACTGTCTGCAGAGTCAATAGCTAAAGACCTCCATGGGACAAACGCGGTGCCTGACCTTTGCACTTCTCACCAGCTCCTGAGAAAGGATCAGATCCATGATTGTGATATATTGGGCAGCTGTCAGCCTATCCAACAGTTCATCAATCCGGGGCATGGGGTATGCATCTGCAGTGGTGATGGCGTTCAACTTCTGGTAGTCCACACAGAACCTGGTTGTCTGATCCTTTTTTGGGGACCAGGACTACTGGGGATGCCCAGGCACTGTGGGACTTCTAAATCACCCCCGGCTGCAGCATTTCCTCAACCTCCCTTTTCATATCAGCCAGCACCTCCAGAGAGGCCGATTGTTTAACAGCCTCCAGCCCGCTATACTGTATATGGAAATGACGGACGGGCGGTGGTTCTCTCGTTCTGGGAGGACGTCATATGGCGTCCTCCCACTCTAACCGCGCAGACACAGATCACCATCAATCGTAAAGAGCTGTTGGCTGCAGTTCTTTACCACATGACAGGCTGTGTGTAATCAAAGCCTGTCACAAATGTAAACACAGAGCGGTAATTCACTGTTACCAGCTTCCTCTCCACACACACAGATCTTGTGTGAGGAGAGGAATCTTCTAACAGTGAGTTACCGTTTTTACAGTGCATACACACATTACAGCCCCTGTCACAGTGCCCATCAGTGTACCTGTTGCCCATCAGTGTACCTGTTGCCCATTAGTGTGCCTGTCACCCATCAGTGCCCATCAGTGTAACTGTTGCCGATCAGTGCCCATCAGTGTACCTGTCGCCCATCAGCAGTGCACCTGTCGCCCATCAGTGCCAATCAGTGTACCCGTCGCCCATCAATACATCTGTCGCCCATCAGTGCCCATCAGCAGTGCCCCTGTCACCCATCAGTGTACCTGTCACCCATCAGTGCCAATCAGTGTACACATTGCCCATCAGTACATCTGTCACCCATCGGCAGTGCACCTGTCGCCCATCAGTGTACCCAACGCCTATCAGTGTACCTGTCGCCTGACCAGCAGTGCACCTGTTGCCCATCAGTGTACCCGTTTCCAATTAGTGCTTATCAGCAGTGCATCTGTCGCCCATCACACCTGTTTAACATATCTGTGGGGGCCGCATTTTGTGCAGGCATGAGAGCCCATTCATTTGAATGGACTCCCGTGCCCCGGGACACGCAGGGAAGATGTCCCTGCACTTCTTTGGAAACTGCAGCCCGCACGGGAACCCAGTATGGTTGCGATTCCAGTATGGGCGACATGTCATTAGAATTAATTGCACCCGCCCACGGGTCCCGCATTGCCCTGTGCGGGTGGTGCAGATGTAGGTATTTTTGTGCGGGTCCCGCAGCCGCACCACCCGTACATATGTGAACCTAGCCTCAGTGACCATCAGCAGCGCACCTGTCACCCAGCAGTGTACCTGTCACCCAGCTGTGCCCAGCAGTGCACCTGCCACCCAGCAGAGCACCTTTCACCCAGCAGAGCACCTTTCACCCAGCAGAGCACCTGTCACCCAACAGAGCACCTTTCACCCAGCAGAGCACCTGTCACCCAGCAGAGCACCTGTCACCCAGCAGCACACCTGTCGACCAGCAGTGTACCTGTCACCCAGCAGCGCACCCGTCACCCAGCAGCGCACCCGTCACCCAGCAGCGCACCTGTCGCCCAGCAGAGCACCTGTCACCCAGCAGCGCACCTGTCAACCAGACGTGTACCTGTCACCCAGCAGCGCACCTGTCGCCCAGCAGAGCACCTGTCACCCAGCAGCGCACCTGTCGCCCAGCAGTGTACCTGACACCCAGCAGTGCATCTGTTGCCCAGCAGAGCACCTATCACCCAGCAGAGCACCTGTCACCCAGCAGTGTACCTGTCACCCAGCAGAGCACCTGTCGCCCAGCAGAGCACCTGTCACCCAGCAGTGTACCTGTCACCCAGCAGAGCACCTGTCACCCAGCAGAGCACTTGTCACCCAGCAGTGTACCTGTCACCCAGCAGTGTACCTGTCGCCCAGCAGTGCACCTATCGCCCAGCAGAGCACCTGTCACCCAGCAGTGCACCTGTCACCTAGCAGAGCACCTGTCGCCCAGCAGTGCAACTGTCACTCAGCAGTGCATCTGTCACCCAGCAGTGCCCATGAGCTTGTTGATTTTTGTGTTACACTTGTTGCAATGCTGGGCACATAATCTGTACAGACATTGATAAGGTCTTGCACAGGGGAGGGGCCTGAATATGGCGCCATGAGCAGTGCCCCTGGGTGAGGCGGCGGGTCGGTGAGGAGCATCAGATCCCATGGAGCTGGAGGCACCGGCAACGGAGAAGGGGACGATGAGAGCATCCCTGTGAGCACTCATGTGACTACCCATGTGACTACCCAGGTGACAGCCCATGTTATGGTTGGCAGCAATTTTGAAAGTGACAAGCTGTCCCACAGGAAAGTGGTGTGGCTTCATGGCTGAAGAAGAGGCATTGTATTAAAGGTGATTTACTCTGCACTGAGACAGCAGTCTTGGGAGACCCCCGAGACACCCCAAGTTGACCGATACACAGAGACCCCTCACTAATTAATTTACCTGACCTTACTTGGAATCGGGGTCGGAGGCAACGGCTGGGACCGAATACGCTCTGAGATGAAAAGATCCTAATCGGTCGGTATGAAAGGTGGTGGTGAGTTGCCTTGAGTAAAGGCGGGACATTTTTAATCTTGTGATACACCTGATGTTATTGCTGCAGTCTAAACGCACTCCTGAATATTGGGGGGGACGGAGGACTATATTTGCTGGGGTTCTCAGTGGTTTTCAGCGGTTGGTGAAACTGGTTAAGTCATCAGAGGAAAACGTCTTCTCTGGGGACGGATAATGCAGCAGTTGTGCATTATAAGCTGTGACGGAAGCGTAGGCAGGACAGAACACACAAAGAAGATGGGGAACACACAAAGCTTTATTGAACTATGAAAGACACTCAATCAGGATAGTTATTGGCACTCCACGACATGCGGCTTGTAGGGACACCCACGGTAAGCAGGCTCATGGGGACTCAATGGGACTTTGGCTGTGGAGTCTTGCCTCAACACAGCTCCCACACAGCGTACTAGGGACAACAGGCTCATGGGGACTCAACGGGACTTTGGCTGTGGAGTCTGGCCTCAACACAGCACCCACACAGTGTACTAGGGACAACAGGCTCACGGGGACTCAACGGGACTTTGGCTTTGGAGTCTGGCCTTAACACAGCTCCCACACAGCGTACTAGGGGCAACAGGCTCACGGGGACTCAACGGGACTTTGGCTGTGGAGTCTGGCCTTAACACAGCTCCCACACAGCGTACTAGGGGCAACAGGCTCACGGGGACTCAACGGGACTTTGGCTGTGGAGTCTGGCCTCAACACAGCACCCACACAGCGTACTAGGGGCAACAGGCTCACGGGGACTTAACGGGACTTTGGCTGTGGAGTCTGGCCTCAACACAGCTCCCACACAGCGTACTAGGGGCAACAGGCTCACGGGGACTCAAAGGGACTTTGGCTGTGGAGTCTGGCCTCAACACAGCTCCCACACAGCGTACTAGGGACATCGGGCTCACGGGGACTCAGCAGGACCTTGACTAGGGGGGGCTGACCTCAGCACAGCTCCCACCCAGCTTTCTAGTGACATCAGGCTCACAGGGACTCAGCAGGTAGCGATGGCTCAAGCACTCAGGGCATCCCAGGTAGCTATACTCCGGGCACGCCATGGGACGGTTCGAGTAAGGGTAGTCTGGGCGTGCAATAGGGGCAGCTCAGGACACGGGTGGTCTGAGCGCACAATAGGGACAGTTCATGACACGGGAGGTCTGTGTGCACAATAGGGACAGTTCATGGCACGGGTGGTCTGTGCGCACAATAGGTACAGTTCATGACACGGGTGGTCTGTGCGCACAACAAGGACAGTTCAGGACATGGGTGGTCTGTGCGCAAAACAGGGACAGTTCATGACATGGGTGGTCTGTGCGCACACTGGGGGCAGATCCAGGCTTCTAGGGGCACTCACGACAGGCATCTTGCAGATGCTCAGCAGCAGGCGGCTTCCAGGGGGGGGGGGTAGGTGACTTGCAGATGCTCAGCAGCAGGTGGCTTCCAGGGAGGTAGGTGACTTGCGAACGCTCAGCAGCGTCCAGGGACCCAGCAATCAGCAGACAGGGCGGCTTCCCAGGGACCCTCAGCAATGGACGGCGGCCCTCACAGCGGCCAGCGTTTCAGGGAACAGCAGCGATTAGCAGGCAGGGGCCCTCACCACAGCCAGTTTCTCCAGGGGCCCAGTGATTAGCAGGCAGGGGCCCTCACAGCGGCCAGCTTCTCCAGGGGCCCAGCAATCAGCAGGCAGGGGCCCTCACAGCAGCCAGCTTCTCCAGGGGTCCAGCGATCAGCAGGCAGCGGCCAGCTTGCCAGGAACAGCAGTGGGAGTCATGGCTGTGGGGTCTGACCTTTGAGGAAGGGGGCTCATGCATAGCACTCAGCGGGGATGGCTGCAGAGGCCCGGTCCGCACCCAGACCTCCCACGACTGCGGTGGCGGCAGGCCGAGGGAGAGCGGCCAGACAGCGCAGGAGGAAGGGAGAGTGAGAGCAAGCCTGGTCTCGCACTGACCTTTTAAAAGCAGCGCGGGACGCTTCCGGGTTGCCCCAGCAATGGCCGGCCCAGCTCCGCGTTGCCGGGGCAACGAGGCACGCCCCCCTCACTCCGGCCACGCGCAGGGAATGTGGCCTTTGTCTCCGGCGGGTTGCCGAGCGTGGGAACCCCTGTGCCCGCCGGGGGCGCACAGAGACCTCCCAGCGGCCCCCCGCCAGGATTTCCTGGTGGGGGGGGTCACAGCTCTTCTGGCTGAATTCCAGGGAGGTAGTGGAGCTGTGACCCTTGCCGCAGGGGTCCCCTCCCCTCATCCCTCACAGCCTGCTTCAAGGCTGTGTGCGGCGAGGAGGGGGAAGGGAGTGAGCAGGCGGCACACGTGACAATAGCAAACTCAGCAGCAAAGTTTAAAGAGATGAAGAGCAGATCAGCCAAAGGGGGAGTAAAAACCCCTCAAGCAAGTGCGAATACTAGCACAATAAGGAATATATAACTCTGCAGGAGAAAAGCCTGAAGAATTTAACCCCTGATAAACAACAGGAGAAAACTAGAAAATGGGTGGGAGATCAATCAAGAATGTCACTAGGGACACAAGAAGCGAACCAGACCAATGATCTGATAAATGTGTATAGTATAACAGGCCGTTGCTGGAACAGATGAGGGAGAAAAAAATCCAATATAACCCCCCCAGGCTTTTTCTTTTTTTTCCCCCTCCGCTCCCCACTCTCTATTCCCACAACGGGGTTGTAGTTTCCATGTATTGAGAAATTAGGAGGGCCAGATGGGCAGTAGGAATCAGGCAGATGATAAGGTAATGGCAGGTTTTCTGGAGGCTGAATGAGCTACCAAATTCTAGATCCCCTATGTCACGAAATGGGGGGGCGGAGTCGGTGTGCATGTTTAGAGTCCCACCATAATATAGGAATCACCAGTGGGAATGTCCCACGACAGATTCTAGGGCAAAACTTTGGCCCTAGGGTATTGGGGAGGGAGGGAGGGGAAAGAATGAGGGGGGGGAATAGATCTTCTAGCAAATATCTTCTTGTTACAAAAAGGGAAAGGGGGGGAGAAAGGGAGGAAAGGGGAGGGAGAATTATACAGGAGATTGCTCCTTCCAATAGTCAATGGCACCCTGAGTAGGAGGACGAGAGAGAGTAAGAGAAGAAAAAAAAATAACATATATACAAGAGAGATGAAGGACGTCAATTTTATGACTTATAATGTTAAGGAACTGAATATACTGGGAAAAAGGCATAAGATCCTCAGAGAATTACAACAACGATCTATTGGAATAGCATTTTTACAAGAAACACATTTATTACAGGAAACAAATGTTAAATTATATTCTAGATATTACCCATACCTGGTATTATGCTTATTCACCTACTAAGCAGACTAAAGGAGTGGCAATTGGTATAGTTAAGAATTTAAGATTTAAGTTGGAGGAGAGGCTGGAGGATCCAGAGGGGCAGTTTTTGTTTCTGAAGGGGAGATTACAAGAAATTGAGTGTGCATTGGCAAATATTTACTGCCCCGAGAGAAACCCGGAGGCCTACCTTAAGAATATACTGGGAAGACCTCTGGATTTCAAAACAGGCAAATTGATTGTGGCAAGGGATTTTAACTTTTGCATGGATCCTCAGATTGACACAACATCCCATGTGCAGAGAGAGGGAAGTATAAGTCAGAAAGCAATACGAAGAATACTATATCAGTGTCAACTAGTAGCTATCTGAAGGATTAAACATCCCAGAGATAGAGACTACACGTTCTACTCTCCGACCCATGCGACGTATTCAAGACTAGATTATATTTTGATGGAACATATACTATTGGAGTCATTGGTTAAAGTCAATATAGAAGTCACAACAATATCGGAACATGCACCAGTTACAACAAAATTATTATGGGGTATGGAGCAGGATAAGATAAACATGTGGAAATTAAATGAGACACTCCTTCAGGAACAGGACAAGAGAGAATAAAAAAAGAAATAGAGCAGTACTTTGAAAGAAATGAGATTGAAGGAATGTCAGTGGCCATGGTCTAGGAAGCCCATAAGGCATATATCAGGGGAATTCTAATAGCGATTGGGGTAAAAAAAAAAAAAGGAACGGCAAAAGAAAATGAATACGCTATTAAGGGAACTAAACGAGCTGGAACAGTCTCATAAAAAGTGAATAGTAGTAGACATACAGCAGCAAATAATAAAAAAGAGAGAGGAATTAGGCAATTTAATGGAGGAGGAAGAAGTGAGAACAACTTTCAATATGATGGCAAGAGAGAGATATCAGTGGGGGGATAAACCGAGTAAATACCTAATGAGAGTACAAAGAAAGAAGAAATCTAGGAATTACATTGAGAAAATTAAGGACAACAATGGAAATCTAGCGTATTCAACCACTGATATTGCTAAGGTATTCAAAAAATATTATAGCAAATTATTTTACATAAACCGGAAACAGTTAAAAGGGGGGAAGAGGTGAGAACAAGACAGAGGCAAAGGAATTTAAACTAGGCAAATTTACTGATTTTAGGAGAACAATTAAAACATTTAGAAAACCCAATAACGCAGGAGGAATTCCAAAGGGCATTGAAGGAGTTGCTGGGAAGAGCCGGGGGCCTGACAGGTATACAGTTAGATACTACAAAAAATTTAAAGAACAGCTAGTCCCCAAATTGTGGGTATATATGAATGCATTAGGAGAAGGGACGGAGATGAGGGAGGAGTCATTGCAAGCATATATTATGCTCATATTAAAAGAGGGGAAAGATGGGACCCAATGTGCTAGATATCGGCCTATCTCACTGTTAAATACAGATACTAAATTATTCGCAAAGGTCCTAGCAGCTAGATTGAAAGATCTAATGCCAGAGTGGATTAAATTAGCAGGGCCCCTGACCCCCTTGTGTTTTGTTTTGTTACTGTATTGTCTCATGTTCTGTACGCCACTATAATGTACAGCACTGAGCAAACCTTTTAGCGCTATATAAATACTGTATAATAATTTGGAACAAGTGGGATTTGTCCCCGGGGGGAGGGAAGAGACAATGGGTTAAGGTCATTCCTTATACAGTAAAGTAAGAGAGGAAAATCCCCTGTACTGGTCTTGTCAGTTGATTCAGAGAAGGCTTTTGATATGTTAGATTGGGGATTTATGTTAGACACGTTGGAGATCCTGGGAATTGGGCCCAAGATGAGAGTGGATAGGAAAGCTTTATAGTCAACCTTCAGCTGCAGTAAAGGTCAATGGTTCGCTATCAGAGTATTTTAGAATGTATAACAGGACAAGACAAGGGTGTCCGCTTTCACCTCTGTTGTTTGTTCTATCCTTAGAACCCCTCTTAGCAACAGTAAGAAACAGTATAGATATAAAAGGGGTCCGGATAGGGGAGATAGAACACAAAGTGGCAGCGTATGCGGATGATATGCTGTTCTATGTGGCTAACCCTAGTTTGACATTACCTAACTTAATGAAAATAATGAAATACTATGGAGAGATGCCAAATCTAAAAATTAACTCAGTAAAATCAGAGATATTTTTGTAAAAAAAATTTCGAATTTCCCTTCTCATGGAGGGAAAGAGATTTAAAATACCTGGGGATTAAATGTACCTCATCCTTAAAGAACTTATATAAAATAAATTATATCCCACTAATAAACGAGATAAAGGAGGAACTGAGAAGATTATCGGTAGGACCATCTTCTTGGATAGGACGAATAAACTTGATAAAAATTTATAATTGTCCCAAAAATCCTAAATATATTCCATATGTTGCCTATACAACTCCTGGGAGCCTATTTTAAAATAATAAAAAAAATTATATTGAGATATATTTGGGGAAATAAAAAACCAAGAATAAGCTATAAAGTGTTCTGTAGGGACAAGGATAGGGGGGGGTCTAAGTGTGCCTGATTTTAAGAGATATTATTATGCAGTGTTACTTTCACGTATTTTTGATTGGACATATAATGCACTAAGAAAAAGTTGGGTGACTATAGAAAACACATTAAGTGGGACACAATTGGATAAGATAGTATGGATTCCACATCAATACAGTATATTAGGAGAAAGTCAAAACACATATACACAAAATGCAATTAGGGTATGGGATATGATTCATAAACAAATGGGATGGGAGTTCAATTTTATTTATGTTCAAAATTCTGTTTATGCCATTGGTAGACACAGATTTCTTCCCTCCAGAGAGGGAAGATATCTCAGGTAAATGGATAAGAAAAGGGAATGCACAGTTAAAGGATATAATGGATGGGGGTTAAACGAGTGGAGATATCTCCAGCTAAAACATTTTGTTAGTTCACTCTAAGCCCTTAAGACCAATGACGGATTTAAATTTACTAGAACAACTTTTTAATACAAATAAAACATGGAAACATGGTACTTCCCAGATTTATAAAACTCTCCCCCCCCATGAGGATTCCCGGACAAGTTTGCTCCCCTCCCCTTCTTGTGCTGACCCGGAAGTTACGTTATGACATCACTTCCGGGTCCCAGTTGAGAGAATGTAATGCAATCCCTGGGAAAGAATGTAATACAGTGCGATGTGCACCACATTACATTCAGTGGAGTAGAGGGGAGACATGCATGGTCTTTTAGACCTTGGATGTCTCAAAAAGACAGCAAAAATCATCACATAGGGGACTTTGAGGACTATGCTTTACAAGTGTCGACCTATAGAAAATATAGGGTACTGAAGTTCGTTGCCATTCCAAAAATTTAAGGTTTGACAAGTTGGATCTCTATTTACTCGCTTACAAAAAAATAGGGTAATGTATTGCTTTTTTGTGCCCTAAAATTAACTTTTTTTACTAAAATTTTACGGTAAAATCATGCGACATAAAAAATTGGAACTACCACTATTTTATTCTCTAGGGTCTCTGCTTTCAGAAAATATATAATGTTTGGGGGTTGTGTGTAATCTTCAGGCCTAAAATGATTTTTTAACATGTGCTATAAAATGCAAAAACGGCTCTGGCAGCAAAAGGGATAAAGTATAAGCCCAGACCCACCCTTTTCTGACGAGCAGCCAATCGTTGTTCATCACACTGCAAGGTCTCCCCCCTCCCTGCTAGTCCCTGGTTGCAGTGCTGGAGAGAGTCAGGGAGGGGAGGAGGAGATAAACAGAGCAATGTTAAAAATATTACACGTTTAAATCACCATAAAGCCTTTTATTTTTAAAGCCCCAGACATTCCTAAAATCACCTCCGATTACGGTTTTGGTTAACAAAAATTTGGTTAACAAAAATTTATAAGTAGATTGTCATGAGGGACTTGTAGATTGGGGCCCCGATTTAGTCCCCGGACAAGTAGTTTTTTCAAAAATGTCCACACCTCTGTATTTCATCTGATAAATGCGACAAAGGGGTTGATACCTAAATTTTGGCTAAAGCAGGAAATACCAAAAAGAAAAGACTGGATAAGTAGGGTTGACTATGTACATAAGATGGAGGAACTCTACCTCAGGAAGAAGATAGAATGGAGAGATTCAGAGAAAAATGGGAGAAATAGGATAGGTTCAAAGAGCAATTTAAAGAAAAATAGAGAGGAGATAAGAAAGGAAGAGAAGGGTGCCTTGAGAGGGAAGAGAAAAGAGGTGGAGCGAGGAGATAAGAGTTAAAAATTAGGGAGCAGAACGGGGAAAAGGGGGTGAGAGTGGGTGGGTGGGGTTTTTCTTTAGAATAAAGAGGTATACGGGAATTGTGTAATGTTGAATATTTTGAAATTTTAATGGTGTAATGTGATATATTGAAAATTAATAAAATATTTATTAAAAAAACTGATAAGGTCTTGCACATGTGGTATCTCCATAATCAGGAGGAGTAGCAGAATGTATTTTGGGGTGTAATTCTTGGTATGTCCATGCTGTTTTTTAGAAATATCTTATAACTTGACAACTTTGTGTTAAAAAAATACATTTTCATTTTCTTTCCACATTTTCTGAAAACTTGTGGAAATAACATGAAATGTTCAAAAGGCTCATTATGCCTCTTGGAAAATAAATTGTGGAGTTTTCTTTCCAAAATGGGGTCATTTTGTGGGTGTTTCCACTTTCCTGTTGCTCCAGAGGCTTCAAAAACGTGATTGGTTGTCAGAAAATTAGATGTATAATTTTTGCCCCTAGAACGCCTAAAGGTGCTTCTTGGATGTTGGGGCTCTCTATGTGGCCAGGCTGTGGAAAAGTGTCACATTTTGGGGTGTAATTTTTGGTATGTACATGCTATGTGTGAGAAATATGTTATAAATGGACAATTTGTTATAAAAAAAATACGTTTTCATTTTCTTTCCACATTTTCCTAAAACTTGTGGGAAAAAAAGACATGTTTAAAAGACTCATTATGCCTCACAAAAAATATGTTGGAGTGCTTGCTTTCCAAAATGGGGTAATTTTGTGGGTGTTTCCAGTGCCCTGGTGCTTCAGGGCCTTAAAAAACATGATAGGTTGTCAAGGAATTAGATGTGTAATTTTTACCCCAAGAAGGCCTAAAGGTGCTACTTGGATGTCGGAGCTCTCTATGTGGCCAGGCTGTGGAAAACGCTCACACATGTGGTATCCCCATACTCAGGAGGAGTAGCAGAATGTATTTTGGGGTGTCATTTTTGGTATGCGCCTGCTATGTATTGGAAATATCTTATAAATGGACAACATTGTGTAATAAAAAAATGCGTTTTCATTTTCTTTCCACATTTTCCGAAAACGTGTGGAAAAAAATTACATTTTCAAAAGACTCATTATGCCTCACAAAAATTACGTTGGAGTGTTTGCTTTCCAAAATGGGGTAATTTTGTGGGTGTTTTCACTATCCTGTTGCTCCAGGGCCTTCAAAAACATGATAGGTTGTCAAGAAATTAGATGTGTAATTTTTACCCCTAGAAGACCTTAAGGTGCTTCTTGGATGTCGGGGCTCTCTATGTGGCCAGGCTGTGGAAAAGTGTCACATTTTGGGGTGTAATTTTTGGTATGTACATGTTATGTGTGAGAAATATGTTATAAATGGACAATTTGTTTTAAAAAAATACGTTTTCATTTTCTTTCCACATTTTCCTAAAACTTGTGGAAAAAAAGACATGTTTAAAAGACTCATTATGCCTCACAAAAAATATGTTGGGAGTGTTTTCTTTCCAGAATGGGGTAATTATGTGGGTGGTTCCACTATCCTGGTGCTCCAGGGCCTTCAAAAACATGATAGGTCGTCAAGAAATTAGATGTGTAATTTTTACCCCTAGAAGGCCTAAAGGTGCTACTTGGATGTTGGGGCTCTCTATGTGGCCAAGCTGTGGAAAAGTCTCACACATGTGGTATCCCCATACTCAGGAGGAGTAGCAGAATGTATTTTGGGGTGTCATTTTTGTTATGTACATGCTATGTGTTGAAAATATGTTATAAATGGACAACATTGTGTAAAAAAAAATAAGTTTTCATTTTCTTTCCACATTTTCCAAAAACTTGTGGAAAAAAATAACATGTTCAAAAGACTCATTATGCCCCACAAAATATACATTGGGGTGTTTGTTTCTCAAAATGGGGTCATTTTGTGGGTAATTCCATTGTCCTGGTGCTCCAGGGCCTTCAGAAATGTAATAGGTACTCAGGAAATTAAATGCGTAATTTATACCCCTAGGTCACCTGACAGTGCTCCTTGCATGTTGGGCCTCTCTATGTGGCTAGGCTGTGAAAAAGTCTCACACATGTGGTATCCCCATACTCAGGAGGAGTAGCAGAATGTGTTTTTGGGTTGTAGTTGCAAGTATTCATGTGCCGTGTGGGAGAAATAACTTTTTAATATAACAATTTTGCAAACAAAAAACAAATCTTAATTGTAGCATTTGTACATACAGAGATGGATGTGAACCTCCCTTTTGCCAAAGGCCCTCCATCTTGTATCATTTCTACTCCAAATCAGCTTCCCCCTCCCTCTCTTTAGAGTGACACGTGGTCCATGTGTGCTGGGTTCAGAAGTGCACAGGCAATCAGGCACAGCGGGACAGCTTCATGGTTATAAATCCCAAATTAGCTGGTGCCCGGGTGTCTGTTATCTCCTCAATCTGAGATAATCGTAAAGTCATAAACCAGTCCTTCATGGGACTTCAAAGACATTCCAGCTAGCCATAAAACAGACCTCACATTTAAAACCCACTTTTCCATATAATTTTATATCTGGAGATGGGAAATAATTACCAGAAGACCAAGCATATATTCGGATAGCTCAGTTTAATGCAAGTCATCTGATATCTTACACCCGTAGTTGAAGTTTACAGGAGAGCAGAAAGCCATATAGTTCTAGCTGGAATAGTAAAATATGGCATGTTTGATATCTAGACGTTCAGCAGATGATTCTGCATATTAATCTACCTGTGGATAGAATGTTACATGTACCTAGGGAAGGTTATTGACCCTGGTATAACTTGCGAGGGATTTTGGTTCTAGCTTGGGTCTCCACCTAGACACCCCCTCCCCAAATAAGGCGATTGGCCCTTGGCTTCAGAGACACCCCCTGCTGGAGACCTACAAAATAGGTTGTCAGGCCTGAGGGAAAGAAGTTGAAGAATTCTCCCTTTTAACATCGGAACCAACTTGGGAGACGGTACCCTTTTGCTCTGAAACTTGATCTGCTTAACCCAGGACGTTTGGCAAGTACTCCTACCTCTCTAAACTTCTTTCTGTTATCTCTTTGCTGTGTTATTGCTCTCTGTATTTATATATATATATATTGGCTACATCTTTTTCTGTAAATATTTTTATTGCACCATTCTGACCTTTTTAGTAATAAATCCTATTTTCTGAAAAGTGTTGAACTGTTTCTAAAGTTCTTTAATGCAAACTAAGAATCCCTGTCTCTGAAGAGCGCTACTGTGTGTTTTAAACTTCTGTATATCTCTGCCTGCGGCGACAGTGTGTATACAGACGCTTATTCAAACATCATAGTGTTATTGCTAATATTGGCAAGTTTCCTCCTTTTCTCTACAAAAAGGCGGTGGTGGCAGCGTGAAGGGTTAATTGCGTAATTAACCTAACCCAGTAACAATCGCTCTCAGGCTTAAGGTATATAGATGATGGTCCATTAGCTGGAAAATCTTTGTGCAGGGTGCAGCTGAGCGTGGCATTGTTACGCATGTGACAGCGCAGTTTTAGATTGGCTAGTCCTTCGGTCACAAGTTGGTGAGAAGGGCTGGGGGTCTGATGCCACGACCGTCACATTCATTTTCAATGAATTGTGGCAAAAAATTGCAACTTCAAAAAACTCACTATGCCTCTGACTAAATACCTTGGTCTGTCTACTTTCCAAAAAGGGGTCATTTTGGGAGTATTTGTACTGTCCTGGCTTGTTAGTGTCTCAAGAAATGAGATAGGACATCAGTACATCAGGTGTGATCAATGTTCAATGTGATCAATGTTCAATGACTGGTACCATAGCTTGTAGACTCTATTACTTTCACAAAGACCAAATAATATACACAGATTTCAGTCAAAGAAATGTAGCAGTATCTATTTTGGTCAAAAATTATGAAGAAGAATTTGTGATTTGCAAAATTTTACAACAGAAACAAAGAAAAATTATTTTTCTTTTAATTTTTGGTTGTTTATTCATTTATAGCACAAAAAACCAGTGCTGATTAAATACCACCAAAAGAAAGCTCTATTTGTCTGAAAAAAAGACAAAAAATTCATATAGGTACAGTGTTGCCTGACTGAGTAATTGTCAAAGTTTGACAATACTGAAAGGTGAAAATTGGTCTGGGCAGGAAGGGGGTAAAAGTGCCCAGTAGGCAAGTGGTTAATGGGGGGATGGGCCCCTGGATCCACCTTGTGGACAGCGAGGTGTGTCCTCCCAAGTGTCCCAATAAACCTGCCTTCATATACTGCCAGCACTCCCTTCAGCATATGTCCCTGAGTGGGGGTAAGGTTGGGGTTGATCTAGAGGTCTGAGTTCACCTCCCTGGTGTCAGCTAGCAGGTCTAGGAGTGGGTCAGCCTCTTCGAACTTCAGCTGGCTGCAGACTGGCATGACATACGCTCGTAGTGGGCTTTGAGCATGTTCACACGGAAGGCCTTCTGCCGTCTGCTTCCTTCTCGCAGCCTGACCAAGTAGGTGACATCATTCAGAACCTGGGTGATGGTGTACAGGCCTTCCCAAGCTGCTTGAAGTTTGTTCTGCCGCAAAAGAAGCAGAACATACATCGTCTGACCAATGTTGTATGTCCATTCCCTGGCATTATGGTCATACCAATGTTTCTGCCTGGTCTGGGCCTGTGCCATGTTTTCCCATAGCATTCCCACCAGCGTCTCCATTTTGTCTCTGAATTTTAGTACATAATCCACAACAGAGACCTCTGGGTCAACAATTTTGCCCTCCCAGGTTTCACGGATTAGGTCCAGAGGCCCTCTCACCCTCCACCTGTACAGAAGTACAAATGGTAAAAAAGCCTAAAGACACCAGGGGTACCTCTCTGTAAGCAAACAGCAGATGAAGTAGATATCATTCCAAGTCCTTTCCCTGGGATTCCACAAAGGTGCACAACATTTGTTTCACGGTGCCATTGAACCGCTCGCACAAGCCATTTGTTTGTGGATGATAAGGACTGGCCATGATATGCATCATTTGTATTTTTTGACAGAAAGCTTGCATTAGGTTGGACGCAAGCTGGGGCCCTTGATAGCTAATGAGCTCGACTGGAAATCCCACTCTTGTGAAGAGCCCCAGCAGAGCATCAGCAACCTTGTCCACCCGGAGGGAGGAGAGAGCCACAGCTTCTGGATAACACGTGGTATAGTCAACAACTGTCAGGATATAATGTTTGTCTGAACTTCTAAGAATGGCTAGAGGCCCAACGATGTCCACTGCCACCCTCTTTAAAGGTTCGTCAATCACAGGCAAAGGTTGTAGCGGAGCCCTATATACATCTCCTGCCTTGCCAACTCACTGGCAGGTAACACAGGACCGACAGAAGTCAGATATGTTGGCGAGCATGGTAGGCCAGTACAAGTTGTGTACCAATCGCACCCCTGTCTTAGTGATCCCCAGGTGCCCTGCTAGGGGAAATTCATGAGCCACTTTCAGCAGCTGTCTCCTAAATTGACTAGGTTCAAGAAGTCTCCTACCTATGTCAGTCACATTCCTCTTTGTGGGCAAACCCTCCCTATACAGGGGCGTGGTCAGCTTTGCATGCAGTAGGACATGTGCTCAGTGAGCTCTGCTCTGCATCCTGTTAATTATCCTGTTTGGCAGTGAGCTCTGCTCCGGCTACAATGGCATCTCAGGTCCCCAGGGTGTGCTCTGACCTCCCTGCTGTCACTTGGTGCCCCGATTATCCTGATCTGAGATGGCTAAAAGGGGGAAAGAAACTCGGGCCTTGCCTTGAGTTGGCTGGGCAAGATTGCAGTAACCAGATACGTGCATCCAAGGAGAAGCAGAGGGAGGCTGCTCAAAAGTTCTTTGCCAGGCCGCTCACCAGGTTTCACTGATTTTAATTCAGCGCTTTTTATACTGAATACTTGTGAGTGCATAAGAAGAAGTTGTGAATAAAATTGTTCTTTTAAAAAACGATAAGGCACCATGTACCTTTTTCTTTCCCACTATACCAACGAGGAATAATACAAGGAGATGGAGCACTTTTTATTCCAATGAGAAAAAGCTAACCCACAGACCCACAATCATCCATTATCAACCATCAGGGGTATCCAAGGGAGTCTCTAAAGATATCCATCAAGGATAAACATCATAAAGCTGTGTTAGCCCAGCAGTGGGCTTAATGGAAGGTGAGCGCATACAAGTATCTATATTCCAGCAAGAATCCATCTGCAATCTTGTTTGACTAATCAACTTTAATTGAATTTATATAGACTTTTTTTTGGACACTATTCGTTTTTTATTTAAATTACTTATGATATTTTTTTCACGTTTTTTGTTTTTTTCACATTCTATTATTGATTTATTTTGAAGCTGTAATAAGTTGACTTGGAAGGTTCAATATTTCTGGAAGTATTCATATCTCACATTTAGGGCGCGGCAATAAGCAATCAATTTATTGTACACAACTTCCCAGAAACTACTTTTGGACTCCGCTACTGATCCGGAGTTAGACTGTACACAGATCCCTCTTGCACTGGCAGACCGAGAGATCCCATCCTGCAGTCCTGCAGTGAGTATCCCTCCATCCCAGTCTCATGGGACACAGCCTGCTGTTTGCATTGCAAATCATCCTGAACCCACCCTTAGAGAAATTCTCTCCACAGTCACTGCATGCACCTCATCTGTAGCGGTTCTTACCGGGGAGGTGAAGGGGATGCAGAAAATGCAGGATCGCAGTGCGGCCTTGGAGGGGAGAGTGAGTACCCTGGAAGATGATTGGCAACCATTACATAGGGACGTGCGATATGTGAAATTGATTGCTTCTACTAATGCCTCTAGATTGGAAGATTTGGATAATCGGTTACGCCACAACAATGTGCGCGCAGTGGGTATCCTGGAGCGCACTGAGGGTAAAAATCCTGTAGCCTTTATTGAAGCCTGGCTGACTTCTGTTTTTGGACTTGATGCATTCTCCCCCATGTTTGCAGAACATGCACAGAGTCCCAGCGCGTGCTCCTCCGGTTGGCGCTCCTCCTCAACCTTTTTTTTTCAGACACCTCACTTATCGGGATAGAGATACCATTCTCTCCAGGGCCAGAAGAAAGGGTCACCTGTCAGTTGACAAGTATCCTAATTTCCAGATTTTTCTGTGGAACTTCAAAAGCAACATGCAAAATTCCTGGATGTCAAGAAACGTCTTCGGGCATTGGGCCTTCAATATGCCATGCTATATCTGGCTAAACTTCACGTGCTTGTGGATTATGCTTCTCACTTCTTTTGATAATCCTAATGTAGCCTTGCAGTGGTTGGATGGAGTGGAGCATCTTCTGGCAAACTCCCCTGGAACTTGACCTTGGGGACCTGGTTGATCCTTAGCAGAACAGCGGGGTATTGAACTCACATTTCCTTCCCTTTTTGTATCTGATTTTTTTTCCCGTTTAAGTTGGGGCTCCTCCCCTCTTGGGCTTTCCTTACATTTACCTGCTGTGTGCTTGTCCACGAGACATTGTGCAAACCCCAACCTGCTTTTGGTCCTGAGGGGACCTTTTGGCCTTCTGCCAGGGTCTTCAGTTAATATTATTATGGCTCTGTTGGCCTACATGTCAGTGATAATTTCAGTATTCTCCCTTGTTTTGTTTATGGTTCACCTGGGATGTCTGTGTTTAGTGGAGTGCATGTTGCTGGGTTTATCTTCCCTGCTTCCTGCGGCTGTTCTCCTGGTCACCCTGACCCATGTGATTTGGGCCCCTCCTACTCCCTACCCGCTCATTGCTCCCCTTGGGGGTGTTATATCTGTCCATGATTGAGTTATCCTTCCCATTTTATACATATGTATTATGTCTGTCCCCCATAAAGAATTGAGGTTTTTATCCTGGAATGTAAGGGGCCTGGGAGATAAAACTAAACTGGGTGCTGTCTTCCATGTACTTAAACATTTAAAACCGTCTGTAGTATGTTTGCAGGAAACCCAGTTAAAATCTGACACTGTCGATACCCTCTGCTCTCATTTATTTCTTATACAATATCATTCTTTCCACTCCACGTTTTCTAGACTTGTGTCTCTAACTCTATTCAGTTTGTTCATGTGCAGGAGTGGATTTTCCTACTGTGTACTTTGCATGGGTTTCGCTGCATAGTGGCTGTGGTATATATCACTCCGCCCTACTCTTCAGAGTTCATTAAACACCTAGCTCAATTTATGGCCAATCATCCTGCTGTTTCCATATTGGCATTGGATGATTATAACAATTGCTTACTCCATAGCTTGGATAGTTAGAGTTTGGGCGGTAGGGGCAGACAATTATCCTCTCAGCCTACACATTTGCTAATTTATTGGTGGAACTGTGCCTCCGGGATGTGTGGCGGATGAAGTATCTGACAGCAAAATATTATTCATGTTTTTCTGCTACTCATGATGGGCTTTCACGCATAGATCTGGGCCTTGGGAAAATGACTATCCTGCCATGTGTTTGACACTGCGTATGAACCCAGGGCTCTATCTGATCATGCCCCTTTCTGGGTCAAGCTACAGGTTATACCCGCTCTTGTCCGCTGTGGAATGTGAATCCATTTTGGTTGACACTGTTTCCGGAGTCCGAGTTGATTCCGGGGGAGTTGTCAAGACTTTCTGCAGCTGAATGAAGGCTTGTCCCCACCAGGAATTGTTTGGGATGCGATGAAGGCCTTCTTGCAGGGCTTGATTATCTGGGATATTTCAGTGGTTAAGCATAGATCCAGAGAGTGGGAGGAAAAGGTACGGTTAGATGTTCAACAGTAGGAGGTTCAGATGATCCAAGACCCAAGCCCCTGTAACCGCACCTCCTGGAAAGAGGCCCAAGCCCTTTATGAATCGGTGCTTACTCAAGTGGCAGATAAGAAGTGGTATGTTTTGCAACAAAAATATTTTGAGGAAGGGGAAAGTACGAGGCACCTTATTGCTCTTGTGGCGAAGTCACAACAAGGGGTGTCCACTGTAGACAAGATTGAGGATGCTGATGGAGTGATCTGCACGAGTCATGCGGAAATCCTGAGAGTTTTTCGTCACTTTTATGACGATCTGTATGCTTCTAAAAGTATAACTAACCATTCTGAGCTTTTGAAGTTTCTAGACACCAGCTCTTTTCCTGTTTTATCGGAGACTGACCAGAGAGAACCGAAGAAGCCAATTACTTTTGAGGAGTTATCTGAAGCTTTGGCAGGCACCCCCAGTAATAGATCTCCGGGTTCAGATGGATTGCCATTCAAAATCTATAATGGATACGGCAGTGGCGTCCCTAGGTGGGTGTGCCGAACCAGCTGACACCTATCTCACAGAATGACACAGGAAGCCGACGATCCCTGCAAGATGGATTGAATCTGTGGTAACACGTGGTGTCACCCCTCCAGGGGTGGGCAGTCCGTCATGCACACAGAGCATGGCTCTTCCCCTCCCTGTGTCCCTGTCGCACCCCCTGAACTAGTGTTGCAATATCAGTTAACCCCGTATAGGTTGCAAGCTGACGATCCCTGCAAGATGGATCGGATCTGCGGATTGGGGAGCATAATGGATAGGAAGCCTGGAAAAGATCAATTAAAACTTGACTCCTACCAACCTATTTCCCTGAATACGGATCCTAAATTGTTGGCCCGGGTTCTAGCTACTAGACTGGCGCGGACTATTGGTAATATCATACATAAAGATCAGTCGGAGTTTATTCCTTCTAGAGCTACAGCTAATAATATTCGTAGACTTTTTTTGAATTTGCAAATTCCAGTGGACAATCCTGAGGGGAGGGCAATTTTGTCTTTGGATGCGGCCAAGGCATTTGATAGTGTGGAATGGCCTTATCTATGGGAAGTATTGTCTAGATTCGGCTTTGTTCCCAAGTTCATTAGCTGGGTGCGTCTTCTCTATGTGACCCTTAGAACCCGGGTTAACGGGGATTTGTCAGATTCATTCAGGCTGCAGAGGGGAACAAGGCAGGGCTGTCCTCTCGCCCCTTTTGTTCGCTTTGGCGTTAGAACCTTTAGCGATTTTGGTGCAACAATCTCCGAACATCGTCGGTTTTATAAGGGGTGTTCTTTCAGAAAAGATATCCCTTTATGCGGATGATACACTGTTATATTTGGTTGATACTTCCACATCCTTAGATGCTGTTATGTCCCTTATTGAACGCTTTGGTGGATTCTCCGGCTTTAAAATTAATTGGCATAAATCAGTGTTGATGCCCGTAGATCCTGTAGAAATACCCCTCCCGGCCTGTGCACAACACATCCACGTAGTGTCTACATTTGAGTATTTGGGGGTGGTAATCTCTCCTGATCCTAAGCAGTATATTTCTCTTAACCTTTTACTTCTACTCCATCAGCAGAAATTGAAGAGTAACAGTTGGTGCAAACTCCCTCTGTCGGTGGTGGGTAGGGTCAATTTAATTAAAATTATTTGGGCCCCGCAACTTCTTTACATCTTTCATAATTCTCCCATATAGATTCCTAAGAAATGGTTTCATCACATAGAGACCCAGTTTAGGAGTCTTATTTGTAAAAAACAAGTGGCTAGGATAAAATTGTCCACATTGCAATATGGCAAGGAGTCAGGGGGGTTGCCAGTTCCTGAGCCCAGACTTTACTTTCTGGCAGCCCAAATGCAGCAACTGGTTGGCTGGGACTCACCTGACAATACTGATCCCATTATTAGTTTGATTTCCCTTCCTGATCCCACCATTTTGGCTCTTTCTCATCTTGAGATGGCTTTACCGGTCCTTCCATCCACGGCTAAAACTGAAGACCTCTTGAAGCACATCTGGAGTATGGTAAAAGCGTCCTTTCATATTACCAGCTTTATTTCCTGTACTCCCTTGTGGAATAATCCACAATATGTGGAACTGGCTAAACTGGAGGTTTTTCACGACTGGAGGGATCGAGGCCTGAAATTTGTATCTCAGCTGTATTCGGGGGCAATCCTAAAGTCCTTTTCTCAATCGCAAATGGAAATTACATTTACACATAAGCATTTTTATCGTTATCTTCAGCTACGCCATGCAATACAGGCTCAGTCTTCACTCTCTAATCTCACATTGACAGACTCAGTTTTTCTTAAGGATGTCACTCAGGCAACCCATAAGAAGGGCATAATTTCTTGGGTATACTCCCAGCTATTATTCACAGTACAGGATATAGCTAGTCTCTGGAGCAGGGCAGTGGTCCTGGGATACTGGAGAGTTTGCTGGAGATGTTTGGGATGCTGCCCTGGAATCTTTTCCGGGAATTTCTCTTCTCCCTCTCATAAATTGTCTCAATTGTTTATTCTCCAGGACCCCTGTGCAACTGCATAAATGTGGCAGGCGGGATTCACCTGATTGTCCGAGGTGTAGGGTCCAACAGGGTGATTTCATTTATATGCTCTGGTGTTGCCCCAAGTTATATAGATATTGGGGTGAGGTTCTCCAATTTATCTCTAGTATCGCAATATACTGTTCCCCAGGATCCCTTTTATTGTCTGTTGGGGGCACTGGACCAAGAACTGTTCCAACCAGGAGGGTATAATATGGTATCTAGACTCATATCTGGTTAGGAAGTTGATAGCAAGGTACTGGTTATCGTCGGCTCTTCCGACTAGCAAGCAATGGATAATTGTTAATTCTTTACTTCCACAGCAGAAACTCACGTACCAGCGTTGCAATGCTTATCGTAAGTTCCAGCAGGTATGGCAAGGTTGGCTGGATACACCTGGGCTCACCCCTCCTCAATTGATAGTGGACTGACTTTTGCAGGTGTGATATTTTATATCAGGTGCGTGGCTCCACTTCTCCCCCTGGGGGAGTTCATGTGCATCTCCCATTCTTTTTGATGAGACATCTTGGGTGAACCAGAGGTTGTTGTGTTTTTTTTTTTTGTTTGAAGACATGTTTTGAGCTTTTTTCCTTTCCATTTCTGTTTACATCTAGTTGGGAAGGAATAAGACGTAAAAAGAAAAAGCAAGATATTGTCAAGAAAGTTTTGGATCCTTGTGGCCTGTTTTGTTTGATTACCATTTCTGTTATTCTGTTTATTACGTGATCTGCATATCCATGTTGTTCTATTTATGTGTAATCCTGCTGTTGCAGTAATGTCATTGTAGATTCTGTAAGTACTGTTCCATTCTCTCTATTATCTCGACAATAAAAGTTGTTTGGATTAGAAAAAAAATCCTCCCTTTACAGTTTTCTTTGGTCCCAGTAACTGTTTGTCATTCTCTGAAGGGGGGAGATCAGCTAAACTTCTGAGCAGCTGTAGGGTTTGGTCTGTCTCAAAGGCAGAACTACAAGTCCCAGCAAGCGGTCCTGTGGCAAACGAAGACAGCTGCTGAGACTCAATGGAGGCAGAGTCATCTGGGTCAGAACAAGGGGAGGGGCCAGAGACACATCCTCCTGCTGTCCTGCGACCAGAGCCTGTGCTTCAGCTGCCCTTGCAGCACTGAGGGCGACCACTAATATTGGCAATACATCATCACATTCAACATTTACATTTGTAACATCAATTAAACATGAGTCCATTACCTTCACATGCAAAGGGGTCTCTTCTTCTCAAGGAGATGGAGAACTCTGTACCCCCACTCTATTCCCCCCCTCCCTCTGTCCATCCACAGGTTGCCCAGATAGTAACCCAACATCTGCACACAGTAACTTTGTATGTCCAGAGTTCCATGAGGGACACCAGGGGTGTTCTTAGTCGGTACATAATAAAAGATGAGTACCTAAATCAGCACCCAACAGAACAGCTGTGGGGATTTCATCAGAGACTCCCACCTCTCTCAAGCCACTTCCTGCACCCCAATGAACACATAGGCACAGGGTTATGCGGGAAAGAAAGGGTTGCTGGCCGGCTGGCCAGGTGATATCTTCTGCTCAGGACACTGCATCCCACAGGTGTAACATCTGCAGTTGTCAGGGATGGCTTGACCCTAAGTACTGCAGGTGTCGGCCATTGAGGAACTAGACTCACCAATGTAGGAGGGGTTGCTATGAATGCTCCTTTCCAGCCATTCAGAAGAGCCTTGTGGTGGTCAGATACCCGTGTGTTGACAGGTATCTGCCAGTTCTGCTTCTGCTTTGGCAGATGCTGGTCCTCTTTCCAACACAAACCGTCTTGGACGTCTGCCGGACAGAGGTGCAGCAGCTGATCTTGGATCATGAGATCCTCCGGGGACTTGGAGTCAGCTTTCAGGCCTCTGGTCTACTGCTGGAATGTGGTGCATAAGCGACTTGCCACATCTGTATGAGACCCCCAGGTCCCTTTTGCAAGGACCTAAATCACTTCCGGTAAACTTCCAGGGTTAGCTGATACTTCCGGACAATTGCGTCCTTAGGGCTTCATAATCGTCATCTTGCTCCTCTGACAATTCGACATATGTATCCAGGGCCCTGCCTAGTAGCCCTAGTGTCAGGTACCGATCCCATTGTGCTTGGAGCAGATTGTACTGACGGCAAGTTTTTTCAAATGACAGCAAAAACATCAATGTCACTGTCCCTTTTCCATTACTGGAAATTTGGCTGCTGGGCCCACGGGATTAAGCACGAGATCATGTGAAATGCGTTAAGCCTTGTATTTATGTCCTAGTGTTGTATGTCCTATGGATCAAAAAATACACACTATATTCCTCTAACCTCTGGGGTGCAGCTGACCCTTCTTCCAGGGCCCACGGGAAGACAGGCGTCCCTGTGCTCTATGGACCCAAGGTTCTGAGCCTGTCGCTGCTGCTGGAACCTAGCCATCTCCAGTTCATGTCGGCCATCAGCCTCCCTCTCAGCCGCTGTCCGGTGTTCTTCTCTTCCAGAAACTGCAGGTATGCCAGAGGATCCGTCTCCATAATGCATTTCAGAGCATCCTGCATTTGAGGCGAGTCTATGCTGGTTACAAGCACTCTGATGCTGGGCTGCTCACGCTCTCGGTTGCACTCTTGAACGGCCACTCAGTTTGCAACAAGCTTACCGCCATCCATGACCTCTATCTCCCACTAACTCCACCTCCTAGCGGTCACCGAAACCTGGGTACAGGCCACTGACTACCTCCCCTGCGGCACTCACCCATGGAGGTTTCATCTGGACCCATTCACCAAGACCGAGCAGTCGCAGAGGTGGTGGTGGCGGCTTGCTCCTATCACCGCTGTGCAACTTCCAGGTCCTCCCTAACCCCCCCTGTCCTCCTTTGGAGGCACACTGCATCCGGCTTTTTTCCCCCACCCCCCTAAGGATCGCAGTGATCTACAGACCTCCTGAGTCCATACCCCGCTTCCGGGATGACTTGGCCGCCTGGCTTCCCTTCTTCCTCTCCTCTGAGCTACCAACCAGACGAATATCGCCATGGTGGTTTCCAGAACAGTATTTGCCTCACCATATTGTGCCAAGTGTAACGTTTGGTGGAGGGGGGATTATGGCTTTTAAAAAAAAAAAAAAAAAAAGGAGGAGTTGGGCTTGGCCCCTTAGTTCCAGTGAAGGGAACTGTTAAGGCGTCAGCACACCAAAGACATTTTGGACAATTTCATGCTCCCAACTTTGTGGGAGCAGCTTGGGGATGGCCCCTTCCTGTTCCAATATGACTGCACACCAGTGCACAAAGCAAGGTCAATAAAGACATGGATGCGCAAGTTTTGGGTGGAGTAACTTGACTGGCCTGTACAATCCTGACCTCACCCAGACAGAACACCCTTGGGATGAATTCCAATGGATACAGCGAGCCAGGCCTCATCCGACATCAGTGCCTGACCTCACAAATGCACTTCTGGAAGAAATGTCAAAACATACCCATAGACACTCCTAAACCTTGTGGACAGCCTTCCCAGAAGAGCTGAAGCTGTTATAGCTGCAAAGGGTGGGCCAACTCAATATCAAACCCTACAGACCAAGACTGGGATAGCATTAAAGTTCATGGGTGTAGAGGCAGGCGTCCCAATACATTTGGCAATATAGGGCCTGTTATTGTGGATTGACATTGCCCCATACAGTCCTGTTAGTGAGGCTCAAGTTATAGCCACAGTTAAAAGTTACAAGCCACAAGGAGATGTCCAGTTCCTTTGCAAGGCCCCTTTTACATGAAGGGTAATGCTCAGGTCCACCTTTCAGTTTACACCAACCTCACACAAACACCCACCTCTCCATCTATGCAGATCAGAGGGCAGCCAGGTGTAGACAGTACAGTCCCTTTACACCCACCCAAGAGAAAAGCAGGCTATGTCCACATCAGCTCTGCAGAAATTGAGTGGACACAGACCTGACATCTGCTCTGATCAGTGGACAAATTTTCTGCAGGTCTAAACAGTCCTTTATGGAGGAGGCCTAATTAACTGGGAGTCAAGTAAGTAATTTCATGTCAGACTTATTTTTGCATTTATTAAACAAACCCTTTCA
The DNA here is from genome assembly GCF_062004578.1 of Staurois parvus. Taxonomy (NCBI): domain Eukaryota; kingdom Metazoa; phylum Chordata; class Amphibia; order Anura; family Ranidae; genus Staurois; species Staurois parvus. Next base: position 515,978 of record NW_028318364.1, read on the forward strand.
ATTAGGTATTCCCAAAAGGTGATTAATTCATGAAATATTTAATTGGTAGGGCCTGCATGGAGGGTTATAACATCAGTTCCAATTTGCATCACAATGGGAAGGATTTACCTTCATTTCCCGTTTCATAACAGGGAAAGTTCTCAAAAGTGAAGAGAATCAAATCAGAACTTTCTATCCTGTCAACCCAGAATTTGGTATTTTTACAAAACCGGAGTACATTACAAAGGGATTATTATAGCACCAAGTTTGCTCAGCGCTTTACAATATAACAGGACAATACAGTTCAACACAAGAGTGTTAGGAGGTCCCTGTTCCTAGAAGCTTACAATATGAGGGAGGGGCTAGTGGTACAAAAAAGGTAGTATCTGTGGGGGGGATGGACTGGTAGAAGATTCCATTATTAGTGGAGGGCAGGATAGGCTTCCCTTCAGAGATTGCCTAAGTGATCTTCCGTAAAAAAGGCTTAATGTTTTTTTTTACCTTCATGCATATAAAAAAAAAAAACAAAAAAAAACTCAGGGCTCCATCATTGGCTGAGACAGCAGCAATCACAACCAGTGGTGCCAATGAGAAGAGGGGGCAGGGCTGAGCAGAGGCTCTGCATGTGAAAGGACATGGAGCAGCAGCTGGGGAGTGCATATGCTCAGGTGGCCCCATAGCAAGCAGTTTGCTGTGGGGGTAGCTGACAAGGAGGGGTTCAGGAGTACCTCCAGGGGATCAAAGAGGATCCTTGCTGCTCTGTACAAAACCACTGCACAGAGCAGGTAGAGTAGGCTTGAGTTAACTGCACTTTGTATCATATGACAAACCAGCGATTCCTGCCATACTTTAATCAACTTGTGATTAGTAGAAAGTATCTGGAAGCAGACATCTGCAATATAAAATACCAACCTGTACACATTAAACAATGTTTTTGTAATAAAGTTTATTAGAATAGTATATATTTCACAAAATGAAACATATGGAAGCCAAGGGATTTGTAGGGCAAACGCACAACAGCTTTATTTACAGCAGTGAGCACACGAGTGTCATGTCCCATGTTAAGCTCAAATACAGTCAGATCTTCAATCACATCCCAAAAAAAAAAAGAAAAAAAAAAAAGTAAAGTACTTTACACAAAACTATACAATTAACAAGCAGGTGGAAGGTATTAAAAGACAGTTTGAGCATCTGTCTCAGTGGTCCACACTATTTTGTTTTCTATATTCCTGCTTGATCTCATACTTACCAAGATTAGCAAGTATACTTTTCACAAAGTCAGGGGAGTAAAATGGGGGCATGAAAAAAAAAAATAAAATTAAAATGGGGGGGTATAAAAAGTTCAGTTTCTGCTATCAACAGATCTGGACCTCGACCGAGACCTTTGCCGATCAGCAGATGCAGGGGATTTGGATGGACTCCTTGATGCAGCAACCTTCTGAGATTTGTCTTGAACAGGGGACCTACTCACAGATCTTGATTTACTACGGTTGCTGCGAGGGGTACGACTGCGGCTACGGGATCGGCTGTAGGACTTCCTGCTCCTGGAGCGGGATCGGCTGCGAGACCTAGATGAGCTTCTGCTACGGGAGCGGCTTCTTGACCGGCTAGAAAGAACAACTCAGGGTTAGGAACATCTGATGTCTGCATCAAACTAAAAAGGCCATTTTGAGCTAGACCACCACATAAATAGTTAAAAAAAAATAGGTGACTTGGACAAACCAAAATTTTGAAGCTCAACACTCTGGGTAAGCCATAGTGGAAGCTTAAGTTTATTTCTAGCAATATCACCAGTCCTCCATGACCGATCATGTAACATTATCTAGTCATTAACTGCAGTGCTGGGCCAAGTTCAAAGTAAATGCACTAAAACTAAAGTCTGCTGGCCAACAAATTGGCACTAGGGGCTGTTTAAGTAGCAGAATGGACACTAGGGAGGAATTCAGCAACATCTGCAGAATATCATTAGTAACTGGAGTGGTTTAGCAAAATGGGGACTGCACAGAAAAAGCAGCTTGTTAAAATGTAGAGCAGCTAGTCGGCAAACGTTTATAGATATTCCACAAACCTGTGCCTTTTGTTTCCTTCAATCAGTCTGATTTTTCTTCCATTTATTTCCTTGCCAGATAGTTTCTCAATGGCATTTTTGAGATCGCTATAAGATGCAAACTCTACAACCCTGTAAATGAGAACGCAGAGAAATGTAATAACTAAAAAAAAAAAAAGAAAAAAAAAAAAAAAGTCCAAAATATTTTTCAGCCAATTAAACAAACTTGGTAGACTGCCCAGCACATCTCTGACACAGCATTAGATCACTACACATTAAAGGTCAGCAGAGAGGGGGGGAAAAAAAAAAAAAAAAAAAAAAACAACACACACCCTACACAAAATAATTAACTCACCCTTCATTGAGCTTTGGTCTGTGCGCATCAGCAAAAGTTACTTCTCCAGCTTGTCTCATGAAGTCCTTCAGATCCTAATGCAAGACCAGGAGTTTGTTATAATAGATACAGAATACATTCTGAACAAACTTAAAAGACTGAAAAGAAATGCAAAATGTTAGATTGGAACTTGACATTGTAATTTCACCATTCTTCAAGATTAAGAACAGCAAAAACTACAGTAGGGCACAAAATAAGTGAGAAGTCTTCTGAAATAAGAGAAGTAGACTTAAGGTCAACGTGGAAAATAGTGTAAGTACTGCTAATATAGAGACACTAAAATTAGTAGTAATACAAGTTATTACAAGCATGTGTAATAAAAGCCATTTATTTGGTGCCCATGATGTCATTAAAAATATAGGTTACTTTACCTTTTAATATTACATCCCTAGGCTAGTCAACCAGCAAACTGCATTAAGCGACTGGAGGAACCGTCATGAGACAAGCCCGACTGGCTCTTCACACCCACTTGTGGGCTAACCATTTGATGGAAGCCTTTATAGCGAACGACCCTCCCTATTAGAAGACTATGGACGATGGCCATCATTTGTACTCCTGTGGCGTTACCAAGGACTTTACTGCGACCAGAATTCCAACGACCACCTAATTGCGTATCTTTCAACTCTGCGACCACGACCTCTCATTCGGAATCTTTACAGGAAGAGCATCTCTCAACTTAAGGACCAGATTTCGTTAACTCTCAGGGGGTCGCTGCAACCTGGTATTTGCAAGGAAGTGCTCCGGTATGTCTAGACCGGCAACGGATCTAGGAGGCCAACAGGCAATGTAGGAGCTCACTGGCAATTTCAACCCGGCCCAACCAAAAGTGACCAAGACAGAGCAATAACCAACAGGCGCTCCTCGTCACAAGGCCAACGAGACACAGATAGGCTGGCAAATAAAGGGTTTAATATTTGGTTAAAATTATGGAAAAAAAATTAAACTCCCATCCCAATATCATAATCCCCAATTATATATATATGTAAAAATAAATAGAAGACATTAGACATGAGTACTTGTGAAAAGCACATATACCCATAATCCCCTTTAGAATAAGTCAACAAACCTGCCAGCTGACTCTTGATGACAAGTTTTCTACTATAAGACGATTTTCAGTCCTTATTGGTGGAGCACTATAAGAAAAAATAAAGTTGGTCAAACATGCTGCATGACTATCAGTTATGCCGGCCATATACAGGGTGCAGCAACATAACCTTTTTACAAAACGCAATAAAACCCATTTTATGAATCAGAATTGTTTTTATTGTCTTTAATAATGTAGGTACATAGCTAAAGTTCTGTTTGACACAGTTTTTAAAATCATATCAGGTAGGTGACGCCCCCCATTGTCCATACACTGAATAAGCAGATTTCTGGCGTTTTTCATGACCCTTACCAGCATAGCAGCGCGGATGTTGGCCTTCAGGTCTTGTAGGGTCCTTGGACGGTTTACATAAACGCGGGATTTAAAAAAACCCCACAAAAAAAGTCGCAAGGGGCCAAATCGGGGGAGCGGGCTGGCCACTCCAAATCGCCCCTTATTGAGATGAGGCGCTCCAGGAAGTGTTCCCTTAAAACAGCCATTGATGCTCTTGAAGTGTGAGCCGTTGCTCCGTCCTGTTGGAACCAAATGTCCCCTAAGTCCAATTCATCAAGTCGTGGAAAAACAAATTCCTCCAACATGTTCACATACCGGTCTGAATTCACTTATTCAGTCTATGGACAATGGGGGGCGTCACCTACCTGATATGATTTTCAAAACTGTGTAAAACAGAACTTTAGATATGTACCTACATTATTAAAGACAATAAACACAATTCTGATTAATAAAATGGGTTTTATTGAGTTTTGAAAAAAGGATGTTATGTTGCTGCACCCTGTATTATACAATTTTTGTATTTAATTTCCTCTAGATTTATATTCAACTATGCAGTGTAAGGGCCTGTCTGATTGCATACAAAGTGACAGTGTTAAGCTTTGACCTCATATTATATGGTTTTGCTAAATCTAAAAGAAAAAAAACTGTACAATTATAGTGTATGGCCAGCTTTACTCTAGCAGTAAACTTGGAGGTGGCTCATTACATACCTTCTTTCATTACGTGGACGGCGACTACTAAATCTATCAGAATATCTTCCACGACCAAGACCTCCTCGTCCACCTCCTCTGGAACGCAGACGGGCATGCTCAATTGTAACCCTGAAACCAAAATGGCAAAGCTATGTTAAAGTCATGTCATTTGCAGCAATTTTGTGTAGTTTATCAAAAATATTACCATACCTTTCATTGCACAGCTCTTTGCCATCAAGTTCATAAACTGCATCATCTGCATCTCTTGGATCTTCAAATTCCTAACAAAAGAATATGAATGATTAGCACCAATAAAATACTTCATTTTTCAGTGAAACAACCTAGTTAGCAGCTCAGCTCCAATGTTGCCATGTCACCCTTACAAAAGGAGTCTTGCATTAACAATCACTCCTAATTGTTTTATAAGCTGCCCAGAAAACAATGAACATATTCCTAACAGGGCTGCAGTATGTTGACAAAATTATGTCACACAGGGCATAGTCCCAGTACAGCTGACAACACAAGGCACTTACCACAAACCCAAAGCCTCTTTTCAGATCAATGTCTCTGATTCTTCCATAGCCCTTGAAGAACCTCTCCACATCTTTTTCTCTGGCAGCTGGGTTCAGCCGACCAATGAAGACTCTGCAGCCACTCATATTTGCAATATTCTGGAACAAAAAGTCTGAAAAAGAAATGTTGGAAGTTGAAGTGTTGCACTAGTTAAAATTTAAAAAATACAAAAAGACAAAACTGATCTATGGTCAAAAAACCTGAAATCAAATTTCATACTGCAAGTCTACCACTAGGTGGGGAGTGCGAGTCTAAATCCCCTCCCTCTGTAGTCACACAAGGGATTTCTAATTCATGCCAGGATGAAGAGTAGCCATTTCATAGGTTTCCCCAAATCCAATGTCCACCCTTCTCCAGTGTTTGCTTACATCCAGCACTGCCCAGCCTGGAGCATTAGTCCTCGTGCACACTGGACTTTTTTTACAGTGGCTGTTTTTGGCTTTTGACAATTTTTTCTACAGCCAGTAAACCCCCCAGCATGTTATCCTATGTGTCCATGCACACAGACTAATCAACTTTTTTTCGGCAGGGGCGTTATTTGGCTGGAAAAACCCCCAGAACTAGTAGGTTTCTAGTTTAGCTGTAAAAACGCTCTAATGCTGAAAAAAAAAGCAGTAAATTGCAACAAATCAGCATATTTGGGCATTTTTCTACAAAAAAAAAAAAAAAACTTTTTTTGGGAAACTGATAAAAAATGCTGCTAAATAACACACATTTTTAACTCGACTTTACACAGCTAATGTTACGTTAATAAACTGCTAGTGTGCATGGAGCCTTACAGTCCCACAGACTTGCATGGGGCTGTGTCCCGAGGCCAGGGAGATCAGACTGCCCCATTGAAGTCTATGGGGGCTGCAATGCTCAGGAAGGACCGTGAGACTTGCAGTACTGGATGCAACCAAAACCCCGGAGGTCCAGCCTTTAGGATGGACATAACCTCACATCTGTGGAGGGGGGGGCTTGGGTAAAAAATAATGGGGCAAAAATATTCCTAGCACTGTGTAAATTTGGATGCAGCACCCAAATGATAAAAACATTTACCCTCGAACCAAATCATAGCAGAGGCTGTAGTAAGCCTTCATCTGCCATTCTAGCAGACTTATTACCCACACAAATAGGTGTTGGCTCCCCCATTCGGTCACATTATACGAGTGAAGGACATAAAGGGACCCAACCAACAGAATGTAAAAAACCATGTGCAGGGCGGTGTCTCCATATTACATCACACCTGGTCCATGCCCCTATACAGTGCTACCCCCTATTAGACTAGGGACATAAACTAGGTGCAATCTAATACAAGGTAGAGCTGTATGGAGACATTAAGTGCACAGCTCAACCCCCCCCAATAGGATTGCAGTTTATGTTCCCAATCTAATGTTCAGTGGAGCTGTATGGAGACATTAACTAGGTGTCATTACATTTGGGGGAGGGAGTGGAGATGTGCACCTAGTTTATGTCCCCATTCTAATACAGGGTAGATCAGTAAAGGAATATTAGGCAAGTGCAATTTAAGATAAGGGAAGAGCTGTTTGGGGATGTAACCCCAAACCCCCAGATATGGGGGGGTGTAGGTAGGTTGGGTTTACATCACAAAACAGCTCTTCCCTTATCCCATGTAGCTCGGCCCCGTATTAGACTGGACCTAGCCTAGATCCCATGTAGCTCGGCCCCGTATTGGACTGGACCTAGCCTAGATCCCATGTAGCTCGGCCCCGTATTAGACTGGGAACATAAACTAGGTGCACACAGCTGTACCCGATATTAGAGTGCACTTATTTTATGTCCCCAATCTAATGTTCAGCAGTTGTATGTGGATATTACCTGGTTGCAATCTATGGGGGGGGGGGGGGTTAGAGTTGTGTGCACCTCGTTTATGTCCCCAATCCAATACAGGATAGAGCTACATAGGATATAAGCCAGTTGCAATCTAATATGGGGAAAGCTGTATGGAGACATTAAGGAAGTGCAATCTGTTGGGGGGGGTAGATCTTTGTGCACCTTAGATGTCCCGATGTATTACAAGGTAGAGCTATACAGGATAAAAGCTAGGTGCAATCTAACATTGGAGGGGGGGGGGGCTGCCTAGGACATGAGCTCAATAGATTCTGCCCCCGCACATCTCCACCCCATGTTCCATCGCTCTTCCAGAGTACCCTTCCTATGCATTGCACCTTCATTATAGATCTTCCCATTGTATTCTGTATAGCACATCGGATTGTGCCTCCATAGACCAGGCTGCACCTAGATTCTGCCCCCGCACATCTCCACCCCATGTTCCATCGCTCTTCCAGAGTACCCTTCCTATGCATTGCACCTTCATTATAGATCTTCCCCTTGTGTCCTGTATAGTACATCGGATCGTGTCTCCATAGACCAGGCTGCTCCTAGATCGTGTGTACACGAACATTACTAGACATACGTAGAATACACAAGGCACCCACGTGGAAGATGTGTGCATACATTGGATTAGATCTCCCCCACACCGCTCAGCATGTACGGGGAAATGTTTCAATTAATAATGAAGCACCCCATTAGTAATACCGTATAGCAGGCCCGTCGAGAATTAGTAAATCCTGATCTCCAGTCACCCCAGCCAGAGCGGGAAGGAAAGAATCAGCACGCACAGCCCTCCCCTCCCCCACCGCCTGCCCTCAGCATGGTCCGGAAAGTTCCAAAATGGCGCCGGCTCCGCGAGTAGAAGGAGGGGACTTCCTCACCGCATTTCCCAGACGCCTTAACTCACCAATCCAATACAAATCAACAACAGCCTGCCGTTAATACCCCGATAGGTAACTATGTTCTAAGCAGGAAAGCACAAATCCCCCAACCATTCCCTAAAATCCCCGTACAGGCCGGAGTAATATACACCTCATCACTAACAAGCAAACCTGCTTACAGTAACTCAAGATAATGTAAAAGAAAAGAGCAGAATCCATCAGCCACACAAGCTCACCTCAAGACTTCCAATCGCCGAATGACGCAGCTCTGAGCCTGCAGAGGAACAAAATGTGCCCGGAGAGGTGCGGCTTAGCAGAAAGGGGTGTGTCCTGGTCATGTGACGGGCCAGGGACGTGTTCAGTTCTATAAGGATGATGGAGAAAATAGGAGAAAAGAGCGGGCGGAGCTCCGTCCTCCTCCAGCTGCTGAATCCACAAAATGGTGGCTAGCGGGGCGTGGACTCGGGAAGGATCGAGCTGATTGGCTGGGGGTCGTGTACAAAGGCGATGAGTCAGAACTGCTGTAGTTTGTAGCGTTAACAAAATGGAGGGCGGACATTTTATAGTGCGTGTTTATAGTAGGACACATAAACAATATGATGCAATGCGCTCAGCTCTTCATTGTCTATTCCACACTGAAAAGGAGCTATACTGAATAAAATCCGAAGACGGGCTACACAGTGTATATACATGGTACAGGGAGTGTACTGTACAGGGTTCATGTAGCAGAAACTAAAATGGCTGAGGAGATTTGCAGGCTGTTCCTACTGAAATGGAGAGGAGCAGACAGTAATGGCCAAAACAACGCCCTTCATGTGCATAGAGCTGAGTCTTTGTTCAGGGAGGAGTTGGGGCCTAGTGTTTTCATACACTGGTACTATAGTGAGCCCTGAGGTGTCTGCAACTTCCTCACAGAAGTCCATATCATACATAAGCCTGGGGGCCCAGTCATACTTTTCCCTTCTTGTGTATTACACTGAGGAAGCTCAATCTTTCTGAATAAGCTGACCACATACATGAACAAACAACAAAAAAGGACATGGTGCGTTAATATGTGGTGCAATGCATCACATACACGGGAATACATTGCCATGTAAAATGTGGTGACCACACAAAACTTTGATTTGGCCATGAAGGTTTTTTTAGCCAACACCAATAAAATGTATGAGGTATATCAGTTGGGTTCACACCCTGATCCACTTTTCTACAAAGTGAAGCAGTTTACAGGCATCTCTGAGGATACCGTCACTGAGTTGAGCACTACTGGTAGCATGAGGCGATAACCTGGACCCTACAGAGGTTCCACAGGCAGTCCAACTCCTCCAGGATGGCACATCAATACGTGCCATTGCCAGAAGGTTTGCTGCATCTCCCAGCATGGAGATTTCAGGAGACAGGCAGTTACTCTAGGAGAGCTGGACAGGGCCATGGAAGGTCCTTAACCCATCAGCAGGACCAGTATCTGCTCCATTGTGCAAGGAGGAACAGGATGAGCACTGCCAGAGCCCTACAAAATGACCTCCAGCAGGCCACTGGTGTGAGTGTCTCTGACCAAACAATCAGAAACAGACTTCATGAGAGTGCTCTAAGGACCCGACGTCCTCTAATTGGCCCTGTGCTCACTGCCCAGCACCATAGACCATTGAACACCAGAATTGGCAAGTCCTCCACTGGCGCCCTGTGCTCTTCACAGATGAGAGCAGGTTCACCTTGAGCACATGTGACAGATGTAAAAGGGTCTGGGGAAGCCATGGAGAACATTATGCTGCCTGTAACATCATTCAGAATGACCATTTTGGTGGTGGGTCAGTGATGGTCTGGGGAGGCATATCCATGGAGGGACACACAGACCTCTACAGGCTAGACAATGGCACCATGGCTGCCATTAAGTATCGGGATGAAATCCTTGCACCCATTGTCAGACCCTACACTGGTGCAGTGGGTCCTGGGTTCCTCCTGGTGCACAACAATGCCTGGTCTCATGTGGCGAGAATATGCAGGTGGTTCCCAGAGGATGAAGGAATCGATACCATTGAATGGCCCTCACGCCTGACCTAAATCCAATAGAACACCTCTGGGATATCATGCTTTGGCTAGGTTGCACCTCAGACTGTCCAGGAGCTCAGTGATGCCCTGGTCCAGATCTGGGAGGAAATACCCCACGACACATCCACAGTCTCATTAGGAGAATTCCCCAATGTTGTCAGGCATGCATACAAGCACGTGGGGGCCATACAAACTGAGTACCATTTTGAGTTACTGCAATGAAATTTCAGCAAAATGGACTAGCCTGCTGCATCATTTTTTCACTTTGATTTTCGAGGTGGCTGTGAATTCAGTCCTCTGTAGGTTGATAATTTTCATTTCCATCAAACGATGAGGCATCCTTACGTTCCTAAGGGCTCGTTCACACTTGGCTGTTTTACCAACGCTTGCCAAACGCCCCTATAGCGTTTGGCAAGCGTTGGTCTGGCGTTTGCGGAGCGTTTTTTAACGCTCGGCAAACGGCGCTTGCTAGGTGTTTGCCGAGCGTTAAAAATGCCCCACAAACACCTATAATGCAGTTTGAATGGACGCCTCTGGTCAAGTCAGGAGGTGTTGAAGCCTCCTATTCTAGTCTATAGTACCGGACCGCAAATGCTCCGCAACCGTGTCACAACCGCTCCACAAACGCCCAGCCGGCGTTTGCGGAGCGGTACCATAGACTAGAATAGGAGGCTTTTCCCCCATTGAGACCTGATGTGGTTTCAGTGTTCCTTTCATTTTTTTGAGCAGTGTATTAATATGGCTGGGTATGGGCTATAGGTACTGTACATAAATATTACAGGGAGTGTAGAAGTGTACATGCAGCAGAAACTAAAATGCCTGAGGTGAATTTCAAGCTCTTCATATTGAAATGAAAAGGAACAGACTGTCACTGCCAAAACAACGCCCTTCATGTGCAGAGTGTTGAGTCTTTGTTAGGAGGAGGGTGGGGGCCTAGTGTTTACACACACTGATAGCATTGTGAGCCCTGAGATGTCTGGATGAGGAGTGCAGCCTCATCACAGATGGTCATTTCATAAGGAAGTGTGAGGGCCCAGTCATACTTGCCCTTCTTCTGTATTGTATTGAGGCAGCTCATTTACTTTGAATGGGCTGATAATTATTATTATACAGTATTTTTATAGTGCTAAAAGGTTTGCTCAGCGCTGTACATTATAGTGGGAGACAGAACATGAGACAATACAGTAACAAAACAATACACGAGGGGGTCAAGGGCCCTGCTCTTTCGAGCATACAATCTAGGATAATGCAGTAGAACAGACAAGAAAAGCATTCGGAATTATTTCTGATATAAAGCATCGTTGGGCATTGCGCACAGCAATGCATGTGCAGCAGAGCTACATCCCCACATAAACATACATTGGGCTAATCAAGCAAAAGTGTGATTTGGCCATGAAGGATTTTTAGCCAACACACTAATAATATTTTCTGATGTATAGCAGTTGGGTTTGCACAATGATTCATGTTTCTTCAAAGCAAAACTGTTTCCCAGCAGCTCTGAGGATATCCTCATTGATGTTATTTAGCAAAATTCAAATCTGTTGGTCGGCAAAACTCAAATCTGTATAATCTGGTGCTGTGGAAGCTATTGCCATAATGTGGAAGTATGCACGGCATCCAAAGCATGCTTAGGTTACTTGCCTGCTGAGGCAGCCATTTTTGCAGCACTCTTTCCCCCCAGGGTGACATCACACAAACCCTGCTCTTGATACCCCATTTCTTCTGCACCCCCTTTGAATACGAGGTCTCTGGCACAGAAACCATTTTTTTGTGGCACTGAAGAGTGATTCACACACACAGTCATTTCACAGATTGTTTCACGTATTTTTCACGGTTTTTCACTAATACTCACTGCATAAATTGTATGGGGTATTCACCAGAGCAATATTATTTGTTTATAAACGGTAATGCACTATATGATATTTCTTTTTTTGAGGTACATACATCGTGGAGATCGTTTGAAGGATTAAGTTGGGACTATAATTTTTCACTGAGGAGAAAGGGAAGTTATGGTTATTAGTTGATGGACTAATTAGGGATTGGACTTCACTATTATTGAACTATGAGATTTTGTTAACAACACTTTTATATATATTAGCTTTGTAACACTACTGAAAGAAAGGTCAGGACTAAATGAGCTTTGTAGGCACATATACATCAACCAAGTGTTTTTGATAAAATCTTATTTATTTCAGGTACTTATATAGCGCCGTCAATTTTACGCAGCGCTTTACATGTATATTGTACATTCACATCAGTCCCTAACCCTCAAGGGGTGTAAAATCTAGGGTCCCTAACTTACATTCATACATACTAGGGCCAATTTGGACAGGAATCAATTCACCTACCAGCGTGTCTTTGGAGTGTGGGAGGAAACTGGAGTACCCAGAGGAAACCCATCAGGCACAGGGAGAAAATCTCAATTCTCTTTATTACAAAAGATAATACATATACAAGAAGACAAAACAATATTGCCTAAAAGTGATACTACATATATATCTCAAATTGGAAAAAAGAAGAAGTTGCAATACATAAAAAAATTTAAATCATACAGCATAAAATGATACAACTGTATAAACTAAAGGGTACCAGAAAAGATCACTGATGACTGAGATGACCTTGAACAGTTGAGTGAATATAGATATGATATCCCAAGTGGGAGCTAATACGATTTCAGCTGAAACTGGCTCAACATGTTTCATAACTGTGTGTTTCCTCTGGAGCTTCCTCTTTTTTCAATTTGAGGTATATACTGTATGTAGTAACACTTTTAGGCAATATTGTTTTGTCTTCTTGTATTATTATATGTATTATCTTTTGTAATAAAGAGAATTAAGATATTATCAAAAAAACTTGCTTGATGTATGTGCCTACAAAGTCCATTTAGTCCTGACCTTTCTTTCAATAGTTTATAGGACGTGGCACAGCCAGGGGCAAACTGACAACTCATGGGGCCCCCAGGCAATAGGGGATCATGCAGCCCCTGTGTCCTTGCCCAAAACTCAAAAAAGCCTATGAAAAAGGTACCAGGGGCATCTCATGGGGCCCCCTACTGACCCCGGGCCCTCGGGCAGTGCCCGAGTTTCCAAATGGTCAGTCCGCCCCTGGGCACAGCTTATGAATGGTCCATCCATAGTACCACCCTATGGATATATGCTTTGTAACACTGCTCTGTGCATACAATGCAAGATTACTGAGCTGCATTGAGGACAATGTGATCTGGTATGGACACTCCAGCCTCACTGCTGCCCCATTGGTGGCACAGCCACGCAAATCGTACTTGTATACAATGGCAATCTTGTTACATACTGTGCGTTCCTTCACCAACGGCAAGTCCAGTATCTTGCTGCCAATTCACCTTCCATTCGAAATCTTATAGCGCCTACAACACTTCTTCTGCCACTGGTCATATGCTTTTGCACATGCGTGTAGAAACTACATTGTCCTTGGCACCTGGTTCTGTCCATAGTATGAGCCAGAATGTAGTCATGTTGTCAAATACCAAGTGTTCTGTTCATGGTTGTGGCACAGTTCCATTGATGTCAACGGGTGGGTTAAATAGGTGGCATGCTGAGTTAGTTTTGCAGAGTCTGGTGTACCAACCCCTCCAGCTGCTGTGTTGGGCTATAGTTGGGCGATTGGGGACAGTAAAAACACAAGTCATCCATGTATTCTTACTGCCCCTTTGTTGTCGATGTAAACAAGGCTTTACAATGACCCTGAAGACAGGAGTTTCATAAGAAATGATAACACACAAAGTGATCTTTGTGAACTGACTTTTACACATGAAATAAAATACTGCCTGCACAATAAATAATATCCGCATGTGGAAAATCCATCTCATTCATCAATAATGGAAAAAAAAAAGCTGTTCTCGATGATAAAGCAAATACTGTGCAGTAATGAATATATAGCATGTATTGTGCTTTTGTGACTATATAACCACTAGAAATGTATCAAATGAACATGAAAGTGAAACAGCTATTAGCTACACTTGGTATAACTTTCTCCTTATCACAAAAATAATGTATCATTAAAGCTGTTACAACAGATTTTTTGATAATATGTACAAAGTACAGTTTATACAACATGGAATCTTTTATTTACTGTTCAAGCAATTATTAACTTCTGTCCATCCAAAATCTGAGGACCGAGGATGTATCATTTTAAAGTATAAGATATAAAGAATGTGATACCCCAACATTTCTTATTCCTGATATATGCCTGCTGTACCATGTACTTGTGATAACAAAAGTATCCTTTTCTACTGGTATTGCTCCATTTATGTGAAATGCATGGTGCCAGTCACGCTGCTTTCCTTTTTCAGACTGACCACACTAGGCAAAGAAGCAGATCCTTCGCAGCATGGTCAGTTTTCTGGCTGTGCTGGGAGAACAGCCAGTCTGTCCTCCAAGGATCAGACTTGTGCTATCATACCCCCCTGCACAGCTATCAGCCATTCATTGGAAAGATCAGTGTCCTGCTGTTTCTCCACCCCTAGCTCTCTAAGGCCCTAATACATTGTTACATAGTTAGTCTGGCTGAAAAAAGACAAAAGGCCATCCAGTTCAACAAAAAAAAAGTTATAATCCTATACCCACAGTTGATCCAGAGGAAGGCAACCCCCCAGTAAAGCATGATCCAATTTGCTCCTGTAGGGGAAAAAATTCCTTTCTGATCCCCCGAGAGGCAATCGGATATTCCCTGGATCAACTTTACCTATAAATGTTAGTATCCAGTTATATTCTGTGTATCTAAGAAAGAATCCAGGCCTTTTTTAAAGCAATCCACTGAGCTGGCCAGAACCAACTCTTGAGGGAGTCTATTCCACATTTTCACAGCTCTCACTGTGAAGAAACCTTTCCGTACTTGGAGATTAAATCTCTTTTCCCCCAGACGTAAAGAGCGCCCCCTTGTCCTCTGTGATGACCTCAGGGTGAATAACTCTACACCGAGTTCACTGTATGAGCCACTGATGTATTTATACATGTTGATCATATCCCCCCTTAATCTCCTCTTCTCAAGAGAGAATAAATTCAGTTCCTCTAATCTTTCCTCATAGCTGAGCTCCTCCATGCCTCTTATCAGTTTAGTGGCTCTTCTCTGTACTTTCTCCAGTTCCCCAATGTTCGTTTTGTGAATTGGTGCCCAAAACTGAACTGCACTCACTGTGGCTGTGAGCAGAGATTATGTGATCACTTATAAAAAAGGGGAAACAAGTATTTCTGATTTACACACACGCACACGCACACGCACGCACGCACGCGCGCGCGCGCACACGCACGCACACACACACACACACACACACACACACTATATTGCCAAAAGTATTGGGATGCCTGCCTTTCCACGCACATGAACTTTAATGGCATCCCAGTCTTAGTCCATAGGGTTCTGGGAAGGCTGTCTACAAGGTTTAGGAGTGTGTCTATGGGAATGTTTGACCATTCTTCCAGAAGCGCATTTGTGAGGTCAGGCACTGATATCAGATGAGAAGGCCTGGCTCACAGTCTCCGCTCTAATTCATCTCAAAGGTGTTCTGTCGGGTTGAGGTCAGGAGGTGCAGGCCAGTTAAGTTCCGCCACCCAAAACTCACTCATCCATGTCTTTATGGACCTTGCTTTGTGCACTGGTGTATAATCATGTTGGAACAGGAAGGGGCCATCCTCAAACTTTTCCCATAAAGTTGGGAGCATGAAATTGTTCAAAATGTCTTGATATGCTGACGCCTTAAGAGTTCCCTTCAGTGGAACTAAGGGGCCAAGCCCAACCCCTGAAAAACAACCCCACACCACAATCCCCTCTCCACCAAACTTTACACTTGGTACAATGCAGACAGGCAAGTACCATTCTCCTGGCAACCAGCAAACCTAGACACGTCCATCAGATTGCCAGACAGAGAACTATTATTCGGCACTCCAGAGAACATGTCTCCACTGCTCTAGAGTCCAGTTGCGGCGTGCTTTACACCACTGCATTGCATTGCACTGGGTGATGTAAGGCTTGGATGCAGTTGTTCGGCCATAGAAACCCATTCTATGAAGCTCTCTATGCACTGTTGTTGTGCTGATCTGAAGGCCACATGAAGTTTGGAGGTCTTTAGCTATTGGCCCTGCAGACAGTTGGCAACTTTTGCGCACTGTGCACTTCAGCATGTGCTGACCCCCCTCTGTCATTTTACGTGGCCTACCACTTGGTGGCTGAGTTGCTGTTGTTCCCAGTTGTTTCCACTTTGTTATAACACCACTAACAGTTGATCGTAGAATATTTAGTAGCAAAGAAATGTCACGGATGGACTTATTGCACAGGTGGCAACCTATCACAGTACCACACTTGAATTCACTGAGCTCCTGAGAGTGACCCAGTCTTTCACAAATCAAATGTCTGTAGAAGCAGTCTGCATGCCTAGGTGCTTGATTATATACACCTGTACCCATGGAGGTGATTGGAACACCTGAATCCAATGATTTGGAGGGGTGTCCCAATACATTTGGCAATATGTATGTGTGTATATATATATATATATATACACATACACACACATATTCAGTGGCTATGTGCTGATTTGAGATGCCGGTTTCAGGTACGATTTGCAAGACATCTATGCAAATAGCAACAAAAGTAGTATATGTACTACTTTAGAAAGCGGTGCTGCTCCGACCAAGTCGGAACTGCACCTATTTGACCGCTCTAATCGCAGACAAGAGGGTACGGCTTGGCATATGATCCCAAAATGTGTAAATTAATTGGTTTACGTGAAAGTTATAGCTTCTACAAATGGCGGTATATATACTGGAATTTTTAATGGTTTTTTAATACTAATCAGAACTGCAGTGATTGGCCACCGGTGCTGATCGAATGAAAGTTTTCCAACAGTTCCCTTTCGAGAGAAGTCGATCATTAGATTGACTAACGTCGAGTGGGAACAGCCATAGCTCCATCAAAATTCAGCTTCCCTATTCTTGTTCGCAAGGCAGGTGAAGCACGTCAAGGAAGGCTGGTTTTTGGGTGGAGACATTGCTGTGTCCATTGAATATTAAAAAATACTGTAAGAGGAGCTAGGTGGAGTGTTGCTGATATTTTTCATATTGTCAAACAAGAGTGGAGATGGACTATAATGGCTCGCACCCAGGTTGTCCATGTACAAGAGAAGCCAGTCTTGAGCAGATCTATGGATCTGTGTGTTTTAGTGTTAGAGAGAGCTGACAATTCTGTCTAGGGAGATATATATATATACATATATATACTGGGTTTTCATTTTAATCATGAGATTACATGCCCCCATGGCAGTTCCCGGATTCCTGTGCCTCTTGTTTGACAATAGCTTGTTTATTAGCCCTAAAAAATGTCCAGAAGTGAATACCAGGTCTTGATAGGATTTGCTGCAAAGTTTGTGACATTCAAATTTTATTCAAAGTTCACGAAACTGTCCGTGAACCGGATCCTGGCAAATGACTTGAACATCACAAAAATCCTAAAGCTTACTACACAGGATCAGAAAATCATATGAAAAATACCGCTTTTGAAGCAATCGTACAATAATCTGATCGTACACAGCTTTCATCTGAAATTATTTGAAGCGACAAGCACGACAAATGTTCTCGTATGATACCAGATCTCATGATTTCCCTTTAACCATTTCAATACCGTGCAATTTTACACCTTCCTGCCCAGGCCATTTTTCAGGTTTCAGCGCTCTCACACTTTGAATGACAATTGCGCGGTCATACAACACTGTACCCAAACTAAAATTTTATCATTTTCTTCACACAACTAGAGCTTTCTTTTTGTGGTATTTAATCACCGCTGGGGTTTTATTTTTTGCTAAATTAACAAAAAAAGACCAAAAATTTTGAAAAAAAAACACATTTTTCTTTGTTTCTGTTATAAAAGTTTACAAATAAATAATTGTTCTTCATAAATTTAGGCCGAGATGTATTCTGCTACATGTCTTTGGTGAAAATAACCCAAATTAGGATGTATTTTTTAGTTTGTAGGAAAGTTATAGAGTTCACAAACTATGGTATAGATCTGAATATTGATCAATCCTGAAGTACTGATAGCCAATCTAATTTCTTGAGGTCCAAGAATGTCAGAATAGTACAGATATCCCACAAATGAACCCTTTTTGCAGAGTAGACAGTCCGACGTACTTCATAAGAGGCATGGCGAGTTTTTTGAAGTTGTATTTTTATGTCATAATTTTTCGGAAAATGAAAAAATTAAAAAAATTATTTTCACTATTTTTTTTTTTACATACTGTCACCAGTGCAGTACAGCGTCATCATATAACTGGCATGGCGGTTAACAGGGACACTGACTGGTGACAGTATGAAAAAAAAATATATATATATATTTTTTTTATTTTTTTACATTTTTTTATTATATTTAATTTTTTATTACTTTTTTTTTTTTTTTTAAGATTTTTTTTTCATATTTTACTATGACCAAAGTAGTACAATGTTACCATAGTAACACTGTACTACTTTGAGGAAGTGATCAGTATTTTTTTTTTTTTTTTACACAATTTGCTTATAGCAAAGAATTACTTTGCTATAAGCAAGCATTTACCTGAATGAAATCGATTCATTCAGCTTTTTTTTTTTTTTTTTTTTTTTGTGCTTAGCTGTGATTTGGTCACAGCTAATCACATGACATGTGCATGTGATTAGCTGTGACCATTCACAGCTAGGCACTAGTATACAATGGATGGCATCATGAATGAAGCCATCCATTGTATACAACTGTCATGTGACCTGCTGTGATTGGTCACAGCAGGTCACATGGTACCAGCAACGGGAGCCGGTACTCGGATCTGTCATCGGCTGTGTCCGAGGTGCACGGCCCGTGACAGATCCCGCTGCTGCACCGCTCTGCATTACCGCAAACGGCGCATGTGCGGGAGCACGCCAAATGGCGTGCACCCGGAATGAAGAGGCACATCTGAAGCCACCAAACGGCCATTGGCCGGGCGGCTAATGGTTAATCAGCACAGTTTTCCTCCAAAAATACAATACAAATACATTACATTACTTCTTTAATTTTCATAATTTTCTTTCTGCTGTACAAGAATTTTCATAACTTTAGTAACCTCCTCACTTTCGATATCAGACTAGCATGCAAAACAAATGTGTGTACGGGGCAGGGGCGGACTGACAACTCATGGGGCCCCCGGGCAATAGGGATCATGGGGCCCCTGTGTCCTTGCCCAAACTCAAAAAAGCCTATGAAAAAGGTACCAGGGGCATCTCATGGGGCCCCTTACTGACCCCGGGCCCTCGGGCAGTGCCCGGGTTTCCAAATGGTCAGTCCGCCCCTGGTACGGGGTCTAACCCTAGGTTCACATCTGTGTGGGTGGTGTCGCTGCGGATCCACATGAAAATTTGTGCAGCCGCACCAACCGCACAGAGAAATGCGGAGCCGCGGGCGGGTGCCATTAGTTCTAATGGCACGCCGCCCGCACTGGAAAACGCAACCATACTGGGAACCGAGGTTCCCGTGCGGGCTGCGTTTTCCAAAGAAGAGCAGGGATTTCTTCCCTGCATGTCACAGGCACGGGAGTACCAAGGTACCATTGTATCTTGGTATTGTTTCATATGTTTTGCTAAACAACTACATCTACTCTCCATAGGAAAGGCTTGCATATTTGTAATGTCTTTGTTTCCTCATTGTTTGTCAATTTCTACTACATATCAGAAGATGACGACGTTCAAGTCACAATAATAAAAACAGTAAGTTGAAACATGCTGCTTAACCACTTCCGTGCCACCCTATAGCAGAATACTGCTGCAGGGCAGCATGGGTGTGCAAAATCACATATATTTACGTGATATTGAAGTGCCCGGTAGTGCCCTACCTGCGCTGCCATTCGCGGCCCCGGCTGTCAATCACTGGGTCCTGGATGGCGATTCCCTGCCGGCGATCTCCGAGCATTTCTGACCAGGAAGAGACCTGTATGTAAACAATACAGATCTCTCCCCTGTCAGTTCCTGCACACTGCTTTGTATGGCTCTGCTATGCAGAGCCATACAAAGCAGTGTGCTTACAGAGAAACACACACACATAGTAAAACAGCACACAGTTAACCCTTTGATCACCCCAGATGTTACCCCCTTCCTACCCAGTGCCATTAGTACAGTGTCAGCGCTTTTTATTAGCACTGATCACTGTATTGGTGTCACTGGGGATGTCATTGACACCGAGTCAGTTCCCCTCAGTGTCAGAATGCCCATCACAGTCCCTCTGTAAGTCGTTGATTGCTGCCATTACTGGTAAAAAAAAATTCCCGTATATATACCGCCTTTTGTAAACGCTATAACCTTCAAGTAAACCAATTAATTTACACGCATTGGGATTTTTTTTTAGCAAAGACATGTAGCAGAATATATTTTGGCCTAAATTTATGACGAAATTAGATTTTTAACATTTTTGTAGTAGACGTGTTTATTAGCAAAAAGTCAAAAATATTGTTTTTCTTTTCAACATTGTCGGTTTTTTTGTTTATAGCGCAAACAAATAAAAATGCACAGGTGATCAAATACCACTGAAAGAAAGCTCTATTTGTGGGGAAAAAAGATGTAAATTTCATTTGGGCGCAGCATTGTATGACCACGCAATTGTCAGTTAAAATAACGCAGTGTCGTACCGCAAAAAATGGCCTTGTCAGGAAGGGGGGTAAATCCTCTGGAGGGCAAGTGGTTATAGCAGTATTAAACCTAAAAGCAAGCATTTATTATATTGCAGTTTACCAGTTCTCAGATGTCATGGCTGAATTAGTTTCCTTTTTTTTAGGCTTTCTCTCTTCTATTTTTATCAGGTGATTCAGCCAGCAACTCTGCTGCTGTTTGCAGAACTTCAAACTCTCCAGCAGAATGTATAGGTTTACATGGATGAAACCATCCATTTACCACTGGCCTTTGTGATTTTATTTATTTCAGGTACTTATATAGCGCTGTCAATTTACACAGCGCTTTACATATATATATTGTACATTCACATCAGTCCCTAACCCTCAAGGGGTGTACAATCTAAGGTCCCTAACTTACATTCATACATACACATTTTTTTTTTTTTTTTTTAAGTCCGCAAACGTGCAACTATAACGAAAAAACCCGTAAGTGTTCACAAAAAATGTGCAAGTGCAAAACACCACACGAAAAAGTGCACTTAGGGGTGTGCTGTGTCCTACCCCTAAAGGGGCTTGGACCGCTTACCCTGATCCCCCGGGGCACAAAGCTCCTGACGGTGACAAGGTTCCCAATTGGTCCTCCTGGCCAAAAGGCCTGGTGGACCACCGTTCCCTATGCCCAGCCGAAGCCGGACATCCAGTACTAGGCAAGGGGGCTCTCCCGAAGAAGAGCCCCCTAGGGATCAGGGGAGGAAGGAACCAAAAGGCCACACATCCTCCCCCTAGACTTCAGGGTAGGCCCGAGGACCCACACCCTCCATCCGTGGAAAACACACACATAAGTAAAGTAAAAAGTGACAAAACGTGGGAAGTGCATAATAAATAATATAAGATAAAGTAAAGAAAAAATAAAAAAGTGGTACCGTGCTGAATTGTGCACAGACCAGGCCCTGAGGCCCGTAGCAAAAATTGCCCTGGTCCTAGCCAAAAGGCCTGGTCCTTAGAGCGCTGTGCAAAAAGAGGTGAAAAACAGTGGCCAAGTGTCATCTTCACACCGTGGGGTCCCACACCCAAGTGTTACTAGTGACACCCCTGAGCGCGTCTTCCCCAGGGGGCACTGAGTTTGCGGACTTTTTGCGTCCCCAGCCCCTGGCCAGACCAAGGTAGATCGTTCAAATCAGGAGGTACTGGGTCTTTCCAGTCTTCCCAGAGGAATTACTCCCAAGGCCCCAGAACGAATCATGGCGCTCCCTGGTTTCTGTCCCTCCGGTACTAGCCTTCCGGACCCCCATCATACCAGTGAGGGTACTATACAACAACCATCCCCGCAAAGCTAGAATGGTCGGGAGCACCCCCACTGGACACTGATAAGAACAGATACTACACTTGATCTTAGCCAAAAGGCCGAGAAGCGATCATACATACATTCATACATACACATTTTTTTTTTTTGATTGAAAAGATACTTTTATTGCAGAAGCATCAAAAACAACATGATACTTGTAATCGGGGTACATCTCACCCTGTACTGCGATGCAGCGCACCACATTGCAATACAGTTCCAAGCATACGATAAATACATTCAGAAATAAATACATTCGCTCAGCGGTATGATGCCTGACGTGATGTGCGTGGAGGATGAATCCCCCGGACCACCACGTCATGCATAACGCCGCTTACCCCAAAAACCACAGCATCCTAATACACAATACTTTTCCTAATGTCACGATGTCATGCAGAAAACGAAAAACCGAAAGTCACAATCTACAATAAGCATCGGGTGTGTGGGGGGGGAGGGGAAGAAAGGGGGAAACACAGGCCCGAAGCTTTATTGAAGGGACCAAGACACGCAAGGGGGAGTAGGGGGAAGGGGGGGTCTTCAGACGTCCTCTTCCTCCTTAAAGTCCATCAAGGTATAGTCTCTGAGCAGACTGAGGATCAGTCTGCGACAGTCCTCAATGGACATCCTCTCCCACTGGTGGATGAGGCGCTTCCTGGCGCACCATAAAGCGTCCTTAAAGCAACACAGCACCCTCCAGGCGCTGTCAATGTCCTCCAGAGAAAAAGTTCCACAGAACAGTCCATTCAACACCCCAAAGTGAGTGATGGCTGTCTGTGGTACAAAGTCCTTGAGTTCAGGTTCCAGGGCCCCCAACAGGGCCTGAGCAAATGAGCACTCCCAGAAAACGTGGTGAGACGTTTCCTCATGGATGATGCAGAAGGGGCAGTGTCTGTATCTGCTCAGGTTCCTGGCATGCATAAATGTCCTGAGAGGCAACCCCCCTTGGATTGCCATCCATGCCAGGTCTTTGCGCCTGTTGGTGAGAATGTTGGAAGAAACATTCCTCCAGACCACCTTGCAGGTGTCTGAAGGCAGGCCTGGAACCGACTCCAAAATGTCGCTTGCTCTGATCAGCTTGTAGATGGTCTTTGGCTTCCACAAGTCAGGCTTGACTCCCTGCAGCCCCTGCTCCCTGATGAACTTGAAGGTATCCAAGTAGTACCAAGGAGTGTCCCAGTTGTAGGGGATGGAACTGTCCCAAGTGTCCCACCCGAGGGACCTCCAGAGAGGCAACAGGAAGAAGCGAGACATTGCGTTCCCGCCAGAGACCATAATCCGTTTGGGCAAAGTTCTGCGGATGCAGTTGCAAGCAAAGAACACCCTCAGCTGGGTGGCGATGTTGGGCACGCCCTTACCGCCCTTGAGGGGTTCCTTGAACATGACTGCCCGCTTCACTCTGTCCATCTTGGAGCCCCAGATGAAGTGAAACACCGCCCTGGTGATGGCCTTACAGGTGTTGACCCGTGGGGGCCAGGCCTGGGTGAGGTACTGCAACACAGGGAGAATCTCGCTGCGGAGTACCAGTGTCTTCCCTTCGATGGAGAGGTCTCTGAGTCTCCAGAGTCCAAATTTCTGCAGCATTTTAGCCAGTCTCTCCTCCCAAGACTTCAGGGCTGCGCCCTCGGCACCAAACCAAACTCCCAAAATTTTCATGAAGTCTGTCTTGATGCCAAAGGGCATGGATGCAGAAGAAGGCAGGAACCACTTTCCGAAGAGCATGACTTCCGACTTCCCGCAGTTGACCTTTGCCCCCGAAGCTTGGCCGAAGTCCTCGCAGGTCTGGACGAGCAGGTCGATGGAGCGCTGGTTGGCACAGAACACCGTCACGTCGTCCATGTAGAGCGAGCACTTCACTTCCCGTCTGTCTGGTCCCGGTGCGGTGATTCCCCCGATCTCTGGATTCCGTCTGATGCATTCGGCGAAGAGCTCTATACAGCAAACAAAAAGCAGAGGTGAGAGAGGACAGCCTTGTCTGACCCCGGAGAGGACCGGGAAGGGGTCAGTCTTCCAGCCGTTCACCTGCACGGAACTGCAAATGTCGTTATACATGATATCCACATACGAACAAAACATTTCCCCGAGACCAAACCTGCACAGGGCTCTGCACATAAACCCATGGGAGACACGGTCAAAGGCCTTTTCCTGGTCAAGACTGACCAGGGCCGCGTGCACACGGCGGTCCTTGATGTATTGGACCGTGTCCCGGACAAGCGCTAGGCTGTCCGCAATCCTGCGGCCAGGAATGCCGCAAGTCTGATCCGGGTTGATGATCTGTCCGATGAGAGCCTTCAGCCTGTTCGCCATGACTTTGGCGAGGATCTTGTAGTCCACGTTCAGGAGAGAGATGGGACGCCAATTTTTCAAGTCACATCTCTCCGCCTTACGCTTGTACAGGATCGTGATCATCCCCTCCCTCAACAAAGGAGGCATCTTGCCCTCCACCACCATCTCCTCGTACAGCTCGAGCAGGTCCGGGCCCACGAGATCCCACACCGTTACATAGAGCTCTGCTGGGAGACCGTCGCAGTCCGGGGTCCTGCCCCGCCTAAAGGATTTAGCGGCAGAGTGCAGTTCCTCCAACGTCAAGGGGGCGTTGGTGGCCGACAAACCTGCAGGATCAATAGCGTTAGAGATACCTGACAAGAACCTGTCGGCCGCTTCCGTGTTTGTTTCTTTTGGGGAGTAGAGGTCGGAGTAGTAGTCGCTGACCACTTCCATCACGGCCTCCTTCCCCTTCTGGAGTGTTCCAGTCTTGTCGCGCAGCTCCGACAGGGGTGTGTGTCCTGAGTGGAGTTTCCTGAAAAAGAAAGAGTTACACTTCTCACATTTCTCGAGATGCTCCACCTTGGCACGGAAGACAATGTGCCTGGATTCTTCCTCAAAGTGCTTTTTCAAGCACTTCTTGGTGTCCTCCAGGTCTTGCCTCACGTCCCAGCCACAGTGATGAAGGTCCTGCAGGGACTGCAGCTGACGCTGCAGCCTCCTGAGTTCCCTCCTCCTGGCACACACTTGCTGGCGTCCCCTGGCCTGAAAGAAGCTGCGCAGCGTCCGCAGGGTTTGGAAAAGCTCCAGCCGCGCGTTCTTCTCCGGGGAGGCGTACACGTTGATGAGCCTAACGGGCTCCCCCGCCCACGAGCCGTCTATGACCAAAAGGCGGCCACAGACGAGCTCGTGGACAGAGTCAACAGTGAAACGTCCACCCCTGATAAGAACCGCTACCCCTGCGGACTTGTAATCGCCACCCCCAGACCAGTAGGAGGGACCGTGGGTCCACTTGGAGGATAAATGAGTGTACCTCCTCAGAGGGGGAAGGGCGCACTCCTGAAGCATGTACACATCACTCTGCTGTGTGGAAAGAAAGGTCAGCACAGTCTGCCTCCTAGACGCGTCCTTGATGCTCCTCACATTAATGGAAAAGATAGATATCTCAGCCATCATGGGAAAGAGATGAAGGGGTTAGTCGGCAGGGGCTGTGCTTACCTCCCCTGGAGAGGGGGGGCGACCTCTGTGACCTCTGCAGCCTGACAAATGTCCTGGCCCAGACCAATCTGGTTGAGGACCTCGTTGAGGACCTCATCGAAGTCGGTGGAGAGATCTGGCCCCGACTGGGTCAGGGCCATCTCTTCTTCCACCTCTTCTTCCTCCAGCGTGTCGAGGTCCTCCCCCACGGGGTCGGGACCTGCGACATTCTGGAGGACGGCAGGCCGTTTGGTGGCGGAGGAGGGGTCCTCCGCCGCCGGGCTGGCCTGCTCCTTCTTCCGCTTCCTGTACCCCGCCGCAGGGTTGCTGACGGGGGTGGCAGGGGGAAGGGGCGGGAAATCCTCCTGTGAGGACAGGTCAGGGGGGGGTGGAACCGGGCCCGGGGCAGGAGGGCAGGGGGCAGGGGGGCCAGGGGGGGGGACCAGGGGCGGGGGGGCCAGGGGCAGGGGGACCAGGGGCAGGGGAACCAGGGGCGGGGGGGCCAGGGGCAGGGGGACCAGGGGCAGGGGGGCCAGGGGGACCAGGGGCAGGGGGACCAGGGTCCGGGGGGGGCGGCCTCCGACACCGGAGGGGTAGGGGTGGGGGGAGGGGGGTTCCTCTTACCTGGGTCCTTCTGAGGTTTCTGTGGCGCTGGTTTGGCAGCGGGGCCCTTGCTCAGGGCCCCAGCATACATCCTGCTTCTCTCTGGGCAGTCTCTGTAGACGTGCTCTGACCGTCCACAGAGGTTGCAGGTTCTGGATCTCGGGCAATCCTTGGTCTCGTGACCTGCAGACCGACAGAACCTACATGAAAGCACATGGCATTCCTTACCCTCGTGCCCCGGCTGGCCGCACCTGCGGCATGACTGGGGTTGGTCCGGGTAGTGTAGGAGTCCTGTTGACGCTCCCAGGGAGAAGCACTGTTGCAGGTGTTGGAGATCTCCAGCGGGACGATCTCTCAGTAGCCTGCAAAACACAGCCCACTTACCTGTCCAGAAGCCGTTGGCGTCTAGTATCCGGACTGGGTCCTTCAACACGACGCAAAACCTTTGGAGATAGGTGGCGATGTCTCTACCAGGGACGTGAGGGTTCCTAATGGACACCGTGATCTGCCTTTCGTCCCTTTGAATGGGAGAGTTTGCAATGAACTTGCGGAAGAGGGAGTCGGGTCCAGAGGTCTTCACTGCCTCCCAGTACCTTCTGCATACCTGTAGAGAAACAAAAGTTACAAAGAAAATACCTTTCATGAAGGACTGCACCGACAGGGTCTCTGCCTTGCTAAATCCTTGTTCAAGGATCATTTTCTTCCCAAAGACTTCCGGGGTCATGTCCGGGACTCTGCCTTCCACTTCTTTCAGCCGCAGCACGACTGTCTGCTTCATCCAGGGCTCCAGGGGAGGGAGACCGTCTGCAGGGCCGGAGCGATCTGAGGTGGAGGTGGAGGCGGAGGGGGCTTCTCCCGGGGTCTTGGCGGGGGCGGCGGCGGCGGTCAGCGGCTTCTTGGTGGTCTGTCTCTTCCCCATCTTGTCGCAGAGGAGTTCTCAGGAGGGCTTCCCAGAGATCTTGATCGGATTCCTTCTCCTTCTTCTTCCTCGGCGGCTTCACTCTCGCTTAGCCTTTGAAAAGGCTATTGAGCGTCTACTGCCCGGAGGTAGTAACGCAGAGTGAACAAGGGGGGGGGGAAGATCACAAACTCGTTCTGTGTGGGGGCTAAGCCTCAAACCCAATAGCAGGAAGCAGGTGAAGCCGAATTTAATCGACGATCCTACAAGGCCGAGAAGAGGGTACCCCACACAGACCAAATGGCTGGGATAGATGCAAGTGGTTCTCAACGTCCTAGCTGGAAGCAGGGACACCCCTAAAGGCAAGGTCGATACTACACTTGATCTTAGCCAAAAGGCCGAGAAGCGATCATACATACTCACATTCATAACTCACATTCATACATACACATACTAGGGCCAATTTAGACAAGAGCCAATTCACCTACCAGCATGTCTTTGGAGTGTGGGAGGAAACTGGGGTACCTGGAGGAAACCCAGGCAGGCAAAGGGAGAACATGCAAACTCCAGGCAGGTCTTGCTGTGGTTGGGATTCAAACCTAGTACTGCCAGGCGGAAGTGCTAACCATTTAGCCACTGTGCTGCCCACTTGATCAGCTTTTATTTATTCATGTAAAATCTTGATCCCAAAAGGAAAAAAATCCCTAACAGTTTGCTGTTAGGGATTACACAGTGTGAGCTGTAGTTTGGCTTCAATTTGTTATTTGTATTCAAATCTGCTAATACATTTAACACTCCCCTCCCTCCCAGACTGACAATGCTGCTGTCTGCTGTGTCCTGGCTCATTCCTCCAAAGTGGTGTCTCACTAATACGAGAGATGTGTTACTGGCCAGATCACCAGGTGAAAGCAGAGGGAAAAAGCCAAAGAAAATAAACAGATGCAGCCAGCACATCTAATGATTGCTAAGCTGAAATATAATTCATACTGCTGCTGGTTGGTTTACTAAAACTAGAGAGCGCAAAATCTGGTGCAGCTGTGCAAGGTAGCCAATCAGCTTGTTCAATTAAGCTTTGACAACCCCCCCCCCCCCCAAAAAAAAATAAATTGGGAGCTGATTGCTTTCTATGCACAGCTGCACCAGATTTTTGCACTCTCCAGCTTTAGCAAATCATTCCCTTTGGGTTTTGGTTAATACTGCTTTTTAGCAGCCCATAGATGAGTTATTTTTTTTCATCCAGCCAGAGAGTTAAAAGAAAAAAAAAACTTGATTTCCTCATCCACACACTCAATGTGGATGGGAGAACCCTCCCTATGAGCTATTTATTGTATTCCGACAGAGTAGACTTCTCCACCTTCATAAAACACTAATAAGTGCTGTCGACTATAGAGGGTAAAATCTGCCACTGTAGATCGACTTCTGTACAACCTCCCTGCCCATACATGGATCAAAATGTGCCAGTCCCTGCTGAACTGGTGAACTTGGATCCATCTATGGCCGGTTTGAAGTGGAAGCAATGTCTTTGTTTTAAAAAAGATGTTGGCATGCTGGTTTGGTCCCTCCCCCACCCCAGAAGTCTGGTACGAAGACAATCAGTTAGTAATCTCCACATCCTGCCTTGCTAGGACACAAAATCTGTTGCTTTTAACTCTTGCAGTGCTGGAAGTGGGCTTCAATAGCTTTCTAGTTTTCTGTGAAGGCTTTCAGAGTGACCCAAATGATCTACAAGTATGACAATAAAATGAATGGACATTTTACAAAGAAGCACAGATTTTTATTATCACTGGGGCCCCTTGACTTTTTGTGAAACAGGTGAATTTAAGCCGGCCATAGACGGTTTGAATGTCAGCTGGTTCAGCAGGGACCAACTGAGATTCGAATCATGCATGGGCAGGTTGAATGTACCCAAGTTGATCCATCAATCAATATGTATATTGTAAATAGGTAGGCGCTGCATATAAATATGTGAAATGTGCAAGTGCTTAACCCTTTGAGAACCGTAAGATTTTGGAACGCCAAAATAATCAATTTTTTTGTTTTTAAAGTTCGTACACTTCAGTTGCGGTAACTAAGCCATTTCATGAAATAATTCGCAAAACGCTAGATCCATTTGTTGTTTGTTGATAAGAACTAATATTTTGACTCAAACCAAAAAAAAAAAAAAAGAGTTTTAAGTTCTTAATCAGATGATACACGCAATTAAAAACATGGGACAAATACGTCCCTTGGTCCTCAAAGGGTTAACCCTTTGAGTTAGTATCACTACATGCCTCTCAATAAAACCATTAGAATTGAACAGATTCTCGGTAAATGCTAAATTCACACAACCTATACAGAAAACATATAAACTAAAAAAATAAAATAAATAAAAGTCCGCAAGTATAATTGCTTGAATAAAGGTGACAGTCCTTTGAACTTCTTTAAAATTTGACCCGAACCAGAAAAAGTGACATATCTTCACCACATGCCGGCAAGAGAAAGTAAAGATTGCTCACTCACCAGACCTTTTGACCCAAATTATGGTGGTCAGATGCACTTTTTGGTCATATAGGAAACCATCCTTTCAGGAAATAACTCCCTTCCAGCAGCTCTCCATTCCATCCATCAATCATTATAGCTGCTTGCAGTAATCACTGTGTTCTCCCAAGGGGGAAAGCTCCCCCATTCCCCCTCAGCTCCCCTACTTGAACACAAAGGCTCCATTGGAGGGATTCCCCCATCAACACTGTCTGTGTTGATGGGGGCATCTAGAAACTTTCTTTCCTGCAACCCGTGGTTGCAAGAAAGAAAATTTCTCCATCTATGGTCGGCTTCCAGCCCTCTGACCATACCATAAGTGTTTGATCAATGATGATAATAAAGAAGGCCAGGACACTGAAGTGTGGAAAATTATGGTTGTGGCCAATTTATATGGGTTTTAAAAACAGAATGTGATAAGGTTTAACTTTTGTTGTAGCAGACCTTTCAGGCTTCATGTACATGAGCAGCTCCTAAACTCGAGTTTTGGAGCTTCTGGCATTTTTTTGCCAAAGCTCCTGAGCTCAAGTCCATAAAAGCCTGTGCGTCCATGTACTCATAGGCCTTTAGCAGAGTTTAGTAGCTGCCGCATTTAGGTGAGGTTAAACCTCCCTCTCCTGAATGCGGAAGAATCACGTTCAGGATATTTATTATTTATTTCAGGTACTTATATAGCGCTGTCAATTTACGCAGCGCTTTACATATATATTGTACATTCACATCAGTCCCTAACCCTGAAGGGGCGTACAATCTAAGGTCCCTAACTCACATTCATACATACACATACTAGGGCCAAATTAGACAGGAGCCAATTCACCTACCAGCATGTCTTTGGTGTGTGCGAGGAAACCTGAGTACCCGGAGGAAACCCACGCAGGCACAGGGAGAACATGCAAACTCCAGGCAGGTGGTGCCGTGGTTGGGATTCGAACCAACGACCCTAGTACTGCCAGGCGGAAGTGCTAACCATTTAGCCACTGTGCTGCCCTAGGAACGTTTTGACCAACGACCAGAAAACACAAAAAGTTGCCGTGATTTGTGTTTTCCCGCGGTTGGCGGTCAGGATAGGCTCGTGTAGATGAAGCCTAACACACAGACCAATACCACCATTAAAACCTTGACCAAACCACCTGCTCAGTCTTTTAGTATTACCATAAACACTGTCCACTCACACCTATGGGGCGACATTACCCCAGTAAAGTTAGAGCCACAACAGAGGGAGGGGAGATGACAACTTCATTGAAGATTCAAACTGTTGTACCAGACCATCAATGTTGGAGCCTATAGAGGAAAATCCTTCATCCTCATTGGTTGCTTAATTTACATTCAAATATCAATTCTGAGCATTTTTATAACTGCCCAGGATCAAAGTAGCAAGGATCTTCTGGAAATAGATGTTTTCTGTGCCTTCTTATCAGTGACCAGGATAAAGGTGGGGGGATGGTGCCACAGGACCTGAAGTGTTAAACAGAGAAAGCCAGGAGAAAGATTCTGTGCCTTTTATTGTACTAATTCAATCAAAGCTGCTAACCACTGAAGACAATACAGGAAGGAAAAAGGAAGGGTCAGTTGTAGGGGGTGACAAGTCCCATAGGGACACTTGGTTAGAACCATGTCTCCAGCATTATTTTCTGTGGATTCTCCCATCCACACAAGCAAGGGGCATAGAGGAATCCTCCCCACTGTGTTATTGTATTCTGATAGCAGGGACTCCTCCACTGTCAGATTATAGAATATACTGATCAAAGGTGCAGCCGATTGGCAACAGGTGCTGATCGTATTAAAGTTTTCCAACAGTTCTGTTCCAGAGAAGTCAGTCTTTAGATTGGTGTAGGAGTGGGATGGCCAGAGATGCATCAAAATTCAGCTTCCCTATCCTTGTGAACAAGGCAGGTGAAACACATCAAGTAAGGCTGGTTTTTGGGTGGAAAATTTGCTGTTCATTGATTATTAACCACTTGCCCTCTAGAGGATTTGCCCCCCTTCCTGCCAAGGCCAATACAGCTCTGTGTTATTTTAACTGACAATTGCGCGGTCATGCAACGCTGCACCCAAATGAAATTTATGTCCTTTTTTTTCCCACAAATGGAGCTTTCTTTCGGTGGTATTTGATCACCTCTGCATTTTTTATTTTTTGCGCTATAAACAAAAAAAGACAAATAATTTTAAGAAAAAACAAATATTTTTAACTTTTTGTTATTAAACGTGCAGCAAAAAAAATCTAGTTTCATCATAAATTTAGGCCAAAATGTATTCTGCTACATGTCCCAATATGTGTAAATTAATTGGTTTATGTGAAAGTTATAGTGTCTACAAATAGCGGTATATATACTGGGATTTTTTTTTCTTTAATACTAGTAAAGGCAGCAATCAGCGACTTATAGCGGGACTGCAACGAGCATTCTGACACTGGAGGGGAACTGACTAACTGTCACTGACATCCCCAGTGACACCAATACAGTGATCAGTGCTAATAACCACTTACCAACCGCGCTATAGCCGAATGAAGGCTACAGCACGGTTGTCCAGTTCTGGGAGGGCGTCATATGACGCAATATCACGCAAATATACATGATTTTGCACAGCCCTGCCATCCTGTAGCAGTATTTCTGCTATAGGGTGGTGGCCAAGTGGTTAAAAAATACTGTAAGAGGAGCTAAGCGGAGTGCGGCTGACATTCTATATTTTCAAAAGAGAGTGGAAATGGACTATAATGGTTCACACCCAAGTTGTCCATGTACAAGAGAGGCCAGTCTTGAGCAGAGCTATGGACAATTCTGTCTAGGGAGATATATATATATATATATACTGCGTTTTCATTTTAATCTTGACAATGGTACATGTCCCTATGGCAGTTCCCAGCTTCCTGTGCCTTTCGTTTGACAATAGCTCGTTTATTAGCCCTAACAAATGGCCAGAATTGAACATCAGGTCTTGCCCTCATTGATGGGATGTGCTGCAAAATTTGTGAAATTCAAATTTCAAGCAAAGCTCACAAAACTGTCCATGAACCATGACCCTGGCAGATGACTTGAACACCACAAAAAAACCCTATGGAGCAATTATTTAGAAGTGTGTTTCTGTAGTACTGATAGGGAGACACACAATAGGCAGTGCAGTGGATTTGTTTGCAGACCATCTCTAGCCTGTCATCTTGTATGGGCAGGGCTCTTGCTCATTGTATCTTGGTATTGTTTCATATGTTTTGATAAACAACTACAGCTACTTTCCATAGGAAAGGTTTGCATATTTCCATTGTCTGTGTTTCCCCATTGTTTGTCAATTTCTACTACACATCAGAAGATGATGGTGTTCAAATCACAATAGTAAAAATAGTAAGTTGAAACATGCTGCTTAAAGCAGTATTAACCACTTCCTGTCCGGACATTTTACCCCCTTCCTGTCCAGGGCAATTTTTAGCTTTCAGCTCTATCACACTTTGAATGACAATAGTGTACCCATATGAATTTTTTACCATTTTTTTGAGACAGATAAAGCTTTATTTTGGTGGTATTTATTCACCGCTGGGATTTTTATTTTTTTTACTATGTAAATGAAAAAGTTCAAAAATTTTGAAAAAAAGTGTTTTTTTAAATAAAATTTTGCAAATAAATAATATTTCATCATAAATCTTAGCCAAAATTTATTCCGTTATTTTTTTAGTAAAAAAAAAAAAATCCAAATTAGTTTATAACCAAAAATTATAATTTTTAAACATTTTTTTTTACATTTTATTTTATTTTTTTTATATTATTATTTTTTATTTATTTATTTTTTTTTACATACTGTCACCCTAGCAGTACACTGTCACCATGGTGACACTGTACTACTTGTGGAGGGTGATGAAGATTTTTTTTTTTTTTTTTTTACACTGATTGCTTTTACACCCATATAGGATGTAGAAGCAATCATTTCTCTTTCTCTCTGTCTGCATTCTTGCAGTCATTGAGAATTACTGAGTGAGCTGTGAGTGGTCACAGCTTGTCACATGGTACAAGGCTGTTGTGAATAGCCTTGTACCATGTGACCTCTGTGATCATTCACAGATTTCACACATAGTAAGAAATGATGTCACAAGTGACATCTTGCTTACTACTTTGCATGTGATCACTGATTCGCCAATCAGTGATCACATGATCGGGACCTCGTACAGAGGTCCCGTCCGACGATCGGTGTTTCACTGTGTCCGGAGGACACAGCGGGCACCGGATCGCGGTGGTGCGCGCTCCCAGGGAGCGCGCACAGCTAGAAAAGGCGGGTGCCGTTTATGGACGGCAACCCGACCCTGGACTGCCACCGCCCTGCCGTTTATAAACAGCAGGCGGACGGCAAGTGGTTAACCACTTCCAGTCCGGAAACTTTTACCCCCTTCCTGTCCAGGCCAATTTTCAGCTTTCAGTGTTATCATACTTTGAATGACAATTGCACGGTCATGCAACACTGTACCCATATGAATTTTTTAGCATTTTTTTGGAACAGATAAAGCTTTATTTTGGTGGTATTTATTCACCACTGGGATTTTTCTTTGCTATGTAAATTAGAAAAAACAAAAATTTTGAAAAAAAGTGTTTTTCTTATAACATTTTGCAAATAAATAGTATTTCATCAAAAATCTTGGCCAAAATTAATCCCTGTATATTTTTAGTAAAAAAAAAATAAACAAAATTAGTTTAAAACCAAAAATTCTAATTTTTAAACATTTTTTTTTTATTTTTTATATTATTTTTTATTTATAATTTTTTTTTTTACATACTGTCTCCCTAGCAGTACAGTGTCACCATGGTGACACTGTACTACTTGTGGGGGGTGATGAAGATTTTTTTTTTTTATTACACTGATTGCTTTTACACCCATAAAGGCTGTAAAAGCAATCATTTCTCCTTCTCTCTAGCTGCATTCTTGCAGCCATTGAGAACTATTGAGTGAGCTGTGATTGGTCACAGCTTGTCACATGGTACAAGGCTGTTGTGAATAGCCTTGTACCATGTGACCTCTGTGATCATTCACAGATTTCACACGTAGTAAGCAATGATGTCACAAGTGACAGCTTGCTTACTACTCTGTATGTGATCACTGATTGGCCAATCAGTGATCACATGATCGGGACCTCGTACAGAGGTCCCGCCCAACGATCGGTGTTCCACTGTGTCCAGAGGACACAGCGGGCACCGGATCGCAGGGAGCACGCACAAGCAGGGTGCGGGGAGGCCGTTTGCAAACAGCCACCCAACCCTGCTCTGCCACTGTCCGGCCGTTCATATGCAGACGGGAGGTGGTTAAACCCAAAAGCAAACATTATATAGCAGTTTACCAATTCTCAGATGTCATGGCTGAATTTGTTTTTTTTTTTAGCTTTCTTTCTTCTATTTTCATCTGGTGATTCAGGTGTCCTTTTATGAAAGGATCGTTGCTGATCTCAGATTATTAATGGTTTAGGAAACAGAGATAATCAGCAGAGAACATGTTCTCCGCTGATCATCTCAGCACACAGATGGCCAGTGTATGAAGGAGAGATGTCAGCCCTTCACTGGCGATCTGTGTTCTCTCTCCAGATTCTCCAGCCCAGAGGTGGAGAATTGTGGGAACCTCAAATGAAGCAGCGATTATTTACCGCTGCTTAGTAAACTGTGTTTGACTGATCTCTTACTGTAATATCACAAGATTATAGTAACAGCAGCCGTTTTCCAGCGTTCAAATCGTTTGTAGATTGCTTCTCTACTCATTCAGAGAACTGATCTACACCAGTTCATAAACAGGCATTCAGAGGAGAACTGTCTCCTCTGAAAATGCCGGAGAACCGAGCAGTGGTCATTTACCGCTGCATGATAAAAGGACATCTCAGCCAGCAACTCTACTGTTTGCAGAAGTTCAAGATCTCCAGTAGAATGTATCAGCTTACATGTATGTGATCATCCATTTCCATTGGCCTGAGTGATTCAAATGATCAACTTTTATTTATTCATGTAAAATCCTTATCCCAAAAGGAAAAACTGTTTGCTATAACAGATGATAAAGTGTGAGCTGGAGTTTGGCTTCAATTTGTTATTTGTATTCAAATCTGCTAATACATTTAACACTTTCCCTCCCAGACTGACAATGATGCTGTCTGCTGTGTCCTGGCTCATTCCTCCAAAGTGGTGTCTCACTAATACGAGAGATGTGTTACTGGCCAGATCACCAGGTGAAAACGGAGGTGAAAAAGCCAAAGAAAATAAAATGGATGCAGCCAACACATCTAATGATTGCTAAGCTTCGAAATAATACATATTGGGGTTGATTTAATAAAACTGGAGAGTGCAAAATCTAGTGCAGCTGTGCAAGGCAGCCAATCAGTGTTCATCTTGTTCAGTTAGCTTTGACAAAAAAAACCTGGAAGCTGATTGGTGTCTATGCAGAGCTGCTCCAGATTTTGCATTCCCAAGTGTTAATAAATCAACCCCTTTGGGTTTTAGGTTTAATACTGCTTTTTAGCAGCCGATAGATGAGCAATTTGTTTTCATCCAATCAGACACACTCGATGTGGATGGGGGAACCCTCTCTCTGAGCTATTTATTGTATTCCAACAGCAAGTAGACTTTTTTACCTGTGAGAAGCTGTCATCTCTCTCCCTCCCTTTGTCGCAGCTCTTACTTTACTGGGGTTAGGTTGCCCCACAGGTGTATTTTCTACGGTGTCTGTTCACATCAGTGCAACATGGTGCAGTGCAATTTTGAAATGGTGCAGGTTCTACTTTTACACCCCGGTCACATCAAAACTTTTGAAATCGTGCAACTTACACTGAAGTTGCATGATTTCGAAGTCGGGGGACATGGCAATTTAAGGTGTGATTTGGAAAGACATCCGATGTCTATGCAAATCGCACCAAACGTAGTGCATGTACTAGAAATTGGTGTGGCTCCGACAAAGTCGGAACCACACCAATATGACCGCTGTAATTGCGGACAATAGGATGCAACTTAGCATGCAATTTGGGATTTTAGTGAAGCACTTTTTGTTTTTGGCTCCATAGACTTCACTGGGAGAGCATAAAAATTACATGTATGTGCATTTTTGGCAGGGTTTTTAAAAAAAAATGTTATTCTTTGTTTAAAGTTTTCATAATACAGAAAAGAGTACATGGGCTGTACATTGTGTACATGAGCCACAACAGCCCATGTACACAATGTATGCATACCTAAAAATATAGTAAAAACAGGGAAAAATTAGTAATAGGGCAGAGGCTCTCTATAGAATAAAGCCTAGTACACACGATCAGAAAATCGTTCGAAAAATACCACATTCGTAGCAATCGTACAATAATCTGTTCATTAGGACACAGCTTTCGAGAGCTGATCACGAAAGTTCATCCAAAATGATCTGAAAGGACAAACACAAAAAGTTTTCTCGTACCATATGGTACAATTTTCATTCAATCAGTACAGCTTTCCTCCGTAAATGCAATACATTACATCACTTCCTAAGTTGTATTCTGTCATACGAAAATTATTATTATTATTATACAGGATTTATATAGCGCCAACAGTTTGCTCAGCGCTTTACAATGTAACGGGAGACAATACAGCAACAATACAGTTCAATACAAGAGGGATTTGAGGGCCCTGCTCCTTGGAGCTTACAATCTGGGAGGAATTTTTGTATGTTGAGTAACCTCTTCATTTTCGATATGGAGACTGGCATGCCAAAAAAACTAATCAATCATTTGATATTCTCATTGTGTGTACGAGGCTTAATGTTAGGTTCACATCTGTGCAGGTGGTGCCGCTGCAGATCCACACGAAAATCCTTGCAGCCACACCACCCACACAGAGAAATGCGGACCCGTGGGCTGGTGCCATTAGTTTTAATGGCACCCCACCCGCACTGGAAAACACAACTGTACTAGGAACCGAGGTTCCCGTGCGGGCTGCGGTTTCCAAAGAAGTGCAGGATCTTCTTCCCCGCGTGTTACGGGGCACGGGAGTCCATTCCAATGAATGGGCTCTCGTGCCCGTGCAAAACACAGCCCGCACGGCCGCATATATGTGAACCGGGGGTAAAGGGGACCATACGACACATGCATCAAATTAATAGGTTGATAATGTGTGTGAGGGGGAGGGGGTGTATGCTCTTGGCAGAGTTTTGTGTTTAACAGTCTGGAAACACATCAAAAATGCGATGTAATAATGTGCTACAAAAGCGCACCTAGGCTATTAGTCCCAATTCACAAAACTATTCACAAACACACCAGAAAAACCCTAGTTATTTTTTTAACAGCTTCCCGACCGCTGCAGGGCGGCATGGGTGCGCAAAATCACGTACATATACAGTGGGGCAAAAAAATATTTAGTCAGCCACCAATTGTGCAAGTTCTCCCACCTAAAAAGATGAGAGAGGCCTGTAATTGGCATCATAGGTAGACCTCAACTATGAGAGACAAAATGAGAAAAAAAATCCAGACAATCACATTGGCAGTGATTTTGCATTTTTAGGTAGGGGGAGTGCGCCGCCATTTGCTGGTGCGGCTTCGAGTCACCAGGTCCCGGTGATTACTCGCTGGTGCCCGGTGATTGTCGAGCATCTCTGATGGGGAAGAGAACTGTTTGTAAACAAAACAGTTCTCCTCCCTGTCAACTCATGCACACTGCTTTGGATGGCTGTGCACAGCACAGCCATCCAAAGCATTGTGCTTACAGTGAAGCACAGGGACACAGCTTATAGTAAAACAGCACACAGTGAATCCTTTGATTGCCCCACATGTTAACCCCTTCCTGCCCAGTGCCATTAGTACAGTGTCAGTGTTTTTTTTGCTGTCAGTGACACCAAGTCAGTCCCCCCCAGTGTCAGAATGCCCGCTGCAGTCCCACTAAGTCTCTGATTGCCGCCATTACTAGTAAAAATAACGCCATTTGTAAACGCTATAACTTTCACGTAAACCAATTAATTTACACGTATTGGGATTTTTTTTAGCAAAGACATGTAGCAGAATACATTTTGGCCTAAATTTATGATGAAACTTGATTTATAAAATTTTTTTACTGGACATGTTTAATAGCAAAACATGTTACATTACACATTTAGTTGATTCCATACGGAAGTGGTGTTTTGAGTTTCTTGTGTGCTATCTACATATTTGACCCTTTAGTCCCAGCTCCCTTGCACCTGTGTTCCACCATGGGGGATCCCCAGTGGGGTACTCACAAGTATAGAGTGCAGAATGGATGAAGTTTTGTGTGACTGGATACAAGAGGCACTATGACCCAGGCACTGACCATGTTACTGTTGCTGTGTCTCAGTAGAAGATGGTAGCAGGAGTGCAGCAACATGTTGTGTGCGTATTTGGCAGAGAAGGCAGGCGGGAATTCATTATCAGGGGAGGCATGATGCAATTACCTCATCCTCCTGAGACTAATTCTATATAGAAGAAGGAAAAAAAAAGTGCATAGTGTACTACACACTGTGGATTGTGTTAATCACTTCACCTCCGGAAAATTTACCCCTCTTCCTGACCAGGCCAATTTTTGAGATACGGCACTGCGTTATTGTAACTGACGTAATTCTGTACATAAGTGAAATTTATGTTATTTTATTCCCACAAATAGAGCTTTCTTTTGGTGGTATTCGATCACCTCTGGATTTTTTTATATATTGCGCTATAAACAAGAAAACCCCGAAAATGTAAAAATAAAAAACAATATTTTTTACTTTGTTATAAAACATATCTAATAAAATAAATTAAAAAATCAAATAGCTTCATAAATGTAGGTCAAAATGCATTCTGCTACATATTTTTGGTTAAAAAAAAAAATCCCAATAACTGCATATTGATTGGTTTGCACAAAAGTTATAGCGTCTACAAACTATGGTACATATATTGGAATTTTTAATACTAGTAATGACTTATAGCAGGACTGCGATATTGCGGCGGACAATTGGACACTAACCAGTGACAGTAATGCAGTGATCAGTGCTAAAAATATGCACTGACACTGTACTACTGAGACTGGCTGGGAAGGGGTTAAACTTCTAGGGCAATCAAGGGGTTATCTGTGTGCCTAGCTATGTGTAATGTTTACTATGTGTGCTGTTTTCACTAGTTAATGCTATTCTCTGCTTGCAGGGAAAGAGAATCCAGCATATTGCAGCTGACAGGACACAGCTCTGCCTTGTGTATATAGGCACCGTGTTTACATAGGCAGAGCTGTGTTCTATCTGTCTCCTAGACCACACTTTTGAAACAAAGGGCAAGTTTACTGCCCTTCAAACTTAAGGGGGGCTGGATTGTGGCCAGTGGGAGTGAAAAATACCCTGGCATCAATGGGAGTAAACAATACCCTAGGCTTGGTGATCAGTGGGAGGAACAGTGCCCTATCGTTGCTGCCAGTGGGGTAATTAGTTCCCTGTTTCTGGTATCAGTGGGAGGAACAGTGCCCCATTGCTGGTGTCAGTGGGTAGAACAGTGCCCCGTCCATTGGGATCAGTGGGAGGAACAGTGCTCCCTCGCCTGTGTCATTGGGAGGAACAGTGCCCCGTTGCTGGTGTCAGTGGGTGGAACAGTACCCCGTCGTTGTGATCAATGTGAGGAACAGTGCCCCATCATTGGGATCAGTGGGAGGAACAGCGCCCCGTCGCCTGTGCCATTGGGAGGAACAGTGCCCCGTCGCCTGTGTCATTGGGAGGAACAGTGCCCCGTCGTTGGGATCAATGTGAGGAACAGTGCCCCATCGTTGGGATCAGTGGGAGGAACAGTGCCCCGTCGCCTGTGTCATTGGGAGGAACAGTGCCCCGTTGCTGGTGTCACTGGGAAGAACAGTGCCCCATCATTGGGGTCAGTGGGAGGAACAGTGCCCCGTCGTTGGGGGTCAGTGGGAGGAACAGTGCCCCGTCGTTGGGATCAGTGGGAGGAACAGTGCCCCATCATTGGGATCAGTGAGAGGAACAGTACCCCATTGTTGGGGGTCAGTGGGAGGAACAGTGCTCCGTCGTTGGGGGTCAGTAGGAGGAACAGTGCCCCGTCATTGGGCTCAGTGGGAGG
Organism: Staurois parvus; assembly: GCF_062004578.1. Taxonomy (NCBI): domain Eukaryota; kingdom Metazoa; phylum Chordata; class Amphibia; order Anura; family Ranidae; genus Staurois; species Staurois parvus. The sequence continues at coordinate 556,261 of NW_028318364.1, forward strand.
AATAGTGCCCCATTGTTGGTGTCAGTGGGACGAATAGTGCCCCATCATTGGTGCTAGTGGGAAGAATAGCGTCCCATCATTGGTGTCAATGGAAGGAATAGTGCTTCGTATCAGTGGAAGGAAAAGTGCCCCAAGGGTCAGATAAAAGCAAGCAAAGGGCCGCACAGTTTGGAGAATCCTGTCCTACATGATCGGCGGTGGCCAATCACAGCAGAAGCGGCGCACCAGCAGTACGCACACTCACCCGTGACCAGTAAGTGTATAATCACGTTTTTATACATGATTCTGCACAGCGCAGCCGTGCTGTAGCACTATATCTGCTATGGGGCAGTCGGTAAATGGTTAATAAAACCCAGGAACTAGTGCCAACAATTAGGGAAATCCTTTCTTACCTTCTGCACCAAGCTGGGCTTACTAGAGTCAAGGCTTCACCCATCACGGTGGGCATGTCCCCAAAGGGGTCTTCAGGGTCTGGGAACCATAGAATAGGGAACACACTGAGTCTCCATTCACACTTGAGCAACTTCAAAATTGTGTAATTTTCATTGCGACTTTACAGTGCGACTTTGATGTAACTTTGATACAATTTAACGTGGCTTCAATGCGACTTTGGCTGAGTGTGACTTTGGCTTTGACCAAGGACGATTGTTTGTGCTGTACAGTCGCACACAATTAGCATGTATATCATTCAGGTGTCACTTTCATGTGACTTTAGAGGGTTTACATTGAAGTATATGGCCCTCAAGTCCCATGGACGTTGCACCAAAGTAGTGCAGGAACTACTTTCAAGTTGCTGCAACTTGAAGTCGTACATATATGAATGGTATTCACTGGGGTCCAAAGTCGCATGACAAGTTGCACAAGTGTGAATGGGCCCTGAATCAATTGTTTCTTGATAGAAGTGTCAGAAGAGAAATACTGAATGATTTAAAAAGGAAAATGCTTCTCCAGAGAACAGTTCCATCACCTAAGGGCACTATCCAGAAAACTGGAGTCTGACAGAGTGGGCAGGGTTATATAATTGACCCGAGAATGTTTCTTTCCAGTGTCCAGTCACATGAAGGTAACAGCACATAACAAATCCCTTGTATGTCATTTATCAGACTTCGGGGGCAATTTACTAAAACTAGAGCGTGGAAAATCTGGGGCATCTCTGCACAGAAACCAATCAGCTTCCAGGTTTTTTGTCAAAGCTTAAAGCCTAAATTCCCCTTTTCCTGCATAATCTCACTTTACATAATAAATAAAATCTTTTTGTGATATCATTTCTTCCCCAGCAATCTCTGTGTTCTTATCTGTCACCTCATCCACAAAGGGTTAAACATTTTATGTTTCCATCTGATCTTTCTGTTTGCATCACTTCCTGTAGGTCAGCTCCCAACATTCTCCGTGTTCTTGGATCACAGAAAAGGGTGTGATAGGGTGTGCATTACCAGACCACAATATCACCACCCAATTCTTCCCTTAACCACTTCCATACCGGGCACTTTTACCCCCTTTCTGCCCAGGCCAATTATCAGGTTTCAGCGCTCTCACATTTTGAATGACAATTGTGCGGTCATACAACATTATACCCAAACTAAAATTGTATCATTTTGTTCACACACCTAGAGCTTTCTCTTGGTGGTATTTAATCAACACTGGGGTTTTATTTTTTGCTAAATTAACAAAAAAAGACCTAAGATTTTGAAAAAAAAAAAAACCACGTTTCTTTGTTTCTGTTATAAAAGTTTGCAAATAAATAATTGTTCTTCATAAATTTAGGCCGAGATGTATTCTGCTACATGTCTTTGGTGAAAATAACCCAAATTAGTATTTATTATTTAGTCTGTAGGAAAGTTATAGAGTTCACAAACTATGGGATATATCTGAAAATTGATCAATCCTGAAGTACTGACGGCCAATCTAATTTCTTGAGGCTCAAAAATGTCAGAACAGTACAGATATCCTCCAAATGACCCCTTTTTGCAAAGTAGACAGTCTGACGTACTTCATAGGAGACATGACGAGTGTTTTGAAGTTGTAATTTTATTTGTCATAATTTTTTGGAAAATGAAGAAATTAGAAAATTTTTCTCAATTTTATTTTAACATACTGTCACCAGTGCAGTACAGCGTCATCATATAACTGGTGTGGGTGTGATCAGGGACACTGACTGGTGACAGTACAAAAAAAAAAATTGATAATTTTTTTTATTTTTTAATTACATTTTTTTTCTTTTTTTAAGATTTTTTTTTTCTCATTACACTATGACCAAAGTAGTATAATGTTACCAAAGTAACATTGTACTACTTTGGGGAGGTGATCAATATTTTCTTTTTTTTTTACACAATTTGATTGCTTATAGCAAATAATTTCTGTGCTATAAGCAAGCATTTAACTGAATGAAATCGATTCATTCAGGTTTTTTTGTTGTGATTAGCCATGGCTAATCACATGACACAAATGGGCTGTGATTGGTCCACCCTGTGCAGTCAATCACTGTGACCATTCACAGCTAGACACACTTGTATACAATGGATGGCATGAAAGGAAGCCATCCATTGTATACAACTGTCATGTGACCTGCTGTGATTGGTCACAGAAAGTCACATGGTACTGGCAATGGGGCCGGTACACAGATCTGTTATCGAGGTACACAGCCGGTGACAGATCTCACCACAACACAGCCCTGTGAGCACGCGCAAAGCACAATTCGGGAAAGACGTCATATGACACCCTACAGGAGGGACGAGAGGGTCGCCCGTCTGTCGTTTTACTATAGGCCAGGCGGAAAGTAGTTAAGGTGACCATAAACATCATAAACATATGCTCTTTTACACCTGGAAATACCAGGCACGGCTGCTGTTAGAAACCATGGGGCCCCATACAGCCAAGCTGACAGGGCCCTTCCCAAAATAAAAACAGTTTACTATGCTGTGGATTATGAATGAACACAATGAGTGATCAGTACTGATCACTCAATGTGTTCATTCAGGAAAGGAAGGGGCTGGTAAATGTGACATATTTACCGGACCCTTCCCCGCTCTCTATCCTGAAGGATCCTATTGTGTGCTTGCAGCTGCCAGTGGGAAGGAGAGGAGGGAAGCCAGCAGCACTGTGGGAGTGGGGGCAACGTATGGTGTACAGGGAGGGTGATGGTTGAAGCTGGGGGGGAGGGGCAGCTGAGCCCCTGTATGTCTCTCTCTGCAGCAGCAGAAAGCCAGCGGGAGGGAGAGGAGAAGCTTTCAGCTGCTGCAGAGAGAGACATTTATTATTTATTTATTTATTTCAGGTACTTAAATAGCACCGTCAATTTATGCAGCACTTTACATATATATTGTACATTCACATCAGTCCCTAACCCTCAAGGGGTGTACAATCTAAGGTCCCTAACTCACATTCATATACAAGGGCCAATTTAGGCAGGATCCAATTAACCTACCAGCATGTCTTTGGAGTGTGGGAGGAACCCGGAGTACCCGGAGGAAACCCACGCAGGCACAGGGAGAACATGCAAACTCCAGGCAGGAGGTGCCGTGGGTGGGATTCGAACCAATGACCCTAGTACTGCCAGGCAGAAGTGCTAATCATTTAGCCACTGTGCTGCCCCATACATTCATTGTTTCGAGTTATTTCCTCCCCCAGTCGCGCCGATCACCTTCCCTGCCCACATCTGATTCACCCAGCTGCCTGGGCCCCACTGCTGGCCTGGACCCCATACAGGTGGACTGGTTTCCCCCCATATCCACAGCCCTGATACCAGGTATGTCACTTTGCTCAGGTGGTAAAGAGAAGATGACCCCGCAGAAACAGCAAAGCACAGGTTTAGCTTAGGGCTCATTCACACCAAAGTGTACAGTATGTGATAATGTGCTTTAAAAACAAATTTTGAACATCTTGATGGTGTGGGAACTCGCTTCAAGTGGTAGAGCTCTTCTTCAACACACAGCAACTCGCATCTGTTTAAGGGCCTTTTTGCCCAATTTTATTTACAAGAAAGTTCAAATAAACAAGAATTCTTCCCACGCAGGGGTATCCATTATCAAGCAAATTAATAGTATTCAGCCTCCTGGCTTGCAAGCAGTTTTAAGTCTGCCTCCTGCAGACTCTTCTCAAAAGGTTCTTTTGGCACCCAGCGAACCTTTAGCACACAGCTATTCTGTAGCAGCCCCTTGTTGCTTTTGGCTTCCACCTCTCCTAGGTGTAGCCCACCTGACTCTACGGCTGAGACCTCCTGTCTGCCGGGGTGGAGCCCGCCTGACTCCTAACTGCTGGGGTGGAGCCCAGAACTATGGCTAGGCCTCTACAAAAAGGTCTGCACACACCTGTGCAATCAGTGTGCTGGGGGTTCTCAAAACATGGACCCCGGATTGGAGATTTCATCCCTCCCAGATCTCTTCGAAATCTCCAGGCTCCAGATCCCAAAACAAACTTACTGAATAAATGAGGAAACCGAAAAGTCAGTTTCCTCTACAATACATTAACTCTCTGGAGCCCCTCAACCTGCCTGGTTGAGAATCCAGGGTTTTCGACTTGAGTTTGACCGTGGCAGGACACCGCACTGCCACAATGGTGATAGAAGTTGTGAAGCATTTCAATCTCCTGTGCTGTTTCATAAACACGGAAGCAAACTAGTAGTGACAAAATACTAGCAGAATAGCACTTGGTAGCCACACAAAGAACAAATTACACTCAAAATGAAAATCAGCGATGGAACATGTGTGCAGGGGGGGTGCAGCATGAAACGTGTGCAGGGGGGGGGGGTACAGCGATGGAACACGTGTGCAGGGGGGTACAGCGATAGAACACGTGTGCAGGGTGGGGGGGGGGGTACAGCGAAGAAACATGTGCAAGGATGTTACATCCCTCTCTCCCTCTTTCTCTCACAACCCCTCTCTCTCACCCCCTCACCTCGCTCTCCCCCCCCTCTCACCTCCCTCTCCCCCACCTCTCTCTCTCACCTTCCTCTACCTCACTCCGTCCTCTTCTCACTTCCATTCTCTTCCCCCACCTCATTCCACTTTCCCATCTCGCCCATCTTTCTCTCTCTCCCTCCTATTCCTATCTCCCCCTCCCAATTCCTCACCCCCTCTTCCCCTCTTAGTTTCTAATAGGAGCTTCTGTCATATTTCAGGTTCTCAGTAGGTATTCTGTCAGTAGATATTACATTTCCTGACAGGAAGGAGCTGAGTTGGAGCCGAAGGCCCACACAAGACAATTAACCCCTCAATCATCGGGAATCTATGTAACCAGTCCCTGAAAACTATACCCACTTTTTGCTGCAATGTGCAGCACTTCTTTCTCTGTCATTAAGGCCCAAATTAAGATCTTGCACACAGGCTCACTTCTTTCATAAGACACTCCTGGATGGGTCATAAAGTTGGCAGCCATCTTTAAACCTAGAAGTACCCAGCAGCTTCTACAGAAAGAAGCCAAGAACGTCCAGACAGGCTAAGCTGCGGTAGATATTTAAAGGTCCCCTCCTGCTGCTGAGTTGCAATATGTAGGTGGGTCTTCAGTGTAGGTGTGGCTTGAATGTGGGCAGGGACACAGGAGGCCCCATTATCTCCTATTTCCCGGGGGCCCCATGAGTTGTCAGTCCGCCCCTGGTTTGGAAAGATCGAAGGCAGCAGAAGAGGGAGACCAGCTACTAGATGATTGGACACATTGACTACAGCTGTGGGGATGACATTGGAAGATCTCACCAGACTAGCACAAACCCGACTTCTTTTTAGATCTTTCATTCATCAAGTTGCTAGGACTCAAGTTGACAGCTCTTGAAATATATATATACACTATATTGCAAAAAGTATTGGGACACCCCACCAAATCATTAGACTCAGGTGTTCCAATCACCTCCATGGCCACAGGTGTATAAAATCAAGCACCTAGGCATGCAGACTGCTTCTACAAACATTTGTGAAAGAATGGGTCGCTCTTAGGAGCTCAGTGAATTTAAACGTGGTATCGTCATAGGTTGCCACCTGTGCAATAAGCCCATCCGTGAAATGTCCTTGCTACTAAATATTCAACTGTTAGTTGTATTATAACAAAGTGGAAGCAACTGGGAACAACAGCAACTCAGCCACGAAATGGTAGGCCACGTAAAATGACAGAGCGGAGTCAGCACATGCTGAAGTGCACAGTGCGCAAAAGTCGCCAACTGTCTGCAGAGTCAATAGCTAATTACCTCCAAACTTTGTGTGGCCTTCAGATTAGAACAACAACAGTGTGCAGAGAGCTTCATGGAATGGGTTTTGATGGCAGAGCAGCTGCATCCAAGCCTTACATCAACAAGTGTTTGGGGTGGAGAAATTTGACTGGCCTGCACAGAGTCCTGACCTCAACCTGATAGAACACCTTTGGGATTTATTAGAGCAGAGACTGTGAGCCAGGCCTTCTCATCTGACATCAGTGCCTGACCTCACAAATGCGCCTCTGGAAGAATGACCAAACATTCCCATAGACACATTCCTAAACCTTGTGGACAGCCTTCCCAGAAGAGTTGAAGCTGTTATAGCTGCAAAGGGTGGGTCAACTCAATATTGAACCCTACGAACTAAGACTGGGATGCCATTAACGTTCATGTGCGTGTAAAGGCAGGCCGACCAATACTTTTGGCAATATAGTGTATGCTGCATATGATCTTTGCATTGCCATGAATTCCTAATTGTACACCATCACCCATATACAAAGTAAATATAGTGCACCACAATGCACAGATGTGAATGCTCTATGCTGGTGCAATTTTTTTTTCCTGTGCTGAAATGTGTGAAGGACTCATTCAACTTAAAACACATCAACACATGAAAATGTGTGATGTGAATGCGTATGGTGTAAATAGTGTGCAACCTCTGCAGAATCGCCCATTAGATATACCATAAGTGTTGTATAATTGCTTACCAATCTGCACCAGGTGTATGTGGATAGTAGAGCAAGATTTACTGTATGTTAAACAGTAGACATTTTACAAACACTAGATACAGCTTTCTTCATCTGGTATAAATGAGGTAATAATGAAGTAGACATAACTAGGAAGCTGGAATCAGAAACCTATAATGTATTCTGGTATCACTGTCCAGGCCTTTGCATATTTTATGAAGAGAAGTCATAGACTGACTTGACACAATAGCTTTATCTCTGAAATGTTCTGGTGGTATCAATGACACTCAGATATCCACTTTCTGTGAAGTATATATTACACAATATCATCCGTGACAGCTGGTCACATGATCTCCAAATAAAAGGTCTCAAACAAGTCTCTCTAGAAATTCTGCCATTGTGGTCATAACCAACGATGGCGTACATAGCTAAATCCTTCTACGACCTGCAAGCCACAAATCTCGAAGGGGAGAAGGTAGATTTCAATGTGTTTAGGGGAAGAGTAGTTTTGATAGAAAATGTTGCCTCACTTTGAGATACAACCATTAGGGATTACAAGCAGCTTAATGAGCTGCAAAACAGATATCCACGACGGCTTGTTGTACTGGGATTTCCATGCAATCAGTTTGGCTACCAGGTATGTAATTCTGTAAATATACCGTACATGTCTTATGTGGTTACATCATTCACAAGGCACAGTGCATCTAAAGATCAAAACATTCAAACTGGATGAATCTGTGCCAGGTGAACATATAGAAGAGATCACAATGATTTGTCTGTAAAATATGCAGTTTATTTTCCGTACTCAGAACTGGCCCATCATCACTTGGGGCAATCTGGAGAGCTCTATCCAAGGTGGGCTTCTACAGGTAAATTCAAGGCTTCTACCAAGAGAACTCTGCTAATACTACCTTTACTCTAATAATGCTGTTTGCCTGGCTGTTGCCGACCTTATCTGGAACAAGCAGGCAGCCAGGGAAGGAAAGACAGAATTTCCACTATAAAGACTTGTTGTAACTCATTGATTAAGAAGGGATTGAAATATTTGGACCAACTCAACATCCAGGCATTTTCAAAAGGAAAGTTCAGTATCAGCAGCCTGTATGTTTTCTTGGTAAAATGTTCCTTTTAAAGTGTTCATCAAATATATTCTGTCAATAGATGTCAGAGAGAAAATTGCACAGGTACCTGTGGTGGGTGGGGGCAACAAGTCAGGAATGGGCCGATGTAATATTTCTGCACATACATATGGATAATTTTAGGATGGCTCAACAGTATTTTCCAATAATAGTGTAGTATAAGCATCTACAGTACATTCATAGCTATAATTTAAGTGAATTATTTAAAATGACACTAAACAATGTCTCTTTTGTTAAAAATAGTCCAAACACAACCACTGCTTAATAGCTCTGTAATCTATTTTTCCTGAAATTATTTCTTACTTTGTTTTTTGCCTCCTTGTAACATCCTCTGTGAGCGCTCAAATCTCTCCTTCTTCCCCTCACTTCCATTTGGAATGATCAGTACATGTGAGTTGTGTTCATGTACACTGCTCTGTGCAAACTACAAATCCCATGGTCCATCTAGGGAGCAAGTAAGAGATGGTGGCTATGTTCCCACATACAGAGGGACCATGGAGAATGAACATAGCTGCCCTCCAACAGACAATCATATCACAGCAAATTGGAGATTTGGAGGAGGCTTACAGCAATAGAACGGACTTTTTGAGTAAAGTACATATTTGAATAGATTTTTTTTCTTAAATCAGAGTCAACTGTCATTTTAAGTAGTCCCTCACACTATAGAGAAGTCAGTCTCAGCGTTCCATGGATTCCTAAGGTTCTTCCAGAGTTTGCTAGGGGTCTCCTTGATCCATAGCTGATTGACCTCCCATTTGATGATACCTGCATAATGTGGGGTCAATGCCACTTGGTAGAGCCAGTTGCATGAAGCCAATTTAACTTTTTTGCTGTCCAGGGGGGGTTGCATTTTTCCCGCTGACCACCAATGTAACAGTTTTTTTTCTCATGGACCACCAATGAATTGGTTTTATTAAGGGTTCCATGAGACCTGGAAACTATTTCAAGGATTCTTCTGGGGTTAAAAGGTTAAGAAAGGCTGCTATAGAGTTACTGTAGATTTTGTTATCCTCCCAGATCAAATCTGAAGCAAAATCCACTTTAGTCTATTGGCACCTTTACTGCAGACCTTTTCATATCTATTACCCAACACATGTGCTAGACAGGCTTCTTCTGTGCACATTCAACCTTTCAATGGGACACAGAGCATGCAGAAGAATAGGACGACTGCTGCTTAGGCAAACGATACTCTGCTTTACAATGCATCCATTGGTAAACAGTCAAGGCCACATGCATCAGGTAATAATAGATTGTAACATAAAAGAACGCTTCTAAGGGCTATTACTAGCTATAGTCAAAACTGTATTTAGATTGAAAAGATGTACGTTTCTTCTGATTTTCCCCTATACATTAATATGCTAATAGTATGGCAGAGCTACAGATACATTAGTGATACTCCTACAAGACACAAAACTATACATGCTTCTGTAGTTTCTGGCAAATTGGTACACAGTTCAGTAGGCATGCATATCAATTGTCACCAGGGTTTCTTTTCTCAGAGAATAGGTGCAGGAACTCAACCACACAGGGAAAAGCAACAGGTTTGCTGTAGTGTCCCCTTCTTGGTACAACCTACTCCCCTCTCCTTCATTTCTCTGCTGTTCCGCGCAGCCGCTAAAAGCGCAGAGCAATAGCCACTATATTTGGTCATAAGAGCATGGTACTCACTCCCTGCGCTCTCGTTGATAGGCCCTGTCATGTTGGGCAGCAAATTGAATTCTTAGCCCTGTGTAAGCTCTGACTCGAGTAACTTGGAGCTTACACAGGGATTTCTTTCCTCACTCCTTGTAAATGAATGGCTCAGAGGGGAACTGAAGGAAAGGTAAGTATGTGCTGCTGGAGAGGGAAGCATTAAAGTGGTTGTAAACCATTACATATACCCAGTGCAGTGACTATCCTCAGGTGATGAAACAAATCCTCCTACATAAGTTGTACTTGCTTATCTATAGCCTTCTCTCCTCTACTATTGTTCAAAGTGCAGAATTTGTATAGCTTCTATGAGCTTTCAGAATGCAGGTGGTGGGGAGCTGAAGTTACACACTGCAGAGCTCAGTGAGGAGAACTCTGAGAGCTGATTAGAGGAAAGGGACACATTGCAACCAGTACATTTTTTTCTTGTATGTGTGCCCTGACATCCACTCCCTGCTCATCACCACTAGTTCCAGGTCCACAGTGCCACTTCCGCTGAATATCCAGGAAGTAGTGTGCTCCCTGTGCTCGTTAAAGTGGAGCTCCACCCAGAAGGAGAAGTTCCACTTTTTAGACTGGTCCCCCGCTCCCCATTAAGGATTGGCACCTTTCGGGAGTGGGAACCCGAAATTGACAGGTACCCGCTCCCACTTCCTCTGTGATCGTCTAGGCCCTCCCCGTTGTCTTCTGGGACATGTGACAGGTCCCAGAAGACTACGGGGCCATTCAGGAACCGTAGCGCTACTCGCGCATGCGCAGTGGGCACCAGCTGTGAAGCCGCAAACTGTCACAACCAGGTGCCCACACTGAAGATGCCGGCGCCTGGAACACCAGACAGCTGGTGAAACGGGTTGTGGGGAGGACACCGCGGGATCGTTGGACAGGGGAGTGGCTGTTTTTTAAAAGTCAGCAGCTACAGTTTTTGTAGCTGCTGACTTTTATTTTTTCACAGTGCGACTAGAACACCGCTTTAACTGCACAGTACAGCCAGGATAGTGGGGGCTCCTGGTGCTGTCAATCAGCAGCTGGAGGAAGGATCAGGGATGTGGCTTACCAGTGGGGCTATGAGCTATGGTGGATTCAAGGAGACTCATTCACAGAGGCAGCATAGAATGTGCACACAAAGAAAGTGCTGCCATGCCTGGCTTGATCAATGTGCAATAGAAAAGCAGGAGGACTGTCAGGATCACCAGGTATTTCACACAAGGACAGCAAAGCAATCAATAGAAGATATTTTTTTACACAATACATGGTACAACAGACACATATATGAAATTGTAGGGTAACATACACTTTAAATATACATACTTGAGTAGATTATTTTATTTTTAAAACAGAGTTTAGTGTCACTTTAATGTTTCAATGATCCCTACTTGAAGTTCTTTAACTACATCCTAAAAAGAGGATACTTTCCCAGCTTGGTAGAATATATTGGTTACTCATTCTAGAAAAGCCCTGTGTGTACAGGAAACTGATAGAATACCCAATATTACTTCCCGATTGGTTGTTATTTCATGTACATCACATGTCCGTGCCACGGAAGTATGCATGTACATGTGTATGTAGTTGCAGGGCACTCTGCCAGCTTGGCCAAGCCCACACCCTCAAAGACAATTAACACATCATAAAATGTACAATTAGAATGCAGAGAACAACATAATATATTTGCAGATGGCCATTGCTTGGCTATCCTGATGTACAAACACTCTCAGTACTTTTTAGGCATTGACCTGGAACAAGTCTGCTGATCAGTTGTTCTGATTTCACTTTGACATTCTAATTTCACGCTTGTTCCAGGTCAGTGACTCTAAACATATTCATGCCAGGTGTTTTTAAAGATACAGGTTTCCCTTAGCATAGCATGATGCTGAATATCAGGAGAGGACTGGAACCTTTTGGCCTGGGAGGGGGCGCATAAACAAAACCAACAGCCCTTTTTATGGTAGGGGAAGATTTCTGTGGGCTATAGAAAGTGTCCCACACAAAATGCCATTTATGAAAATCTTTATCCCAAAAGGAAAAAAAAAATTTCCTGTAACTGCTGAAAAAGTGTTAGCAGAAGTTCCATTTGTTAGTCCAGTCCATCTAAATCTGCTAGTACATCTAACACTACCTTCTTTCCAGACTGACAATGCTGCTGGTCAAAGGGGTCTCTGTTGTTGCTCAAGTGGAGGGGAATCCTACCAAGCCTAGCTTTAAGTTGCGAGTGGAGGGTCAGTAAAAAAAAAAGGCACTTGAGCTACGTTTTTACTGCTCCACCCCCCCCTCCCAGCTACAAAGGTGGCTAAGTGGGGTTATAAGTATGCTGCAGCAACCATGGTAAAAATGATTCCTCTGTGCTGTTCACCAAACACAACCCATTCAAGTGAATGGCACCACACAGCCACCATGTGCAATGCACACGGTTGTGCTGCAGTGGTGAGGGTCTCTAAGGGCTAATTCAGGGGTTTAGCAGGCAACATACCACTCCTTCACTGCCTGTCAAATACCCTCTGAAAAATGATCCACAACAGAATGTTCTTCAGAGGACGATCACTTGTGTAAATGACCTCCAAAGCAGGACGTGTGTTATCAGCTGGATTACCAGGTGAAGATAAAAGAACTATGTTTTTACAAATACAGCCATCACGTCTATGGCGGCAAGCTGCAATATATAACATTTTTCCTTTTGGGTTTACTGTTGCTTTAAACAAACACTTTTACAAAATATTAGTTTATGTTTCCCAACCAGGCTTTCATGAATCTATTAATACCTAAGTGTTTTAGGTGTGTGAAGATAAAAACTAGTTTGGATACTGAAATCTGAAGTAAGACTATAAATATTATGCATTTATTTGCAGGAAAACTGTAAAAATGAAGAGATTCTGAATTCCCTAAAATACGTTCGGCCAGGTAACGGCTTTGAACCTGGTTTCACCCTCTTCCAAAAATGTGAGGTCAACGGGAAAGATATTCATCCAGTCTTTGCTTACTTGAAGGACAAGCTTCCTGCACCTGATGATGAGCCATCTGGTCTGATAAGTGACCCTCGATTTATCGTATGGAGCCCTGTACACAGGTCTGACATATCCTGGAACTTTGAGAAGTTTCTAATTGGCCCAGAAGGAGAACCTTTTAAGCGCTACAGTAAAAGCTTCCAAACCATTAATATAGAACCCGATATCCAAAGGCTCCTAAAGCTTGCCAAATAAAGCCATTCATGACGTTTTCAGTCGGCAAATAACATTGGTCAGTTTTGTTTATTGGTTCTAACCAACATCTGTCTACTTTATCACCTTTAACTCCATTTTCAATATGTCCTATGGGGTAATGCGGAAGTATCAAAATAAAGGTTCAGTTCATCCAAAAGTGATATGTTGGGGTGCACTCACAATGGCAGTTTTAACCAAACCTGGGCATGGTTCACCCTCTTGGTCCAGTTCATTTGTGTAGTGTGAGTACTCCGAACCATGCCCAGGAACGGTTAAGAGTACCATGCCTGAGACAACTTGGAAGAGGTGGTCCTGGTAGCGGTTCACATATGATCCAGTACAGTTATTATTATTATTATTATACAAGATTTATATAGCTCCAACAGTTTGCTCAGCGCTTTACAATTTAACGGGAGACAATACAGCAATAATACAGTTCAATGTAAGAGGGTTAAGAGGACCCTGCTCCTTGGAGCTTACAATCTAAGAGGGAGGGGCTAGTGGTACAAAAGGTAGTAACTGTGGGGGATGGACTGGTAGGAGGAGTAGAAGATTCCATTATTAGCTGAGGGCAGGATAGGCTTCCCTGAAGAGATAGGTTTTCAGAGATCTCCTAAAAGTGAGCAGAGTAGGCGATAGTCTGATAAAATGGGGTAGAGAGTTCCAGAGGATGAAGGAAGCTCTGGAGAAGTTCTGGAGAAGGAGACAAGAGAGCTAGAAAACAGGAGGTCGTGCGAGGAGCAGAGAGTACGGTTTGGGTGATATTTGGAGATAAGATTGGTGATGTAATTTGGGGCAGAGTTATAAATGGCTTTATATGTTATTGTTAATGTTTTTAATTTTATCCGTTGGGCAATGGGAAGCCAGTGGAGGGATTGGCAGAGAGGGGTGGCTGATACAGAACGGTTAGTAAGGTGGATGAGTCTGGCAGCCGCATTCATGATAGACTGAAGAGGGGATAGCCTGCGATGAGGTAGGCCAATGAGGAAGGAGTTATAATACTCAAGGCGAGATATAACAAGGGAGTGAATAAGTTGCTTAGTGGTTTCCGAGGTTAGGAACGGTCGTATCTTGGAGATGTTGTGGAGGTGAAGTCTACACGATTTGGACAGCGATTGGATTTGGGGCTGAAAGGATAGATGGGAGTTTAGGGTTACACCTAGTACCCTGGCATGTTTACTTCAGTTTACTTCAGTATGAGTTCAAACCATACATGAGCACAGAACTCTCCATAGATGACGGAGCACAGAAACAAAGGTCACTCGTCTGGTTGGTCGAGTATATTTTTTAAATATATTCTTCAGATTTTTTTTAACATAAAAAAGTCATTTTAACATATATTTTTTCATATATTTGTAAATGCATTCCAAAAATGTAGATTTGTATTTTTAAAGACATACAGTATATTTGAAATGTATTTTTAAAAATAAAATAATAAAAAATAATAAAATAATAATAAAATATTTATTTTGTAATAAAAACACATTTCAAAATGCAGTGTATATATATATTTATTTATTGAAATATATTTCTAAATATATTGAATATGGCCAAAATTGTAGCATTTCAAATATATGTCAATATATTTGGGAAGAATATTTTTAAAATATATTTCAAATATATTTTTCTTCCATATGGGCAGAACACATGCTAATAGCCTAGTGTGAGTGCAGACCAGTGGTGGTGGGGGGAGGATGGATAATTAAACTCAAGCATTGTTCAGTTCAACCATGAACAGTGTGAGTGCACCTTTAGTTACAGGCAGGGGCGGACTGACAACTCATGGGGCCCCCGGGCAATAGGGGATCATGGGGCCCCTGTGTCCTTGCCCAAACTCAAAAAAGCCTATGAAAAAGGTATCAGGAGCATCCCATGGGGCCCCCTACTGACCCCGGACCCTCGGGCAGTGCCTGAGTTTCCAAATGGTCAGTCCTCCCCTGGTTACAGGTTTAACCTCAGACAGCTGAATGGGCACAGCAAGTGTGCAGACCAAGCATCTCAGTACAGACAACTTACCAACAGAGCTGCAGAGAAACAAAATAAATTGTCAGGTGGTTAAACTCCACCAAAAAGTAAAATGTTGGTTTTGGATGGACTAACCCTTTAACTTTGAAACCTGTTAATTCGGTTAAAGAGCTGGAAAAATTCTAATCAAACTTTAATAGTCGTATGAACTTATCAATATTCCTGAATTATAAAGCGTGGAATGGTTAACGATCAGAAACATTGTATGTTCTATTTTTTGTTACTATCTACTTATTGTGCAAATATGTTTGTTTTCCCTTTGTACCGTGACAATATATTTTTCTCAGATACTCTTAGAGGAAATGCACATACATAATTTACTGTCGATTGAGCGTGTGTATTTATAACGAGGGTTAAGCCGGTCATAGACGAGTCGAACACTAAACGAAAATTTTTCTCAATCGTTGAATCGTTCGCTTTTCGCAGTATTAGTGTGCCAGCTCTGACATGCAATTTTTGTGCTGCAATCGAAAGTGCCCGATCTAACATAATGGATTTTTTTTACAACAAATGATGGCACAACTGTATCAGCTATTTTAGTTTTTCAGTCAACAGAACGTTTGGTGTTTGACTCGTCTATGGCAGGCTTTAGTTGTGGCCATGCAACATTCTCAGATTAGGTAGAAATATTTGTTACGCTCATCCATACCTGTTTTAACAGTATTTACAAAGCTCTCACCACATTTTAATAATGATGCCCACACGCTCTTAGCCTTGCAATCTACAATGATACATTGGGGGAGATTTATTAAACCTGGAACACTCAGAATCTGGTGCAGCTGTGTATGGTAGCCAATCAGATTCTAACTTCAGCTTGTTCACTTAAACTTTGACAGTAACCCTAGGTTCACATCTGTGCGGGTGGTGCCGCTGTGGATCCGCACAAAAATCTGTGCAGCCGCACCACCCACACAGAGAAATGCGGACCCGCAGGCAGGTGCCATTACTTCTAATGGCACGCCGCTCGCACTGGAAATCACAACTGCACTGGGAACCGAGGTCCCCATGCTGGCTGCTGTTTCCAAAGAAGTTCAGGGCTAAGTCCTCATGCACACATGATGTTTTTACATAGTTACATAGTCTGACTGAAAAAAGACCTTCCAGTTCAACCATTAAAAAAAAAAAAAGTTATAATCCTATACCCACAGTTGATCCAGAGGAATGCAAAAAAACCAGCAGAGCATAATCCAATTTGCTCCTGCAGGAAAAAAAATTCCTTCCTGATCCCCTGAGAAGCAATCGGATATTCCCTGGATCAGCTTTACCTATAAATGTTAGTATCCAGTTCAGGGGCGGACTGACCATTCGAGCACTTGGGCACTGAGGGCCCAGGGTCAGTAGGGGGCCCCATGAAATGCCCCTGGTAACTTTTATAGGCTTTTTTGGGTGTGCTTTGAGTGTGGGCAAGGACACAGGGGCCCCATGATCCCCTATTGCCCGGGGGCCCCATGAGTTGTCAGTCCGCCCCTGATCCAGTTATATTCTGAGTATCTAAGAAAGAATCCAGGCCTTTTTTAAAGCAATCCACTGAGCTGGCCAGAACCAACTCTTGAGGGAGACTATTCCATATTTTCACAGCTCTTACTGTGAAGAAACCTTTCCGTGTTTGGAGATTACATTTATTTTCTTCCAGACGTAAAGAGTGCCCCCTTTTCCTGTGATGACCTCAGGGTGAATAACTCTACACCGAGTTCACTATATGAACCACTGATGTATTTATACATGTTGATCATATCCCCCCTTAATCTCCTCTTCTCAAGAGACAATAAATTCAGTTCCTCTAATCTTTCCTCATAGCTGAGCTCCTCCATGCCTCTTATCAGTTTGGTTGCCCTTCTCTGTACTTTCTCCAGTTCCCCAATGTTCTTTTTGTGAATTGGTGCCCAAAACTGAACTGCATATTCCAGATGAGGTCTTACTAATGATTTGTACCGGGGTAATATGATCTCTCTCTCTCTCTGGAGTCTATACCTCTTTTAATACAAGAGAGGATTTTGCTCGCTTTAGAAACCTCAGCTTGGCATTGCATGCCATTATTTAGCTTGTGATCTACCAGAACTCCCAGATCCTTCTCCACCATTGATTCCCCCAGTTGTACCCCCCCCCATTATTTATGATGCATGCATATTCTTAGCCCCCAAGTGCATAACCTGACATTTATCAACATTAAACCTCATTTGTCACATAGTTGCCCAATTAAACAATTTACAGTGGCTGTTTTTGGCTTTTGACATTTTTTTCTACAACCAGTAAACCCCCCAACATTTTATCTTATGTATCCATGCACCCATAGACTGTAATCAATGTTTTCTGGCTGGAACGTTCTTTGACTGGAAAAAAACCCCAGGACTAGTGGGTTTCTGGATGAGTTTTTAGTAGTAAAAACGCTCTAACGCTGAAAAACGCAGTAAAACGCCGCAAACCGGCGATTTTGGACTTTTTTTGACCAAAAACATTTTTTTCTTTGGTAAAAAAACGCTAAAAAATGCAAACGTAGGAAACCGCGGCAAAATTCTAATGCAAAAAAAGCTGAAAAACTCACGTTTTTAACGTGACTTTACACAGCTAATGTTACCAGCATTATCAAAACGTCCAGTGTGCATGAGGGTTAAAATCTAGAAGCTGATTGGTTACTATGCACAGCCGCACCAATTTTAGTAAATCCCCTCCAAAGTATGGAATACCATAAAAAAGAAGGTGAAGCTGCAGGAAGACCTAGCAGTTTACGAACACAATTGAATCATACAGAGGATAGCAGTGTACTACATGCAGCCTGTTCATTCTAAGTTTACATGTGCTTAATTACAAGTTAAGAAAATGCAGTGTATGCTATACAGATGAGCCAGTTAAAAGTACTTACTGTCAACTCCTGTCTTTGCCAGTGTACCAATATGTTCCCTATTCACTCTTGGCATTACATTAAGGTGTGTGGTCAAAATGTTTTCTTTTAGCTTTGGATAGAGTGGGGAAGGATTGGAACCCCTCTCAGGTTTTTTAAGCTATCTGAGACTCTGTTAGAGAGATCTTCCCTTACTGTCCGGTGACAACAGTTTCACCAGACAGGAAGTGAGGGGAAAATCTCCAACGGGGACACAGACTGTAAAAATATCAGATGTGGGTTCCTTCTTGTATTCTACAAAGAAAAAACACTCCCTTGTCTTGTAAATCCGTTGTCACTAGGACAGTTTTGGCCAGACTTACACTTTATTACTAACTATTTGAAAACATCACAGATTACAAAATGTTGTGTGTCCAACCTTGTATGACCCCTAAGAATTGTGTGCAAAGGACAAGTATACTTCTCTTCATTACTAAATACTGTTTTCATTGAAAAGCAGCTGTGTTCAGATGTTAGACTAATACTAGATGACTGTATTCTTTTAAATCATAATGGAAGGGTACAAGAATGTTGTATCAGGACAGTGTCTGAATACTGTTGTATTACAGCTAAATAAATGCCTATAAAACCGTCTCATATTTTTTCATTTTACGTAACTGAAAAAGTAGAAAATTTCATATTACATCAAAAAAGATCTTTGTAGCTATAGCAGTGGAAAGGCTCACTCAGAAACCAGCAGGATAAATACATGTGTAGGTCCCCCAGACAGGAGACACAGACCCGCCCTAGGTGCAAGGTCTAAGCACTAGCTGGTCTTCACCAGAGCTCCTGATGGTGGAGATGGCTTTCTCTGCATATTAGTACCAGGTTGCTGTCCTCAGGATCACCCCACTAGGGGGCGAGTAAACTGGGGTTCTGTAGCAGATGTAGCAGGTAGGGATTAAGCAAAAGCATAGTCAGTAAACAAGCCAAAGGTTGGTAACAAGTGGTTGCAGATTGGGATCAAGCAGTTGCATAGTTGAGGAACAAGCCAAAGGTTGGTAACAAGTGGTTGCAGGTTGGGATCAAGCAGTTGCATAGTTGAGGAACAAACCAAAGGTTGGTAACAAGTTGTTGCAGGTTGGGATCAAGCAGTTGCATAGTTGAGGACCAAGCCAAAGGTTGGTAACAAGTGGTTGCAGGTTGGGATCAAGCAGTTGCATAGTTGAGGAACAAGCCAAAGGTTGGTAACAAGTGGTTGCAGGATGGGATCAAGCAGTTGCATAGTTGAGGAACAAGCCAAAGGTTGGTAACAAGTGGTTGCAGGTTGGGATCAAGCAGTTGGATAGTTGAGGAACAAGCCAAAGGTTGGTAACAAGTGGTTGCAGGTTGGGATCAAGCAGTTGCATAGTTGAGGAACAAGCCAAAGGTTGGTAACAAGTGGTTGCAGGATGGGATCAAGCAGTTGCATAGTTGAGGAACAAGCCAAAGGTTGGTAACAAGTGGTTGCAGGTTGGGATCAAGCAGTTGGATAGTTGAGGAACAAGCCAAAGGTTGGTAACAAGTGGTTGCAGGTTGGGATCAAGCAGTTGCATAGTTGAGGAACAAACCAAAGGTTGGTAACAAGTTGTTGCAGGTTGGGATCAAGCAGTTGCATAGTTGAGGACCAAGCCAAAGGTTGGTAACAAGTGGTTGCAGGTTGGGATCAAGCAGTTGCATAGTTGAGGAACAAGCCAAAGGTTGGTAACAAGTGGTTGCAGGATGGGATCAAGCAGTTGCATAGTTGAGGAACAAGCCAAAGGTTGGTAACAAGTGGTTGCAGGTTGGGATCAAGCAGTTGGATAGTTGAGGAACAAGCCAAAGGTTGGTAACAAGTGGTTGCAGGTTGGGATCAAGCAGTTGCATAGTTGAGGAACAAGCCAAAGGTTGGTAACAAGTGGTTGCAGGTTGGGATCAAGCAGTTGCATAGTTGAGGAACAAGCCAAAGGTTAGTGACTAGAGGTAGTGGAGATACGGACGGCAGCAGGAGCACAAGGAGCAAGATATTGGCTCGAGAAAAGCTCTATAATTTGACAAACTGGAAGTGCAGAGACATGGCTTAAATAGGAATTTCATAGGAGGAACAAGGTTCAAGGTTCACCAGAAACAAGAAAGAAAGTAAGGTTGTCCAAGTCGTCAAGCAGAAAGCTGTCCAGCATCTCATGTGGCTCAGCAAGTAGAACTGTTGGAAGAGGTCCTGGGTTCAGATCCAGGTCCTGACACTCACATTCCTGGTGTTTGCCAATATGGAAATTTGCATGGCAGTAGACCCTGGTGGATGTTTCCATTGCTCCTGCTCAAATTGCTAATTATTTGGCTCTCTTAAGGTGGCCATACATGGTTCAATTACCCCAGGGGTGTCCAAACTATGACCCTCCAGCTGTTGAAGTACTACAAGTCCCATCATGCCTCTGCCTCTGGGTGTCTTGCCTGTGGATGTGAGAGTCTTTCAAGGCCTCATGGGACTTGCAGTTCCTCAACACCTAGAAGACCATAGTTTGGACACCCCTGAATTATCCCATCCACACATTTGAGGTGGATGAAGAACCCCCCCCCCCTCCCCCTCGCACTATTGTATTCTAACAGTGGGGAGACTCCGAATAAAGGTTTTACTGTCCTCCAGAATATACAGCAGCTTGGGGCTGTACATATGCCATGGCCATGACAAAAATTATATCCCGTCACATTCGGCAGGCAGTACCACCACCAAATGCGGCTCAAGTGAAATTAATGGGGTCATGTCGCAACCACTTTGAGGTGTGGTGGTGTGGGCTTTTCAGGGTTTAAACAGGTAATGAGGAGGCAACATATTGCTTACCAGCTGCCTGTCAACTGCCCTCTGAAAAATAATCAACATTCAAATGCTTTTCAGAGGGGCTGCAAAGTCTACCGCCATTGTGGATGAGCCCTTACTGAAGCTGAGAAAAACACAGGCACTTTCTACATGTTTCAGTAAAGCTGTATTCTCATTGTTGCAGTGTTTCAACACACACATTTAGGGGCACACATTAATGTGGGATTTAGTAAGGCAGCCCATTAATTTTTAATGGGTGCCATGTGAGCCAAACCTGCTCCTTTTTTTTTTTACGCAGCACACCACAATGCACAGATGGCTCACATCAGTGCATTGCGGTGTGCTAAAATGAAGCCCTGTTGTTATGTATTGGTAATGTGTGTTGAAAATGAATAACTCTGCAACGCACTACACCATGGGGTTATGTGTTAATGTGCATTGTGGAAACGCATGGGAGTGATCTTTACTATGAAAAGCTTTGTGTTTGAACTCATCCCAACATTTCTGGAGACAGGAGAAATAAGGTTAAGGCACTTACTTGGCACACGGAACATGATAAACCTGTTTGGCAACATGCACATGGGAATGTACAACCCCACAAACAACCACCACCAACAATTCCACCCACACAATAACCATCTGATCATTCATGATAAAAAAGAAAGACAGAAACTGAAATCTGGAAAATTATGGCTCTGGCCCTTTTATTTGGGTTAAAACAGAATATGATAACCTTTATTATACCGGACCTTTACCATTAGACACACAGATCAATACCACCATTAAAAGAATAATTAATAGCGAGACCTGCAGAACATATTCTCTATCTAAATTCTGAACCAGGAATGCATGCCATTTAAAATTTGTTATAAACAAGGAATACGTGTGTGTTTGAGTGGGCTAGGGTACAGCTGGTGCAGTACCTGACAAGCGATAATCTCTTCATGCTTTTTCAGTAGTATAAATGGGCAGCTGAGCCACGGTTATACTGCCCCCACCAAAATTGTCTCTATATAGCTTGACAAGGCTGTACAGATGCCATGGAAGTGATGCTTTGCTTCTTGGCTGCTGCATTCTGCAATAAAGGGTTAAATCAGGCAGTGAGCAGGCATTATAAAGGCTTGAAGAAAGTCCTATGCAGTCACTGCATTTAAGAAACGGTAAGCTGCAATATGCTAAAAGTTTGTTCTTGGGTTTAGATAACCTTTTAAATTTAGGTTTAGTAGAATTAAGGCTACGTTCACACTAGCCTTGTGTGCAGGCGGCAGAGAGGCGTTTGGTAAGCGTTTTTACGGCTTCCCAAACGCCTCTGCCAATTCTGCACATTACAGCACATGGTGCTGTTCTAACGGGAGCGTTTGCGTCGCGTCGCGGCAAAACGGACGCCTCTGGACGAGTCAGGAGGCTTTGAAGCTTCCTATTCTCGTCTATGGTGCCGCTCCGCAAACGCCCGGCCGGCGTTTGCGGTTGCGACGCGGTTGCGGGGTGTTTGCGGAGCGGTAACACCACTCAAACTGCATTATAGGCGTTTGTGGGGCGTTATTAACGCTCGGCAAACGCCTAGCAACCGCCGCTAAACCGCGCATGCGGCGTTTGCGGAGCGTTTGCCGAGCGTTAATAACGCTCCGCAAACGCCGGACCAACGCTTGCCAAAAGCTATAGGGGCGTTTGGCAAGCGTTGGCAAAACAGCCTAGTGTGAACGAGCCCTTAGGGACTTGTTTTAGGGGCTATGGGAAATTACATCCAAAATTAATATTAATTTTCTCCTGCCTTCTCCCTCTCTCACATTTGGACATGTTTTTTTAATTAATAGTGTTTTTGTGCCTATGGCCCCTAGGTTTTCCTACGTATTTGCGAAGATGAGGCTGATATGGAAGTTCCAAATCTCAGTGTTTTGTGCCTGTGTGGAAAATCCTATTCACATGCATAGATGCGCCAGAGCCCTTCAGCATATCTGTGCATGTGTCAGAATAACAAATGGGGGGCGTATCTACCACGAGCAAACAAGGCATTCGCCTAGGGCGGCAATTTTTAGGGGGTCGGCACCCCTCCAGAAGAAGGGACCTTTTGAGCAGTGGCGGACAGAGCCATGCAAGGCCACCATCAGAGGGGTACCTTTGGTTCTCTTGCAGTGGCCCGGACAGCAGGAGGATCGATGTGGGGGAGGGCAGTTGCAGAGCGATGCTCATGTATCTCTCCCTCCAGCAGCTGACGAGCTAGGACCAGGGGACAGCCTGGAGCAGGGAGAGAAGAGGCAGAGATGAAAGAGCCCGGAGGAGGTGAGCTATGTTGTGTTCTGTGGGATCTCTCTGCCTCCCTCCCTACACTGACAGATCCTATGGGACTGCACACACCCCCCCCCCCTCTTCCTTCCTGCTGCCCAGAGATCCGCAGCCCTTGGAGGAGATGTGTGTGTGCAGCCCCATATGATCTGAGAAAGGAAGAGGGAAAGGGAAGCGAGAGAGAGAGAGTGAAGAGAGAGAGGGAAGAGAGAGAGAAAAGAGAGAGGGGGGGAAGAGAGAGAGGGGGGGAAATAGAGAGAGATAGGGAAGATAGAGAAAGAGGGAAGAGAGAGAGAGGGAAGAGAGGGAGAGGTAAGAGAGAGGGAGGGGGAAGAGAGAGAGGGGGGAGAGAGAGAGGGGAAGAGAGAGAGGAGGGGGGAGAGGGGGGATATAGAGAAAGAGGGAAGAAGGAGAGGGAAGAGAGAGAGGGAAGAGGGAGAGGAGAGAGAGGGGGGTAGAGAGAGATGGAAGATATGGAGAGAGGAGAGAGAGAGAAGAGGGAAGAGAGAGAGGGAAAAGAGAGGGAGGGAGGGAGAGAGAGGGGGGGTAGAGAGAGGGGGAAGATAGAGAAAGAGGGAAGAGGGAGAGGGGGGAGGAGGGGGGAGTGGGGAGAGAGAGGGGGGAAGATAGAGAAAGAGGGAAGAGAGAGAGGGGGAAGAGAGAAAGAGGGAAGAAAGAGAGAGGGGGAGAGAGGGAGAGGGGGAGAGAGAGAGGGGGGAGAGAGGGAGAGGGGGAGAGAGAGAGGGGGGAGAGAGGGAAGAGAGAGGGATAGAGAGAGAGGGGGATAGAGAGAGGGAAGATAGAGAAAGAGGGAAGAGAGAGGGGGGGAGGGGGAAGAGAGAGGGGGGGAGGGGGGAGAGAGAGGGGGGGGGAGAAGGGGGGAGAGAGAGGGGGGGAGAGAGATAGGGAAGAGAGAGAGAAAGAGAGATGGAAGGGATAGAGAGAAGAGAAAGAAAGGGAGAGAGAGAATCATATATACATACACACACTTATTGACTCGCTCGCTCTCTCATGGGGGGAGGGGACACACATTTTTTGCGTTGCCTAGAGCAGCACAAAATCTAAATACACCACTGGCCAAAGGGGAAAGTGAGACCAAAACTAATGGGGACTGAAGTTTCTCTTTAATAAAGTGTTTGTGAATGCTTACCTTGTAAAACAACCCACTCAGTTTTGAGATAGAAATAAAAGGCACTCATTTGTAAATAAATACAAAAAAATATGAATAAATGTTTTCTTCTTTTATAAGTGATTATTTGATCTCTGTTCTCAGAGGCATAAGGTGCTTGGAGATCTGGGAGTGGAGAAGAAGCAGTACACTGATCTTCCCAGTGAATGGCTGTACAGGGGGGGCGCATGTCAGCACAGGTATGACCATTGGACGACAGGCAGGCTGCTCTCCCAGCACACTCAGAAAACTGAATACATTGGGAAAGCTGTGCTCTCATTCTGAGCGTGGTCAGTTTGAAATAGGAAAGCAGGGGGACTGACAGGATCACCAGGTATTTCACACCTAGGAAGCAATGCAAAGAGAGCTGGATACTTGTTAACACAAGTACATGGTACAGCAGGCATATTTATTTATTTCAGGTACTTATATAGCGCTGTCAATTTGCGCAACGCTTTACATATATTGTACATTCACATCAGTCCCTAACCCTCAAGGGGTGTACAATCTAAGGTCCCTAACTCACATTCATACATATACATAGTAGGGCCAATTTAGAGAGGATTCAATTAACCTACCAGCATGTCGTTGGAGTGTGGGAGGAAACCGGAGTACCCGGAGAGGAAACTCACGCAGGCACAGGGAAAACATGCAAACTCCAGGTAGGTGGTGCCGTGGTTGGGATTTGAACCAACAACTCTAGTACTGCCAGGCGGAAGTGCTAACCACATGGAATGGAACAGGAATTTGAAAGGTTGGGGGGTAACATATTCTTTAAGTGTTCATGTAGAGGAGGGTTGTTAGGGTGCATGTTACAGTTAGGGATAGTGTATGGTTAGGGAAACTATAGCCCCACGTCAAAAATGACTGCATTGGGCTTTTAATGGATGCAGCCTTTGCAGCTTCCTTTGTGCCAAACAAAAACCAGAACAATGTACATAATAAAAAAAAAATACAGACCACCCTTTGGACCTTTCTAGGACTGTGTGGCTCTGACAAAACGGCCTTCACTGCTAAAAGATAGATTGAGGTTTTCCAATAGATCTTAATGAATTATATGCTTGGATCTCTACAAATAATCACAAAAAGAGATTTGTATGGATTACTTAACCTAGGAGAACTGCTAAAAAAGGATTTAGTTGATTTACAAAAAAAAAATACTTGGCAGAGTTCTTTAAAATACAACGCCTTCCCCTATAAAAATGCAGGCTGGAAAAAATTTTTCATAGGGGAAATTTTGAATTGTATAAGTAGTTATCTTATGTAACACAATCCCTTAATGGGCTTTCAGCAAATGTATTTAATTTGCATGTTACATAATACTAATTTCATGGAATTTATTAAAGACCACACCCTTAATAATCATACCGGAATGAGGAATATCTGCTCATCACAAGACTTATTTTAGGCATGTTGTAACTGCTATGGTTTAATGAAGTTAATCCAGACAAGTATTAACTATGTTGAAATGCTTCGTGTTTTGTTAAGGTCTCTGAAACGTTTGATAAATAATCCATTAGACTAGGTCCACATTTGTGCATTGCTTGAACATGTGCAAAATCATGTGTGTTCATGCAATGCCTAAAAAAACATGCTTTCCTTTTACAGGCATGTGACAGTGCCATTAGTTCTTTGAAAATGGGCAGCACAGTGGCTAAATGGTTAGCACTTCTGCCTGGCAGTACTAGGGTTGTTGGTTTGAATCCCAGCCATGGCACCTCCTACCTGGAGTTTGCATGTTCTCCCTGTGACTGCGTGGGTTTCCTCTGGGTACTCCGGTTTCCTCTCACACTCCAAAGACATGCTGGTAGGTTAATTCCTGTCTAAATTGGTCCTAGTGTATGAATGTGAGTTAGGGACCTTAGATTGTACACCCCTTGAGGGTTAGGGACTGATGTGAATGTACAATATACATATGCAAAGCGCTACATAAATTACTGGCGCTATATAAGTACCTGAAATAAATAAAATGCAATTTGGTGTGTTGGGATTTTTAAAAAAGAGTCCCGCACTTGCTTTGTGTGATTTTTGCACATAAGGCAGTCCCCCCCTTCACTTCATTATTAAGCTCCAAGCACACGGGGTGTTTTGATAATGCTGGTAATGGTAGCTGTGTAAAGTCACATTAAAAACAGCTTTTATGAGTGTTTTTGCATTAGCGTTTAGTAGCATTTTGCCGCGGTTAGAGGCATTTTCCCTCATTTGCGGTTTTTACAAAAAAATGGGGGGGGGGTAAAAAAATCCCAAAACGTCAGTTTGCAGCGTTTTGCTGCGTTTTACCATGTTTTGCAGCATTATAGCGTGTTTACAGCTATAAAACTCCTCTAGAAACCTACTAGTTCTGAGTTTTTTTTCCCAGCCAAAAAATGTCCCAGCCAAAAAACATTGATTCCAGTCTATGTGTGCATGGACACATAGGATAACATGCTGGGGGGTTTACTGGCTGTAGAAGAAAACGTCAAAAGTCAAAAAGAGCCGCTGTAAAATGTCCAGTGTGCATGAGGACTTAATATTCAAAGCAAACTCACCCATCCATAAATGTCTCCCAGCTTTATTTTGTTGAGAAATCACTTTGAAAAACACCTCCCCTAGCATTTATAGTAGTGGCCATCTTGAATAAGGGCAGATGATGTAGCATTTATTTCCTGGAATACACCTGCCCTTAGCTCAGGCATACAGACAGGAGGGTGTGCTTAGCTGAGAAAACCCCTTCTCCACTCCTCCAGATGCAACTAAAAAATGCCCCTGAAGACTCATGGGATGTATGGCATCATTTTGGTCTATGTAAAAAATCAGGAAGCTACTGAAGAAATGTAAAAAAAAAAAAAAAGCTAAGGCAAAAAAAATCATATAAAATGTAACAAATAAAGTAAATATAATATGCCTCCTATCTATTTACAGCGGCTAGTAGCATAAGGATTAAAAATATTTAAAGTGGTTGTAAACCTCAGACACATGAAAAAACATATCCCTCTATAGTGTGTACTTGTCTCAATCTAGAGCACTAAGTGTCATTTCTGTCTGCTGCCTCATTCCTCTCCTATCTATATGAGTCAGGTCTGACAGGTTTTCCTGACACCAAGAGAAAAAAGGGGACAGGAGAGGGAGCTCCAGCACACAGCCTGTAATTTTTCTTCATTGTCAGTATTGTATTATACTCATTCTTACTCGTGTAAACATGATTTCAGACGAGTAAACACACATACACGAGCAGGGGCGGACTGACAACTCATGGGCCCCCCGGGCAATAGGGGATCATGGGGCCCCTATGTCCTTGCCCAAACTCAAAAAAGCCTATGAAAAAGGTACCAGGGGCATCTCATGGGGCCCCCTACTGACCCTGGGACCTCGGACAGTGCCCGAGTTTCCAAATGATCAGTCCGCCCCTGTACACGAATAAAATACTGCACTCCAATGAAACATTTTTCTATTTTTGTTTTTCTTGTTCTGTACTCAACGCTATATTGCTGATCTTTACACAGCTGTGTGCATAGACATGCTATGTCCCATAGACCACAATGCATCTCATTTCAGATCAGTAAGAAACTCAGCATTTTTATTCCCGTGGGCAAGAGGACTAATGCTGATTGAGAGTTTGGTTCTGCTTTAAGCGATTGGCTTTGAGGGATCAGAGTCCAGA